>NC_141879.1:272835303-273138333 GCF_056163025.1 Triticum urartu | reverse complement strand
TCGATCGAGGTTAGTTTCATCCCATAGCTTATATCTGCTCGTTGTTCAGGATATCGGTAGCTGGTACCATATAGGCCGGCGGCTGATAAGGGGCTAATCGGTGAATCGGACTTTTAACTGAATATATCTGCAACCCATTTTTCCTTAGGTTAACTAGGGCCATATGTAATATATCTGAGGCTACATAGCAACATTCACTGTACTTAATGTCTAAATATGCAATCCTAGGCTACATAGCAACAAGGAAGAGTGTTACATTAATGTTCTAATGATGTCTAGATATACATAGAAGAGCAGCAGCAGCAACATCAACAACACAATCCTGTTTGGATACTCAACTTAGCTAGAGGTTAGAGTTAGTTTCTAGCTCATTACTAACCCTGAACTAACTCCATCCAAAGAGTTGTTTGGATGGCAGGGTTAGATTGCCAATAAATGCAGTAGGAGAACTAGCTCCAATTAGCACCTCCTGGGTTGGATACTAGTTTTTTTGGGTGGGTTATAGATGCAACTAGCTCAAACTAGCCCTCTTATTTAGATATACTTTAGGGCTATTTGAGCCCGAACTTGCTCAACCTAACTGTAACCCGTGGATACAGCAACAGATAATTTGTAAGAATGAACTAAACTCCTTCCGGCCCATAATATAAGATGTTAATTCATCTAATATGTGAATATATTGGATGTTATAAGATACTCCCTCCGTCCCTAAATATTTTTCTTTTTAGAGATTTCAAATGGACTACCACATACGGATGTATATAGACATATTATAAAAGAGTGTTGTACTACATCATTGTGCAATTGTTGTTTAGCTTCTAATATTAACTTGGTGCTTTTAGGTACATATGTCATTGGTAAAGATCCACGTTTCGACCCTTTTTGCGTATGGGGCAATGAGATATCGATGAACCAGCATCAAGTGAGGAAGCTGATAAAGATTGTTAGTCAAATGGGTCCAAAGATGGCAATTAAACTATTTGTTTACACTTTATCCAAGACAACAACAAACTGCGGGATGGTAAGTAAGAACTCTGCAGCCTTCTTTTTACTGCCCATAACACTAAAAAAATACACTTCTGTAATGATACGTGTTTGTCACAGTAGGTCGCTTTTTTGTCATGCATGTACATCCATGACAAATTTATGAAAGAATCAAGATAGTCATACATGTGTTGTCGTAGAAGTGTTCCATGACATTACCAAAATTATCATCACGGAAGTGTCCACTTCCATGACGATAAATCGTGCGTCACGGAAGTGCTTTCGTCAAGGGTGACTGACACGTGGCATCCACCATAATGGAACGCCGTTAAGCTATCGGGTCGGGTTTTGGATCCTATAACCCATTAACAGCCCCGACCAATGGGGATTTTCCACGTGTAAAATCATCATTGGCTAGAGGAAACACGTGTCAGCTCATCGTCGGGACAGATGTCATCCACTCACTGGACAGAAGGCACCTATGATACGTCGACACGTGGCATGGCCCAACAAGTTTAAATGGGCCGGCCCAACTAAAGGCCCACAAGATTTTGCGGACCATAATGGGTCGGCCCAGCTAAAGGCCCACGAGATTTTGCGGACCATAATGGGCTGGCCCAGCTAAAGGCCCACAAGATTTTGTGGGCCATAATGGGCCGGCCCAAGTAAAGGCCCACAAGATTTTTGTGTGCCATAATGGGTCGGCCTAGGTAAAGGCCCACAAGATTCTTGCGGGTCATAATGGGTCGGCCCAGCTAAAGGCCCGCGAGATTTCGCCGACATTAATGGGCCGGCCCAGCTGTAGGCCCACAAGATTTTGAGGACCCTAGTAGGCCGGCCCATTAACTGGCTGTCATGTTTTGGGCCAAATGCCGGCCCATATTTGATCCGGTCCATTAATGGCCTGCCATGCTCCGGGCCTAATAGTGGCCCATATGAGATCCGGCCTATTAAAAGCCTACCACATTCTGGGCCAAATTACGGCCCAGATCAGGTCCGGCCCTTTAAGAGGCTTTGGGCCCAATTATGGCCCATATCAGATTCGGCCCGTCAACTGGACACTATGCTTTTGGGCCCACTTGCTAAAGGCCCACTTAGTAATTCGGCCTGATATTAGTTTTGGCCTGTCAAGGGCCCGTTTAACATTTCGGCCCTATATTAATTTCGGCCTGTTAAAAGACCGTCATATAGTTGGGCCTAACTACGGCCCGGTTTGCATCCGGCCTGCTCGCAGCCGATATCTGATTGGGCCAAACAAGGACCCAGACAATTTTGGCCTATTAAAAGCCCGTAATTTGATTCGCACAATCATGGGCCGGGGTTCATTTCGGGCTGCTGCGTAACTAGTAGGAATTAAGAACAAACCTACTCTATACAATAAATAAATTACGACATAGTAACTAAGAATAAATCTACACTACACAATAAAGGATTTAAGGTATATTACATCCACTGGGCATCAAAGTTCGCCACCAGTGATCATAAAGCGCAACGAAGAAGCAGATTACAAAAATGGGGCACCATTGCAGCGTAAAAAAATAATACTAAACCGAGACCACTTCCAAGAGAGTTCAAGAAAGGTTAGCCTTGCGGGGGAACTGATGCGCAAGCTGCTGAGCAAGGCTGTGAGACCAGCCTAGCATGTCGGTCATAGCTTCCAGGTGTAGCTATTTAGCGATGAGGTTCTCATTGGTGTTCTCCGCAATCTTTCTTAGAGATAGGACTTCAAGTCGAAGTTGAGTTGCAGAATGCCTTTCTGCTAGAACTTGGGACTGAAGAAGTCGAACTGATTCAGACAACGAATTCTGTGAGCTTGTCTGACTGTTAGTCTCAAGTAACTTGAACACTGCATCAAGGCAAGACTTTGGGGTTGTCTCGCTATCTTCAAGATGTTTTGCCTTCTTTGCTGCAATATATGTTGGGTTTGTCTGACAACCTTTAGCAGACTTGTGCATGCCATCAGGCATATCACCCTGAAACAAAGCAGAGAGATGACAGGTTTTGCACGTGTATAAACAAAGATGATAACTATTCTATCAATTCTATCCAATTTCAAATTAGAAAATAAAGAGTGTGTTCAAAATATCAATAGCACAATTTGGCATTGTTCATAATGCGGGGAGCTTCACCACACTACTGGATTACCATGTCAACATAACAAGCATAGATGAAGGGCAAAGAAAATCATTGTATCTATTTTGGATAATGTGCATGGCATGTTGTTCATATCATCAGCCACATGAGTAAGATAAAACAGGAGATGACAAGGTGCAAACATGGGCTGCTTCACCACACACTGGATTATAGATCCACAAAAACAAGCATCCATATAGGGAGTATTAAGTAATGTGCATGGTATGAATAAGGAATTTGGTTTTACAAGTAAAACTTAGAACTTACGCTTCTTACAAACATGCATTTTGGTAGAAATAGCAAACTAAACAGCAGTAAACGATAGGGAGTATGACCAAATTAAATAGCAGTTGAGGATAAAGGCTTTAGAAGGACTGACTTACATTAACAGTTAACACCGGCTTTATAATGCCCTTCTCCATGGCAAGGGAAGGATAACTCAAGAATTTCAGCATGGAATCTTCTTCATAAGCATTGCTTGTACTCTACATTTTGTAGAGAGTAATTATAGATATGATAATACTGGAAGGGATAGAGGATAAGGAAGATAAGATGCAGATTGATGCTACATAATCAACTACCAATCCCTGGAAGTACAAGCGTTACACGACAAAATGTACTGACAAGAGCAATGGGCTATATTTCTGCACTGGCATTCTCTGTGTATTCTACTTGTTGGTAAGATTAAATATAGATATGATCGTTTTTAGTAAATGATGGGTGAGGGATATAAGATGCAGAATGCTACAAAATGAACCAATCCCACTTCCCATAATACAAGAGTGTTTTGAACACTGGTGTACTGTACAAAACGTTCTTATATTATGGGACGGAGGGAGTAGCTGTTAATGTAAGTACAGTGATAGACCACGTTCAGTCCTTACAAGAGGACTACAGAGCTAAACCTCTTCAAAAGCATTGGGTTGATTCTAAATTTATGTAAGAGTCCATACGGATCTTATAATGTCCACCAAATGGACGATTACGAGGCTAACATGTGAAGTGATGCTACATAATCAAACAGCTATGAAAGTAAGTATGGTCATACAGGGCAAGAGGTACTCACAAGAGAAATGCAGTGTGCAGTATAGTTGCAAAATTCTGTGGTCCCTTGAGAACGAATGTTCTTCTGCTAACAGTTTTCGTACAAGTGAGACATTAAGGCAAATGCATAAATGTAGTTCAAATTGTGATGTGATATCATAGACAGTACCTTACGCTGCAGCCGAGACCAATGTGTAACAAGATTATTCCAGTCACCGTCGGATAAATGTAGCACCGGAGACTTTACAGAAATTTCGTTCAGAGGCTTGCCATCAAAGTGCGCTTGCCTCACGTAGGAACGATACTTCATCAACGAGTACTTGAAAAGCGCAACCAACCCTTGCTCGTCATCACAATCCAGTTTGTGCCTCGCCTATTTAAAAGAATGAAATCTTGTGTCTTCTGTCAGCAGAAACATATGCAGTAATGACCATGAATAACATTAGTACATTACTTACGCGTAAGTTGCGGAGGAAGACTGGAAATTGTTCTGTGTCTGCGGTATAATCTTTCCATGAAGGAAAGATGCGCACAAAGTTCCTGACAACAACATAAGCTTCATCTTCTAAACTGGGAAGAAATGGAACAGGGGTCCTATTTGCTGCAATTGGGGCTCTCTCTGGTTTGAAAAGGGATTTGGCAACTGGATTTGGTGTACTCTTTGCTGGATGGGGGGTTTTGCGTCGTACAGCTGGTGCTATGTCAACTGGCATAATCATACCGTTTGCTGCAGTTGGGGTCTGCTGAGCTGGGGCATCAGAAATGACCAGTGTAGCAGGGCTAGAGTCTGCTAGAGTTGGGGTATTTTGTGGGTCAGGTGATATTGCAACTACACCTAATGGGCTATTTGATTTATCAGGTGCCACTACCTTTTCCAAATACTTTGCTTGTGCTCCTCCATGATCAGCGATCGCTGTCGGTGTACTAGAGTAGGGGTACCCTAGTATCCCGAACTTGTGCACGGGCAGTCGCAGCCTCCCGCGGCAAGGCTTGCCGCAGTGGCCGCCAAGACCCTCCGCGGCCACTTTGAAGACCATTCAAGAACAAAGTATTCAAACCAAGGCCCCGGCAAGAGGAGCTTGCCGGGAAGGCCAACCGAGGCCCCGGCGAGAGAAGCTTGCCGGGAAGGAGGCGAGACCCCGGCAAGAGGAGCTTGCCGGGAGGGCCACTCGAGGCATACCAAGAAAGCTTGCCGCGGCACGCCGCGCGTCCCGGCAAGGCCCGGTGAGCGACAAGCTCCCGAATACGACAAGGCGACGACCGCGGCAAGGAGCTTGCCGCGGGAAACCCCCACTTCGCGCCCGCGCTCCAGCACACCTGCCAACGTGTCGCTCTGGGACCCTCCCAAGCACACGTGGCAAAGAGGCCGTGCAGCTAGGGGTGCGCGGTGGCAAGCAGGCGCTGACAAGATAACCATCGTGGCAAGCATGCGCTGACAAGGTAACCATCGTGGCAAACGGTGGTGTCCCTAGCAGTCCGTTTCGGTACTGTTTAGGCGACACAGACGGGCAATTAATGCCCTTGTCCCCTGCCGCCAGGGTTAGGTATGATAACACTGTACAGGTAGCTGTACCAACCACCACTTTTACATTTTTGCCCCCTGTTGCTATGTCGGTAACCCCTTGAGCATATAAAAGGAGGCCCGAGTGCAACGAGGGGGGTGGACCAGTTCCAACTCTCACGCTCGGCCTTGCCCGCCGCCGGTGTGTACTGTAGCACTCCACGCTCCCGAGCCAGGAATCAATACCAAACCACAAAGAAGGAGTAGGGTTTTACGCATCCGTGCGGCCCGAACCTGGGTAAATCGCTCGCGTGCTTCGCCTCGATCTGCTCTTTGCGCGACCTCCGCCCCCCGCCGAACCGAAAGGGACCCGGTCCACCGGTCCCATAGGTGCCCGTGGATCAGCAACCCCGGCATCTCTGGCGCGCCAGGTAGGGGGCGTCGAAGTTGTGTGAACCAGATCCGGCGTTCTTGCGAGCCAGATCTTCATCATCTTCATCAACATGCCGCCGAAGAAGAAAGTTTCGGAGGCAGCCGCTCCGTCCGCACCGAGCCAGCCACCGCCGGAGCAAACGGTAGGTGGGGCAGGCGCAGGCGGAAGAGCACGCGTCGACGAGGGAACTCACGGTGCTGCCAGGTCCCAGGACAAGGCTGCGCCGCCCATCGGCGGCGTAGCCGGCTCCCACAACGACCGGGCACACTCCACGCACGTCAACTTGCCGACGAGTAAGAAAGATAAGTTGCCAAAGTCTGAGCAACCAGATTTTTAAATTTTAGGTTATCTCCCTTGAACGACCGCACTTTGTATGGAAAACCTGTGCGCGGAGGAACCAACTCATAGCTGGCTGCGCCCTCACGTTGTTTCGAGCTCGCTCAACAACCTAAGTGAGCTGCGGCTAGTTGCTTAGCTGGCCGCGCCCTTACCTTGTTTCGAGTCTTCTCAACAACGTGAGTAAGCTACAACTAGTTGCTTAACTAGCCGCGCCCTTACTTTGCTTCGAGTCCGCTCAGCAACTTGAGTGAGCTGCAACCAGTTGCGACAAGGTTTCTTGCCGGTAGCGGCACCGCCAGTAGGCTGCTGATGTTCCGCACTCAGCGCTCGCGGCTCGGGTGCCTGCACCGGCAAGTTCCCTAAAAGCGTAGGGCAAAAACATACAAAGGAAGGGATCAAGTAAAGGGAGTAACGTGAGGAAGGTGACCTTGTTCTTCGGCGCGTTCATTCCACCAAGAATTCCAACAAGTTGACGCCGCAGTGGGAAGGCCCTTACCGGGTGAAACGAGTCAGTAGGCTTGGCGCTGTCCGCCTTGAGACCGAAGATGGCATTCCGGTGAGCAACTCCTGGAACATCGAGCCTCTTCGTAAGTTTTACCCGTAAGGCGCGGTTGTCGGACCCCGTCCGGCAACCACCCCTTTTGTACAAAGTCTTGCCGTTGTTGCATGTGATCCTTTGTACAAAGCCGGGCGCAGATCCCGTGCATAAGTAAAGCTCATGTGCTCCGCGCATTTTGTCAATTTTGTGCTTCCTATTTTCTGGCATATATGATCTGACACTTTGCGCAGCGCCTGCTCCACGGTAAGCAATAACGAGCCATAAGGCTCCATATCTGTATTTTCTCTTCTTTCTTTTTCACGAGGAAAGGAAGGCTTCCTCGCGCACAAGTTTGCCGGGGGGGAAAGGAGAAGAAAAGGATATGGACCAGGCGTCGTTCAAGAATTTCGCCTTGCCAGGAAGCAGACAACAGAAAAGATAAGTTGCCAAAGTCTGAGCAACCAGATTTTTAAATTTTAAAGTTATCTCCCTTGAACGACCGTGCTTTGTATGGAAAACCTGTGCGCGGAGGAGCCAACTCGTAGCTGGCTGCGCCCTCACATTGTTTCGAGCTCGCTCAACAACCTAAGGGAGCTGCGACTAGTTGCTTAGCTGGCCACGCCCTTACCTTGTTTCGAGTCTGCTCAACAACGTGAGTGAGCTGCGACTAGTTGCTTAACTAGCCGCGCCCTTACTTTGCTTCGAGTCCGCTCAGCAACTTAAGTGAGCTGCAACTAGTTGCGACAAGGTTTCTTGCCGGTAGCGGCACCGCCAGCAGGCTGCTGACGTTCCACACTCAGCGCTTGCGGCTCAGGTGCCTGCACCGGCAAGTTCCCTGAAAGCGTAGGGTAAAAGCACACAAAGCAAAGAGTCAAGTAGAGGGAATAACGTTGTAATGGCTGCCCAAAATCAAGTTATACTACAAAAATAGCTTGTCGCAGCTCTGATAAATTGTTTTCATGACGAGGTGAACAGCGACAAGAAAAGAAGAAATGAGCGGCCTAATCCACGCGATCGCCCTCGACCCGCTTGATCCCGCTCACCTTGTCCACAATGGGTGCGACAAGGGCCTTGAGCTCCTCCAGATCAGCTTCTGGCGGCAAGGACCTGAGGATGTTGGTGAGGCGGAGGCCCGGATTGCGGAAGGCCACCTTCATCAACACTTTCTCGAGGGCTCCTGCGCAGATCTCGCGCGACTCGTCAGCTAGTTGCTTGGGGATCCTCTCTCGGAGTCGCTGAAGGGCCGTCGCCACGCCCTTGAAGAACAGGACGAGCTTGGCGCTGGGTTGGAGGTTGTCGTCGGTGGAATACCCGAAATCCTCCACCCCCAGTTGCGTCAGCTCCTTGTCGATGTCCGTGGCGGCGTTCACAAGGCTCTCCGTCCAGTGCGTCACGGTCTCCCTGAAGGCGTTCTGGGCGGTGGCAGCGCTCTCCAGCAGCGCCTTGTCGGCCTTGATTTCCTCCTTCAAGGCCGCCTCCCGCTTCTTGGCGCTGTCCAGAGTCTTGGTCAAAGTGGTTAGCTTCAACTCAAGATCCACGTTGGAGACCTTGGCGGCGCTGAGCTCCTTGCCCTTCTCGGAGAGATCGGCCTCCAGCCGCGCTACCTTCGTCTTCAACTCCTCCTTGGCGGTCTCGGCGGCGGCGGCAGCGTCCTCCGCTTGCTTGAGGGCTCCGCCAAGCTTCTCCTCGTGCGAGGCAAGCTCCTCCTCGTGGGCGTCGAGATTAACCTTCCGCTGCGCCAGCTCGCCCTCCTCTGCGGCTAGCTTCACAGCGGCAAGTCGCTGGCGCTCCTCGGCTTCGGCCTTCTCGAGGAGAAAGGCCTTTTGTGCTTCAACGAGCCGCTCACGCTCCTCCGCCAGGGACCGGAGGGCTTCCCGGTGGTAACCACCGAGCTCTTCCGCGCGCTTTTCAATGTCTGCCCCCGCCTTCGCGACAACTGCCTCGCGGGACTCCAGCTTGGCCTGTCGCGCATGATAGAGCGACATCAACCTCCGCAGCAGCCGCTCTTCTTCGGGCTCGTTGCTGCTGCCGCTTGGCGCGTCGACCAGCGTCAACCCCGCGGAGGCAAGCACTTCTCCATCAAAGATCTCCCCCTCGACCGGCGCTCTGGAGCTTGATGCCCAGGGAAGATTGATGAAGACGTCGTCGCCGGCCTTCAGGTAGACGCCTGGCTGGGGCTCTCCGGAGCCTGGCGCTGCGGCAGCGGCGGACGGGTCGGCGGTCGGTGTAGCGCCTGGCGCTCCTGCGGCCCCAGGGCCGTCAGTATGATCGCCGGACCCCTCGCCAGTTGCCGCGGCGTCTGCCTTGGCGGCCTCTGCGCCGGCGGCGTCGCCACCACCGGTTGCCTCGTCAGTGGTGACCTCGGTTTCCATCTGCTCCGCAGCGAGTGGATCTGACGACCGGAAAAGGGGGAAGAGTCAAGCAGAATCCAGCAAAAACTCAAGAAGATCAAGAGAAGAACCCAAGGGGAGTTTCGAAGCAAGAGGAGCACCTGCACCAGGTCCTGGAGTCGTGGTCTCCACCGTCGGGGGGCCGCTGGCGCTGTCCCTTGCCGGAGAACCCTCTCTTGCCGGAGACTTCTCCCTTACCGGGGAACCCTCCCTTGCCGGAGACTTCTCCCTAGTCGGGGGATTTTCCCTTGGCTCCCGGTGGGGCTGCTCGACTCCTACACAAGTCAACAAGCAAATATCAGCAAAGACGAGTACCCATGCGCGCCTCGCCGCGGAGAATAATTCACACACTTACGCTGGGGGCTGCCATGGAGGAAAGTCGCCAGGTCCGGCAAGCTTGTCTCGGGCGCACCACCTGCTGTCGCAGGGGGCTCATCCTCGACAACGATCGCCGGGGCCTTGGCTCTCTTTGCCGCTCTCTGAGCCAGAGTCCTAAGAAGGGACAGATTCAGGGAAAGGCAAATGAGATACAAGATAAACAGCAAGACTTGAAGAAATGCAAGGACAACAAGAGAAGCTTACTCTTCCTCTTCTTCCTCGTCGGAGCTTAACGCGGAGAAGTCGAAGCCCGGCGCGTGCCCGGCGCGCGCCCGGCGCGAGGAGACGTAGGAGAAGCTTCCCTTGGCCGCTTGCCGGGAGCGGCGGCGGCGGTCTGAGACAACCCCGCTCCGGCTGTTGGCGCGACGCGAGTAGCGGCAAGGGCTGAAGCGGTGGTCCGGCTAGACTCCGCTCCGGCTGCCGTCGGAGCATGAGGTGCTCCCGCGGCAACGGTGTTTGCCGTGGTCGAGCGTGTCACGCGGCGTGGCGACTGTTGGCCCGCTTGCCGCTCCGCCACATCGCCCACCTTGCGGAGGCGCCTTCTCGGTGGGGCCGGGGGCTCTGCTTCTGGTGGGCTGTCTGAAGACGAGGTGGAAGAAGAGTCGATTTGCAACGAGCCGCTCGTGTCCCTGGCGGGCTCGCTCGGCTCGGCGTCTTGCCCGGAAAGCCCCTTCTTGCCGGCAGGCTCCCCTCGCTCGGCACGGCTTGCCGCTTCTGCTGCGTCGGCCTCCTCCGCGGTGAACCCGAACTCGCCCGCGGCTGCGGCTGCCGCTGCCTCCTCCATCCTGGTGGCGATGAGCGGCAACTCCGCATCCGTGGTGTCGCGGGTGAGGCCATCCTTCTTGTCGAGGCGGATTGGCACTTCCACCAAGTCGTCGAAAAATTGCTGCGCGACCTCGTCCGCAGGCTCCTGCCAAGTGGGCACAATCCCGTGCGAGTCACACTCCGGCATCATTGCACGGATGCGATCGAGCTCGGAATTGTTGCACAAAGGCACGACGCCCCCCGGCAACCTGAACACCTCGGGATGCTGGGGGTCATATTTGAACAGCTCCTGCAGCATTGCGTCAAGCTCCAAGACTGTGAAGTTATAGTTGAGGCCTGGCCGCAGCCTCATGATGTCTGCCGCGTTCTTGAACTCCCAAGTGGGCCTCCCCCGTTCCTGCAAGGGGGCGATGCGGCGGCGAAGGAAGTCGGCGCCGACAGCGCCAACAGTAAGCCCGGCAAACCTCAGGCGCAGGATCCTGGTGACGGCAATCTTCAGCCTGGCATCCTCCGGAGCCATGTCGCTCCAATCGCTGCCGCGTGCTACTGGGGTTTTGCGCTGGGCGGTGAATGGCTGTGGATCCTCTTCGTCAATCCAGCACCAATCCGCTCTCCACTCCTCCCATTTGCCGCGGAACTCCCCATCCAGATAGGTCTCTTTCTTGCCGGACCTTGAGATCCAGGCAATCCCGCCGGATAGAGGCTCTCCTCTCTCTACTCGGGGTATGAAAAAGTGGCGGAAGAGGGCTACGTTGGGTAGGACTCCGACAAAGTTTTCGCAAAGGTGTGCGAAAACCGCCATTGTCAGGACGGCGTTGGGAGTGAAGTCAAGGAGATGGAATCCGTACGTGTTCATGATGTCGCAGAAGAAATCAGAGAAGGGCGGGCAGAGCCCGCAGTAGAAGAACAGAGCGAAGAAGGGATATCCGTTCGGAGCCGTCTTCCAAGCGATGGCGAGGAGTACCTTTGTGCGCGGATGCGCGCGCGTCTCCGCCGACCAGAAGAGGTAGTACTTCTCCTTCAGCTCCTTCGCGGCGAGCTTTGGGGGGGAAACTGCCCGCTCCTTCCGCAGCGCCGCAAGCCGCTGCGCCTCGGCCGATGGCGTTGGTGATGCCGGCGACAATGGGGGGGCGGGGCGCTGCTCTCTCTCTCTCAGCTTTGGGGAAGCAAGGGAGCAGCGGAGATTTCTGAGAATTGGGAACGGCAACGGGCGAATGGGCCAACTGCCCCTGCTTCCCCTGCTTATAAAGGGGGAGGGGGCGGACGTTCCGCATTTCCGAATAAAATAACCACCCACGACCTCTCCCACGACGCCACATTCAACGCGTGCCGTTCGGGAAGGCGCAGTGGGTACGGAGTGGGATATGCGGCGTGACCTAGGCCGCGCGTGCTCGTGCACTGTTTTGGGCCTGGCCCAACAGCGCTCGGCACCGTGTCTGGCCCAGGCCCGGGGACTCCTGTCGGTGTACTAGAGTAGGGGTACCCTAGTATCCCGAACTTGTGCACGGGCAGTCGCAGCCTCCCGCGGCAAGGCTTGCCGCAGTGGCCGCCAAGACCCTCCGCAGCCACTTTGAAGACCATTCAAGAACAAAGTATTCAAACCAAGGCCCCGGCAAGAGGAGCTTGCCGGGAAGGCCAACCGAGGCCCCGGCGAGAGAAGCTTGCCGGGAAGGAGGCGAGACCCCGGCAAGAGGAGCTTGCTGGGAGGGCCACTCGAGGCATACCAAGAAAGCTTGCCGCGGCGCGCCGCGCGTTCCGGCAAGGCCCGGTGAGCGACAAGCTCCCGAATACGACAAGGCGACGACCGCGGCAAGGAGCTTGCCGCGGGAAACCCCCACTTCGCGCCCGCGCTCCAGCACACCTGCCAACGTGTCGCTCTGGGACCCTCCCAAGCACACGTGGCAAAGAGGCCGTGCAGCTAGGGGTGCGCGGTGGCAAGCAGGCGCTGACAAGATAACCATCGTGGCAAGCAGGCGCTGACAAGGTAACCATCGTGGCAAACGGTGGCGTCCCTAGCAGTCCGTTTCGGTACTGTTTAGGCGACCCAGACGGGCAATTAATGCCCTTGTCCCCTGCCGCCAGGGTTAGGTATGATAACACTGTACAGGTAGCTGTACCAACCACCACTTTTACATTTTTGCCCCCCGTTGCTATGTCGGTAACCCCTTGAGCATATAAAAGGAGGCCCGAGTGCAACGAGGGGGGGGTGGACCAGTTCCAACTCTCACGCTCGGCCTTGCCCGCCGCCGGTGTGTACTGTAGCACTCCACGCTCCCGAGCCAGGAATCAATACCAAACCACAAAGCAGGAGTAGGGTTTTACGCATCCGTGCGGCCCGAACCTGTGTAAATCGCTCGCGTGCTTCGCCTCGATCTGCTCTTTGCGCGACCTCCGCCCCCCGCCGAACCGAAAGGGACCTGGTCCGCCGGTCCCATAGGTGCCCACGGATCAGCAACCCCAGCAATCGCCCTCTTCCTTTTGAACGTCTGATACACAAGAACAACATTTGAATGGATAAATATGGTATGATGACAGATGGAATATGTACTGAAAATGGATAGGCAGGGCGTATTCACATACACGATGTGTAAACTAAGCTAATGGCAGTTCAACAAAGTAGAAGCAATGCAAAGCATCAGTTGCAAGATATGTGCGAGCAATGTAACCTTGGAAAGTTAGAGCAAGTACCTTGATGGGTGAATAAGATAGGGCATCTTCCTCTGACTCCTCCACTAGGGAGCTACATTGACTTAGGTCTCCCTCTAGCTCAGAATCACTGTTAGGATCATATTCTGAGCATGAATCTGTAGGTGCAGAGTGTTTGCATTGCATTGCATCCAGACTTGATTTCAGTCCCTTAATGCCAAGTTTGACAGCCATGGCATTGTTCTGCTTTATTCTTTTCATGCGCGCAAGCTCATAATCATTATGATGCTGTTCAGAATCTGAGATTCATGAAAACATAAAAAGTAGTCAGATTATCTATGGAATGCATTGCGGTTTCAACTCGGAGAGTGTCTCCCTATAAACCCCTGCATATGCAAAGTTCACCTCCCCAACCGTGCTGACCAGACCACACACAGAGATACACACCCGAGCGGCGAACATGCATTTTCGAAACTAATTTAGGAACATTTAGCTGACCAATAAACAACTCTGTTTTAATAATATCAGATTCGTATTTGAACAACTAAGCTTGTTTAGCTTGATGGATGGAGCAGTGTTATTATGACACGAAGCATGTATTTTGATCGTATAGTGATCATAAAAGGGGGAAACTCTAAGCATATATTTTTTAGCAAAAGAGGGTTTCCCCTCTGATTTCTATTAAAGAAACCACCACGGAACCAACATGATCAATTAAACCCTAAGCATGATCAATTAAACCGTATTATGGCTGTGCCATGGCAGATTTGAAGCTGCAAACCGGAGAAATGATATTTAGCATCCATTGTTTGCTTCAAACTAAGAACTAAATTCTAAGAGCTGAAAAGAAAGTAGAGTAACCAAGTTAAGATCTATTTTCTGGTTGAGATCAAAAAGTTGAGGAGATATGAAGTACTACCTCTCTTGCGGCGCCGTGTAGGCATCGGGGGTGCGATGGCTGTCGGTGGCGTTGAAGCAGATCTGCGACGGTAGACGGGTGCATCGGGGGATAAGTCCCGTTGCGGTGGAAGAGAAGGTCGTGTGAGCCGCCCCGGCAAAGAGGACGACGACGCCGGTGAAGCGGGAGGACGCGATGCAAGGCTATTGGTCCATCGCCGTGGATGAGAAACGTCCATCTCTAGCAGTGGACGGCGCGGTCTTGGTAGGCGTTCTAGCATGGTGGAGGACGGTGGCGATGGATGTGGTGGAGGACGGCGGCGATGGATGGGGTGGCGGACGGAGGCTGGTATGGGAATGGGGTGTTCTAGCGCGGACGGTGTATGAATGGGAAAATGGAGGGAGAGGTACGGGGAACCATGTTTTTGGGACGCGCTTGTCTGAAATATGGGAAAGTTACGAACTTATCCCCCGTTTCAAATTTGGATGTCTCGTCGGTTGGGGATAGGACGGTAATCTCGCATCTCCCAAATATTTGCCTGTAACTATTTCGGGCGAGGAGAGGGTGTTTTGCCGTCCACGGTTGGCGCCCACGGTGTATGAACGGGGCTGATAGGTAGGGCGGTTGTGTCATGTCTGATGGAAGTTACACATTTGCCCCAATTTAAAATATTAGCCTACATCGATTTCGAGCGAGGAGAGGGTGTTTTGCCGCCCACGGTTGGTGCCCATGGTGTATGAACGGGGCTGACAGGTAGGGCGGTTGTGTCATGTCTGATGGAAGTTACACATCTGACCCTATTTAAAATATGAGCCTACATCTATTTCGGACAAGGAGAGGGTGATTTGCCGCCCACCGTGTATGAATGGGGAATGCAGGGAGAAACAGAGGTCTTTCGGATGAGCTTGAATCAAATGAGTTTTGCCGCCCATGTTTGATGCCCACCGTGTCGGAATGGGCTCAGAGGCGGTCGTGTCATGTCTAATTGAAGTTACTAACCTACCCCTATTTAGAGCAGTGGAAATCGGGCCGATGGATTGTCCGTGTAATGGGTAGACAATAATTTCCATCTCCCAAACACTTGGCTTCGGGCAGCCGATGTGGGAGTGGACATTTTGTTGTTTCTTTCGAATTTTGGGACAATAAGCATCCACGTTTACCCTGGCAACTAAATTCGAATCCATTTTGTATTCCTATATGAATCTTTATAAATCATTCTGTGTGTTTTTATATATTTTCAAAAGGACGACAAAGATGTATTCCACTATCATATATGAATATGGTTTACAAATGCCGATACTCAAATTCAGAAACTAGAATCCAGTTTAAGGTGAATTCGAATATTTGGAACACTTCATGTCCAACTCAAATGTCACACGCAGCATAATGTGTACTCCCATTTAGATATGTACACAAGCGATGTATCAAGATTCAAATACCGAGTCAATCAACCAAGAATGTACGGAACTAACAGACATATAAACACTTATAGAGTATATGGATCAATAATATCAACTAACATACATAAGCCAGGCCGCTGTACTTTTTTTTGGCTACAACAACATCCTTTTTTTAGCCAGCATCTTGGCCCTTTCCGATGCGTGCCACTTATGGTCCATCTATACTACTATTGATGAATGCACATTCAGCCCGATTGGCATATTTGTAGGTCTGGCATAGCAATCCAAATGAAATGTCTCCGAGTCTTATCAATTAATACAGACTTGTGCTCAAATAAAATTACAAACAAAAAAACAATTATTACATGATCTCTAAAACAAATGGTTTGATTGATTACATGAACAGACAACACAAAGGTTATTCAACTATGGAAAGAACATTTCACCTATGATTTACCAAGTAGGAATTTAATTTCCTTTTTTCCTTCAGGATCTTAACAATCTGGTCAGTCTCAGCTTGCTTCGTTTTGAAATCCACCAAATATTTAATGGTTGTCTGGAGTACTGCTTGTGATTGTGCTGTTTGCTTCCTCAACATGTCAACTTCATCTCTAAGTGCAGAAGCAGAATCTCTTTCTACCACTAGTTTAGCCTCTAGAGCATCAGCAGTTGGCAATTCATAATGCACGATTGGGCCGGTGCCACTTCTGTGGGATGATGCAACGTCCATGGGGACCTCGCTCTTTGATCTTGGGCTAACCTGTTTTGCCATTAAAGTTCCGATTGGATTCAGAAAAGTTGAAGTTAGCAAAACATCTCAACTGGGAGTTATAACAGCAAACCTGTTAAACAAACAAGGAATTAAAGAGTTTCAATTGGATGCTAAAAAGTAGTTATTAACATCATTGTAACCCGCTGTTGTAGTAGCAAAGCAGTGAAACAAACAAGTAGATATTTAAGTTAAGGCAAACAGGTAATTCTTAACAGTAAGTATCAAACACATAGATAGGCGCAGTCTACAATATGATTAACAGGCTGTGCCATTATGTAATCAGTAGCAAACTAAATTAAGCCAAGCAACGTAATTGAATTTTTTTTGCAATAAGTGGCTAACTAAAATTCTGAGAAGCAGGTAACTGAACTTACTCTAGTTCTTTGTACAGACACACTGCAACTTCTTTTTCGCTTACAAGGTTGTACGAAGGAGTCCATGGCATTAATTGCTTGGATACGCAGTCCCAATACTTCTTTCTTCCCACACTGCATGGGTAAGTCGAATGGTTAATATGGTAAGATGGTGCGTCCTTGATATGTTATATGAGGACGTGTAGTCATACTAGTTGTAGCCAAACACATCACACTGGCTTTTACTATATATTTCATGCGATTACTTTTGGCATATCGAGATCTAAGCAATCTACAATAGGATGAAAAGACTGGCATCCTTCACATTATTGGCGAACTCAGTTCATAGAAACAAGCAATTCAACCATTCTTTGGGTAAATCAAAAGTGCCACTGGAATATTTTTCACTATCCAATCATACACGCAAAAAGGGGCGACACCACCATAGGGGCTGGTATGGGCGGCCGCCTCAGGTGGCTGGAAAGTGTGCACCTAGTTTGAGTCGTCCAGGTTGGCCCATGCTAGTTTTGTTCGTCCCAACGCACGAGCAGGCAATGTAAAAAATGAATAAAAATGTTTCAATTTGGATGGGCCAATAACATAAGTGCAAGGCAGGCCCTATGGCAGGCTCGTGGCCCAAACGAGCGCCTCCCATATCGATCGACACCAGGAAAAATCCCAATTCATTCGCTCTAGCCTCCAGTCTGGTTCGCTCCTAACCTAGCCGCCGCTGGACAGACCGACACAACACTTCCTCGCGCCCTCGTTGGAGGGCGGTCGCCGGGCTTCAAGCAAACGGAAGGACAAGAAGATGAAGATCCAACCCTGTGTGTAGCCTGCGTGGGAGGCAGCGGCGGCAGCACGGGCATGGCATCGAGCTTGCGCAAACGGATAGTCGCAGCTTGCAAGAGTCGCATGCGCAACGAGCAGGTACATCACATCCCTGATTATATCTAATTCAACTCTTCAATTTCTGGCCAATAGTTAAACCTGACGGTGTTGTAAAACTGCTTGTATGTAGGGAATCTATGAGAAAATGAAACCAATTTCTACTTATTTTATAACTCCCCCAATCAATACTGAACTGACTGAATCTGATGTATCTAATCAAGTTTCTGGTGCAAACATACAAGCTCATGTTGTTCTTGAGCCTGAAGTGTCTAATGAACAGACTGCTAATGAAGGATTTGATGCGAACATTTTACGTGCTCCTGGTGATGAACATATAGTGTCTAATGAGGGATCTAATGCAAACATTTTGCAAGCTCATTGAAGGATTTAGTGTCTAATGATGATCTACTATGTTGAGAGAGACAGAGATTTCCAGGCATTGATGACAAGCAAATTATAGTGCTTTTCATAGCTGGAGGAAATGTCGAGGCCATCTACCAGAAAGTCCCCGTATCATGACAACATAGCATAAATACTTTTCTAATCTGTTGTTTGAAACTATTGGCATACTCGTGCAGGATAGATATATTGATATGCATTTTGCGCACTGGTTATACATGCAATTACACTTCGATATTTTCAGCCAGAGAACGAATAATTCAAGAAGGTACAGACCATGTTTGTAGTCCTTGTACACCATGTTGCATTTTGTGTTTTTTGGTGCTTGCATCATTTAGTGTTTATAGTCTGAACTACTTTGGATCATTAGCTGGTTTTCAAAGTGCATGTAGCTTCACATTTGTCAAGTTATGTTGATTTCTGGAGTGCAAGTGCCTTCGTATTTTTTAAGTTAAATGTTCGCCCCTGGTAACTTGAATTCGTGGATCAACCACTACACACAAATCATACACGAATGCCAGTACGAATTAAATGAAATGCAGGGACTTACGCTAGCTCGTTGTACAGGCTCACTGCAGCTCTGCTTGCGCTTGGGATGTTCCATGTACAAGTCCATGTTACCACTTGCTTGGATGTGCTGGCCTTGTGCTCCTTGCATCCCCCTCTGCATTTTTGACACGGCGAATGGTTGATCAAATAAGAGGAATCGACCTTGATGTTGTACCGGAGGACAGATACTTACAAGGTTATACGGGTGTGCAGGATGTGTACCAGATCCTGTAGCGCCGTCATGCGTCGCTAAAATATGGATTTCCTTGTTTCAGATGATATCTCCAGAAGAAATAATAGTTAACGTCAGAGTTGCATAGGCGTGTAAGCTAAGAGAGCGGTGAGAGGATATCCAAACATCCTCGGAACAGTGCACAAGGGAGTGATGTGTGGATACCTAGTTCGGGCCGGCGTTTGGGCATGCTCGCCTAGCTAGAGTGCGGGTCACTTCAGTGCCATTGAGGGTGATGCGCTGGCGTTGGCTGTCCGCACACGGATGCAGATCTTGAGTGGCAGCGGAGCGCTAAGATGCGGTGGACGAGACCGTTGGTGAAGCCCCAACGGCCTCGGGGGCGAAGGTGCGATGATGTGCCCGGTGAAGTAGCCCCGGTGAGCTGGGAGATGGCGTCGGTGAAGCGCACCTGATGCGGTGGAACTCGGTGTCTGTGAGGCATGTCGGTTGCGGCGGCCGACGTTGTCGGTGGACCACCCGGTGTGGTGAACGAGGGCATAGATGAGGTAGCTCCGGTGCGGTGGTGAAGCGCGACCGTCGTCTTCATCATCGTCGTCCGGCACAGAGGTGGGGAACGGTGGGGAAAGAGATGAGACGAGGGGCGATTCAAGGGTTGGCGGCGAATTAGGGATTTGAGCAATCTGGGCACGGAAGGGGACGGTCGAGAAGAGAGATTTTGCAGGGCTGGAATTGGGGCCGCCAGATATTTCAATCCGAAACGTGGAAGCGCGAACTTATATTGCCGTCATCCTTTTTTTGGGGGGGAGGGGGGTGGGTGGCTGGGTGCTACGCGTCCGTCCAACACACGCGACCACCCCGACAGGACTATGCTTCGGTTCCTTAAGGCACCTGCCTTTGTGTCCATGACATATGGGCCCAACAGGTGGTTGGCCCACATGTTAGTGACCCAAAGGCAGTTGCCTTTAAGGCACCAAAGCAGCGTCCACCCCGACACGACCCTGGTTTGCCTGGTGCACCTACATTTGAGAATGCAAACGAATTTTCTTTCATTTGCAAACGAATCTGTATGTATTACCATGCCCGTGTTTTCCTTGCAATAATTAGTCATTCGAAACGAGATACTCCATCCATTCACTTTTGTAAGTCGTTTCAGACAACTTAAAATGAACTATTTTGCACATTGTCTGAAATGTCTTCAAGGTCTTATAAAAGTGAACAGAGGGAGTGCTATAAATTAATTAAAGAGGAGTTATTTGAAAAAAATCGAAACGGTACCCATGCTAACGTGGATTAGAGTGTGTGTCACATAATTAGTTATTTGAATTAGAGTGTGTGTCACGTAGTTAGTTATTTGAATTAGAGTGTGTGTCACGTAGCGATCTCCAATTCTAACGTGGATTTCGCATTTCACTATATCCACGCTACTTTTTTTAATACAAATTCATATGTATATGATGAACACCATGGTAGTGAGAAAACTTTTGGATGGATTCAAACATATGACCTACAAAATAGCACAACAAACTGAGTCAATGTCAACTTTTCGAAACTTAGTATGGCACGAATTCAAAATAATTACCCGTATGCCTGGTCCTTGGTTCAAATCTTACAATGTACACCGAATTGAAACATCGATATTAAGTCTCGTACTATGTACATTCAAATGTTGTTTTTAGCCCCCCCCCCCCCGCACAAACGCTACATACTTACTGTATCGGTCAATCTTCCTCTCCTAACCACCTTAGGAAGCTATCGATTTCCAACACACGTTCATTCTTTCTCTCCATGTTTCGATCTCTAAGTCTCTCAACTACACAACCCCTTTTTCCACTATGTTACCAAATGTATTTACCTCACACACCCGCCATTGCACCCCATGCCAAGCTCTCTCCCCCCCCTCTCCCTCTCACCCTCTCGCGCTAAATACATGCATTGCCTATCTAGCCCCCCAACCTCTCGTGCATGCGCACGCACGCACGTTGTATATCTAGGTCACTCCCTCGAGACTGTCTCACTCTTTCTTCCGCACGGCGGGCCACACTCGCTCAATCTCGCGCTCTTTATCTGAGTCTCGTTTAACCTCGTTTTCTTTCACACACAAATGATATATCTCCCTGTTCGGGCCTCGATCGACACACTCTATACTCTCTCATGCAGATTGTCTATCTAGGCCAGTCCATCCAAGCCGCCACCACTCTTTTGACCTCATGGTGGGCCACGCTCACTCAATCTCTCTCTCTCTCTCTGTATGTCTCGATTGACCTCGCTCTTTCTTGGACAAAAACGATATATCACCATGTTTGAGCCCAATTCGACCTATTCACATTGTATACTCTCTCACGCACATCATCTATCTAGGTCACTCTCTCCAACCCGTCTCACTCTTTCGATCGCACGGCGACCCTATGTGATCGGTTGACCTTGCTTCCTCCCATGCACAAAATATATCTACACGTATGTGACTGGATCATCTCTCAAGCTCTATCTTACAGCCCTCACCCTTGCCAAAAAGCTCAATCGGACAATATCTCTCTAGAGCATATATATTTGTTCAATGAATGTCGGACCACACTCACTTTGTCTCTCCATCTATATGTCTCTCGATTGACCTCGCTTTCTCACACCGTATCTTCCACGCGTTGAAGCTACTACCTCTCCATCCCTCGCAAAGCCGGAGCTATTTACATTGCGAGGGGCACTCCAACCTTGGATTAATTTGTGTAGGCATTTATTCCGGTTGGTTTAGATTATATTTTCGTAGCATTCGGCCCACAACTACTCCAATCACCGTAGCGGGTAATTAAGCTACGAGTAGCACCTAATATGAGCACTGGGGAGCCATTGGATCGAAGATGCAGTAGCACACACGAGGCCTGAATGTTTTATTTGTAAAAAAACTTTGGAGAGTTTGGAAATTGCGCATAATTACAAAGACTACTCCCAAGCCATTGGATCTCACTTCCAACGGTGTAAAAACTCGTACCACCATAGTATCTAAGCTGCGGGGTGGATGTGATATTCTATGCCGCTGTCATTTTTGTTCGTAAACTTGCAAAAAACGTGTAACTCGTGCCGTTACTTGTCTAACCGCGCAAAGTATTTGTTCAAAAAAACCATCCTACACTGAAATATCGGAACAACACACGGGGGTCCCACTTGTCATTAATCAAATTTGGACCTAAAACTAACAAATCCGAAAGACGAGATTCGAACTGTCAACCTGGACTACAAAGCGTAAGTCGATAGCCTGAAAAAACGAATGGTTGTTGGCTTTGTCCCATAACTTGATTTTATACAGTACTTGCGTTGAGTAGAGTAGAGGGAGTGTCTCGTCAACACATGCATGACCGTTATCTCACTTACTGGTGGGTCCCAGGTCTGCGATCTCAATCTCTCTTCTGTCCATCGTCTAACCTTTGCACGCGCACACACGAAGAGCGGCGCTAGCTTGCCGTGGTGTTATTACAACTAAAAAAACTTGGAAAATAGAAGAATCTCCTAGAACAAGAGACATTGTGGCTGGTCGAGACGGAGCTAACCACATCTATCCTCTGTGCCACGTTTGCGGGATGAAGTTGTGTGGCTAGTGGGGTGTTTTCAACCGACTGGCTGGGTCCCGAGGTTGAACCATAGGTACTACGTCTGATACAGTATATTTTTACACGCACATTTTTCCTCCGTGCTGAGACGTGGCACACCCTACCGCGCGGTTTTGGGGTCCTCCCGGGTGGTGCACGCATATATTCTTGCTGACATGGGACGCCCTACCGCACGTTTTCTGGGTCCTCCTTGGTCGTAGCACCCAAGCAAGTAAATGAGTCGTCAAATCATGAAAGACCACCTTTCCCGCCGAGTACATCAGCGAAGCACAGTGGCTAGCTAGTTGGGCTAGTTCGACCGATTAGTTAGGCCGCCGCCACATTTGTTTTTTCACCCCTTTTTTTATCTACTTGCCAGCAAGTAAATTTATATCTCCACCGCGGTGTTGCTCTGGTGTGTGGGTGCGGCATGATTTTTAATTTTTTGATTGACGGGAGTAGGCACGACAGGATTTTTAATTTTTTGATTGACGGGAGCAGGCGCGGCAGCAATTAGTCACGATGACTCCGCCTGTACCCACTGCTCCCTGATGTGAGAAGTCGTCGACTGGTGTTTTACCGTGGTGAAAACAAAAAGATTCCCCGCTCCCTCCGCCTTCCCGTAGATTGCATTGCCTTTCAGCCGTTTTGCCCCCTTTGCTTCCTCTCCCCATTGCTTCTACCTGGTGCCATGGCGGCGCAGCAGATCACGGAGTCCGAGTTGAGGCTCCTGACACAGGAGCTCCATGCCAAGGATACGGAGCTCAGGGCCAAGGACGTGGAGCTCCGTGAGCTCAAGGGGGAGAGGAGTGCCATGCTCCTCCGTTATGTGCGGGAGTTCACGGAGCTTCTAGAGCGGCAGGCATCCACCACAAAGATGCTCGAGGCGTCGGCGGCGTTGCTGCAGAAAGCGGGAGATACGATAGGCCGTCAGGGGAGCCGGCTGGAGCGCGAGCGGGCCGATCGTGACGAGGTCCAGGATTGCCTCAGCCACATGGTGAACCAATTTGCCACGCACGTGTTGCAGATGCGCGATGCCTACCGTCGTGCCAGCGCAACGATGCCGGCCGTCAGGCTAAACCCGTTCGACCACCCGGTCGACTTCAACGAGCTGCGGCTTCCTGACCTGGTATCCTTCTTCACCTATATCTCCGAGGAGCTGAGCCGTCTCCGCGTGATGGTGGGGGCTGAGCTGGACAAGGAGGGGTTGCGGGCTGCCGTCGCCGTTGCCGGGCGAATCCTTTCAGGGCTCCGTCACCGGAATCCATTCATGCCATTGGACGCTGTCTTTGACGAGCGGGCTCCCATCGACCGGGAGCGGGCTCTGCAGGCGGTTGCACCCTGCATCACCAACGTCGTGTGCCTCGAGAAGTAGAGGGACTTCGGTGGTGTTTAGGCGCCCTCTGCATGGGCATGTCCATGTCTCGGCGCAACATGACCGTTGGATCAAACTCAGACGGTGTAGGTCAGTCACTGTAGCACAAAGCGTGTGGGTGTGTTTGGTTGCATTCTCATCTCAATATAGTTGTTTCCTCTTCGTGTATTTTTGTCAACCTACTAGTGTGGACTCATGCACCCTTCATGCACTCTGCCAAACACCCAAAAGTGGATCGAGAAGGGAACTTTTGCTCCCATCCCGTGCACCCTTCATACACCCTGCCTAACACTATTCGTGCTTCATATGGTTCATGTTTCATGGAGTACTGTAGCACCGTACTCTCCATGCGCTGTGGACCTAGTTCTGTTAACATTGATCTCACCGTTCATTCTCGACCGGACAGTCGAAAAAGTGGTACTATGTTACATATAGGAGTAGTTGACATGCGCACAACATCATTTGTTATCGTCATATCTTACTACACTAGCAACAAGATTGTGTAGTATTGACGTATGAACCACTGCACATGCCTAGTAGTAGGAGCACTGTGTGTGTGTTCAAGTGGTTGCCGTGTTTCGCACACCTCCGTCGTAGGAGTGGAAACGCTTGCTGTAATCATTTTTTCTTCTGAAAAACAATGGACACGCTCTACCGTGCGGATCCTCCTCCAGCCATACACTAAATTACTCACTTTCGCCGACGTGTGGGACAGCCAGCATCGGGGTCCACCAGTCATGCACTAAATTACTCCGTAGTAGAGTGACCATAGACTACCCCGATCGAAGCGCCGCAGTAATGCCCAATGAGCCGTCAAATCACAAAACCCCCTCCTTTCCAGCAGTAAGTTGGACGGACGAAGCAACCATCATTTCACTCTTCTCTCCCAGCTTCCTCTCTACCCAACCCTCGCTTCTGCCTCATCTTGTTCCTCATTTCTTCAAGAAAACCCCGACCTGCTTCTGCCATTGTTCTTCTCTCCCAAAGAAGGAAAGGTGAGCGCATCAATGGTGTTGATTCTAGCCAAGGCCCAGTCTTGCAACCCTGAGACTGATCCTATAACTCCCTCTCTTTTCTTCTTTTGGGTTTGTGATTATGGTTTCTTTTCTTTTATTTCTATGTGACAGTTTCTTGATGGATGCTGGAGCACCGGCCAAAGTGATGTCTATGGCTCCGGCCAAAACCGTCGAGGCTCATGGTACGAAGAAGCGCAAGCACCCCGCCGAGACTACCGCAGACAAGCTCAAAGCCATCGCCCTGTCCAAGCCCCCCTCTCCGGGATCCCTCATTAAGCAAGTCCAGGTAATATCTCTTCTTGACGATCTTTTTCTCGATCTTGATCGTGTTTTTTCATCTAACACGCAGTACTAGTACTAGTAGTACAACTTTCTGGGTGATCTTGCATGTGATTTTTGTGTGCCAAATGACGGTTCTAAATTCCTCTTTTGACCAAAACATGCGAGAGGTTGACACTGATTTCTTATAGATTACTTTCAACTACTCCCTCTGTCCCAAATTTCTTGTCTTAGATTTGTCTAGATATGGATGTATCTAATACTAAAATGTGACTTGATACATCCGTATCTAGACAAATCTAAGACAAGAATTTTGGGACGGAGGGAGTACTTTATGAACATCAATGCTACCTTTTAAGAGGGTATATTTGCCTCAGTAACTTGTGTTATGGATATTGCATGTAATCCCTCTGCTCTCATGCCTTTGAAGAAATGTTCTAGTGTCTTTGTTCACTCATTTCTGTGCGTATATGTAGTCATATATGGAGTATAATATCGAAAATCATCATATATTTCTGAACGGAGGTAGTAATAAAATATGGTTTCTGTTTGAATTAGAACCAGGTCGGCGGTGGAGATGAAATTCTCAAAGTCATGCCGTGTGAACTGGAAGACCTGATGATGAGTTCTACTGCTGAACTATCCAGCTGCTGTGTCCTTGTCGCCACGTGACCTGAACTAGTGTTTTCCTGTAGCATTGTTGTCAGGCGTGTTCTCGTGGCTGTACTTGACCACAACAATTTCCTGGTTGTGCCTTCGATTACGAAGGGTGTGGTTCTTGTAAAGCTTCCCAACAAATCTGATGCGGCCTGTCTTCATCATCATGTTTATGAGTGGAAAGACCACTCTGTTAGGTTCTCCAAGGTTGACAAGATGGTGATGGTGCATGTAGACATCTCACACGAAGTCCATGGCCTAGTCAGTTATGCGGGGTTCATCCCGTAGGTCGGTGGCAAAAAATAGTCTGCAGAGTTTAGTTAGTGCAACTTTGCTTGTCTGTGGTAAGTACTATTGTTCAGTACTTGATTTGTGTTTGTGAACCCTGTATTGTTTATTAGTCCTGCCGCTTTTGGTGTGTGGTCAGTCCTGAGAACGGTCCATGTTAATGTCTGTCCACTTAATTCAGTCTGTATATTTTGAAGTATCCATATCATATTTTTTCTGAGGACAGTCTATTAATTATGGTTACACTCCAATATCTGTATGCATTGCAGGGTTTATCGCACCCACCAGGATTTCCAGCCCCATGGATGTTCGGTCCATATGATTTGTCACGACCTTTGGACTGTCCTGCTTGTGGGAGTAGGCGGGGCCCCTACATGCCACGCGTAGTTGGACGATCAATCTTCTGTTTAGTTCTTCAACATAGTGATTTCCTGGTAAGGATTCGCTCGTGTCACATCAAGTAAATCTTATTGATTTACTGTCTAAATCTTATTGATTTAATGTCATGTTTTCTTTCTTTTCCTGCAATTTTACTATGCAGGTTTTGCCATGTGACATTCATCACATAATAAACTGTTTGGTTTGCTCTACGATGGCTATTTTTGCAGGTTTCACTTCTTATGTCATGTCAGTAACGAAGGCACCGTCCATCACTTATATTACTGGAAAAAAATGGATCAGTCTGTTGTCTGGGTACAAGTTGAATCCCTATGATGAACTGCAGTTTGGTTTAACAAAAACGCCACAATTAGTCCTTCTCGCATTTAAAAGAAATGAAGAAAAAGACTGGATCACGGTCATGGATCCTAGTCAAGTTAGAAAGCTGATCATAGCAGACCAGACATGATCGCCGCTGTCTCGCACAGATCGAGCACCGACAGTTGCTCTAGCACTGACAGCGGCAGCAGCTCAGAGGATTGGGCACCGACCGCGTCAGCGGGTCAGTCTGATCTACCGGAGGATCGGGCATCGACACTGGCACCTGCTCTGACACCGGCACCATTTCTACAAGGAGCACCATCTCCGGCAGCAGCAGCGGCTTCGGCACCTGCACCAACACTTGCACTTGCATCTGCTCCGGCCCGTGCAGTTGCACCGGCAACAGACTGGGCTGCAGTTCGCACTTCATATACCAAAGTCCTTACAAAAACCGACATGTCCACCTTCTTGGTAAGCATTGGCCGCCCAAGTGCTTTGTTCTTTTTTCTTTCCATGTTGTTTCACATGATTCACTGTGTTGATCTAACTGTTTGGGTATGTCTTCTTGTTTGCAAACAGAGAATTTCTAGAGCAACGAGGGAGTCGTTCAACAATCCGGGCGACCGTGGCCAAGTTTCTCTTACCATGCGCAGCCTTGGTGTGAATGAACCTGCTCAATATACCGTCAGTACAAAGGATGGTCGCATGATGATTGATGCTAAAGGATGGTCAAGGTTCAAATCTAAATCATATCTTGCGGTAGGGGGTGATGTCAAAATTGAACTTTCTTGGCAAGGAGAGCTGGTCCAAATCAACTTTGAAATTCTTCAGTAGCAGCACGCAACTGCCAAACTGATCTATCCTCCGAGAGATTTTGATGTAATAATCTGGCATGGTGAAACAAGTGTCCTGTGTGTATAAGTAGTACGACAGTATTATTTATCACATGGTATATCGTTGATAGAATTGCAACTCTGATTGCTGGTTAGGAACTGTCGTTCGATTTCATTCCAATAGCTGCCTTGCTTTATTCAATTTTGTGTATTCGCCTTGCGACAACATCTAAAACCAGCACCGTACCGATCACTTGCAATATGAAAAGCGTTGAGGTAGAGCACATGGGCCCCCAAACATGAAGGGTCGGCCTGCGGCCCAAAGTCCAGAACCGTGAGCCTATCTGAGTATTATATTCGCAGCTGAACCCCCATAAAAAAAGCTAAACCCCCATAATGCCCGTGCGTTGCAGAGGGAGTATATTTCTCAGCAACGCGAGCCTGTGATATAAAAGATTTGTATATTTCTTTATAGAGGGAGTATCTCTCTGTCAAAAAATATATTTATGTGTAACTAGTTACTCCTGTCTTTCTACTTCCTTTCGCTGATATGTGGGGCAACCGGCAATGGGGTCCACGTGCCATATGCACAAATTAGAGTGCACAACTTCACGGTAGACACACCCCGGTCGTAGCGCCGCAGTAACGCCCAATGAGCCGTCAAATCACAACCTCGTTTCCAGCTTTAGCAGTAAGCTGGACGGACGAAGCAGCAATATTTCACTGGGCCTGAATCCCCTTCTCCCTCGTCTGCTTGTTCAAAGAAAACCCTCTCTCGGCAATTGCATAGGGTTTTCTCATGGAGAACCAGGTACGAATTCTTCATCCATCCCCGATAAACCCAAGTCGCTTGGTCACAGGTAATCCTAGGATGGCAGCCGCCGCCATTGATGCATTTTTCTTCCTACTGAATCTAGTGTGTTTCATTTGCAGTGCCCAAAGTGCGAGTACCCTACAGGTTTCTGCGCCCTCGGCGAGACGCCACACTTGTTCCTTCTCATCCTAACACAGCATTTTGAAACGCGCACAGTATGTTCCTAGAATCCTCTTTTCTATCCGGGATGGTGGGGGTTTTTTGAACATGCTGTATTCTCATATTATTTTTCCAACAGTGTATTATTTGCTCTGCCAGAACACATGTACTCAAGATACTCGGCCTTGCCATAATTTAATACACTAGTTTAATGGTCACGGTGAAAACAAGCCATGGATATAAGTTCCGAGTTGGTTTCATGAACCAAGAAGATCGCTGATTTTTTTATGGCCGAACTTGGATAAACTTTCTCAAGTGTTACGGACTGAAAGTTGGCGCACGAACGTTCATGGAAATAGCAGAACCTGGTCTCATCTTCACTGCGATCTTCCACCCCGACGTCGTTCCAATTGTTCATCCATGTTAGTTTTGTATCTGGTTCTTGCTTGTTGCCTCGATTACTTCTTAATCCACCTATTTTGTCTAACTAATCACAATTTAACTTTAGAAGTAGCAACGAATCTCTCACGGAGATGCTACTTCTAACTAATATTTTCTTATAATTGGTGGCACATGTAGGCTTTTTCAGAGTTAAGCAGTCTGCTCGTTTGTTACTCTGTAATAACTCGGCTGTTACTAATGGCACTGAAGTTGACTGGATCGACATCCACAAGTTCGTACACTTTATTGATCGTCTTGAGGTCCTTGTGGGGCGTTTCAATGGTGGAAGGCCACGTGGGATATGTGTGCCACTGCTGCACTCGTTGAACAGGTCCAACTGTGTCGAGAAACTTATGGTACGAGCTGTTTTCTATTATATATGTTGTTCATAAACTATTGCTTATACACAGTTTTACAGCTGTGATCTTCTTGAAACAAGAACTGCCGAGTTCTATTGTTCCTATACAGATGCCTGACCATGGTCGGGTCAGACTTGCGCTTGGTCACAACATGATGTTTATGTCTACCTACTCAATTCCCCTTGGAGGTGAAAAGATACTTATTCATGGTTGGTCTCAAATAATGAAGGCCCGTCCATCTTGGAGAATAGGATAGAAGATTATGTTCATGCTTTTCCATGGCTCTAAAGAAAATATCCTGTTTATTGACCACGTTGCGAGATGAAGCCGCTTTCAGAAGGTTGTGGATGCGCGGGGTGGCGCCTGGGCCTTATCCTGGGGCTTAGCGGCCTCACCCTTGGTTAACTGTAGGAAAATTAGCACTGTTCGAGGTGTGCTTTGTATGGTTGAACTTGTATAAGTACTCATACTGCTTTTAGCTTTGGTTGTTAAGTGCCCCTGCTGGTTTTAGTTAAGGTTGTTAAGTACCCCTGCTGCTTTTACAGTCTGTCGTGTTTCTTCAGTCCTGTCTTCCTCCAGCCGCCAAAACCAAACCAGCACCGGCGGGGCCGCCTACTTCCGCCTCCCACGGCTGGCTGCGCCTCAGCGCACGCATCGCCGCCCCACCGTCTCCTAAATCGTTAACGCCGACGTCCTCCGCGCGCTTTGGTGCGCTCGCCGTGGCGCCACCCTCTCGTGTTGTCAACATGGTCAACAAACAACATGAATCGGCAGAAGTATGTGGAGAGGATGACAGTAGGGGGCCACCATGTCAGCGTATGGAAAAATAAAATGCTTCCTCCTAGTGTTTTCTAGACATCTGGGCCCCACGACATTGTGAGCGTATATAGTCAATAGACAAGAGAACAGCACAAGATCGGCTGACACCTGGGACGTAGCTACTCGAGCAGTATTTTTTTTGTTTGGTATTGTTGAGACGGAGCAGGGTTTGAACTGGGTTGTGGCCCGTCTAGCCCAGGCTTATATTTTATGTTCACCATGTGACCAGCCCAGCTATTTTTTCTTTGTGAAAATGAACCCAGTTTATTTTTTCTGAAGAATACCCAATTCAGGCCTACTTATTTTTCTACGCCCTGATGGGCTGCAACTCTTTCAAGACGCCTGCAAATCTTGAAAGTAATATGAAATGGGTTGTAAATATAAAAACAGATGACAAATTGGCAATTACTTTATAATTTCTGAATTTTATTACATTTTCAGATTCCTATTTCACTGGGGGCATTAACCTAATTTAAATATATCTTCAAAGTACTTTAAATCTGGCTGGACATTTCGGTATTAAAAATAGTTTGGAACCCACAAAAATATGCGAAATTGGCCCTGGCCAACCAAAAAAAACGACTGCAATAAATTGCATAAGAAGTTGCCATGAGCTATATATAAATTATAAAAAAAAAGAGGGAGTGGTCTGACTTGTGGGCCTGTTTAGTTGATGCGTATGCAAGATTTTTTTAGTTATTATATACGCCAACAAACGATTCTAGAAGATGTAACCGTTGGATGTCAATCCAACGGCCGTCGTGTTTCTTCAATCTCTGATCTTCTTGCTCCAGCCGCCAAAGCAGCGCCGACGGGACCGCCTACTCCCGCCTCCCGTGGCCGGCTGTGCTGCCGCGCAGGCCTCAGCGCCCCCTACTACTCCCACCGCTGGCTAGGGCATCCCTCTACTCACCCACACCCCCTGTTATTCTGCGGCGACGGCAGCCTCACACCGCAGCCGAACCGGTGAACGCTCGTACTCCTCTCCGCGTGGGCATCCACTGCCGCGTCTTCCCCGGCTCCGCGTCGTCCCCTTCATATGCCTCGCCGTCGTCCACCGCCGTGGTGCTCTCGGTGCGGTGTGGTCAGTGTGGTCAACGAACGACTTCCATCGGAAGAGTACTATACGTGGAGAGGCTGACAGCTGGGTCCACGGCAGCCGCAAGGAAGTGCCTCCTTATTACGCGGAAAATAATTATTCCTCCACCAGACAACGGGGACCCATCGGACGGGCCACCAGTATTTTGCGAAAAAAATCGTTTCCCCCTGACTGCTGGGACCCACCGGATGGGCCACCGTATTTCATGAAAAAAACGTTCCCCCCGCTGTCAGCTCGGACCCACCGGAAGTGCCTCCTTATTACGCACAAAAAAATGAATACTCCCCCGGCTAGCTGGGACCCACCTTGGTGGGAGGCTCACTTGTGGGCCTACTAAGTTGACGGGGATGAAGGGCTTTGTCAACTTAGTCAATATGAACGATTCTAGCTCCAGTGACCGTACAATGTCCATCCAACGGCCGTAGTGCTTCTTCAACCTCTGGTCTTCTTGCTCCAGCTGCCCAAAGCAGCGCCGGTCGTGCCGCATGCTCCTGCCTCCCGTGGCCGGCTGTGCTACCGCGGAGGCCTCACCGCCCCCTACTATTCCCACCGCTGGCCAGGCCCTGCGGCGACGGCAGCCTCACACCGCAGCTGAACCAGTGAACCCTCATACTCCTCTCCGCGCGGGCTTCCACTGCCGCGTCTTCCCCGGCTCTGCGTCATCCCCTTCCTAGGCCTCGCCGTCGTCCACCGCCGTGGTGCTCTTGGCGCGGCGTGGTCAATGTGGTCAACGACCGACTTCCATCGGAAGAGTACTGTGCGTGGAGACGCTGACAGCTGTGTCCATGGCCGCAGCAAGGAAGTGCCTCCTTATTACGCGCAAAATAATTATTCCTCCACCTGAAAGCGGGGACCCACCGGATGGGCCACCGTATTTCAAAAAAAAAAACATTTGCCCCTGACTGCTGGGACCCACCAGCTACATCTTCGCACGCAAGGAAGTGCCTGACAGTCGGGACCCACTGGTCGAAGCGTACGTAGCTTTGTCATTCTGGTCGCGAACGTGTACGTACATACTGGTCGATGTAGAGGCGCGCACGTGTCGTAGTAGAGGCGCGCACGTAGCATTTACATGTACGTACAGCGGCCAGGGTGCAAGAAAGAAAATACAGCCACGTATGTGTACATACGGGCGGGGTCTCGAACGCCTACTCGCGCATACGTACGGCCAGGGCTCGTGTACATGGCTGGGTCGGAACGGAGAAACAGCGTCGTCGTTGTGTTCATGGGGAGGCAACGGAATGAGTCATGTTCATGGGGAGGCAACGGAATGCTTCGTGTTCATGGGGAGGCAACGGAATGCGTCGTGTTCATCGGGAGGGCTTGGACGGAACAGGCGATGGAAACGAGGCCTGGCGTACCGCAGAACTGAGGAAACAGCCTTGTGTTTGACCGGCCACATTCAAAACGGGATCCTGTTCATCGGGAGGGGTCTGGCGTACCGCAAAACGGAGGAAACGGACCTCCTACAGTCGAAACGGGGGTCCTGTTGATCGGGAGGGGTGTGGCGTACCGCAAAATGGACAAAACGGACTTGTGTTGGAGCGCTACGGTCGAAACAGGGGTCCTATTCATCGGGAGGGGTGTGGCGTACCGCAAAACAGGACTCCACGGGATACTGTTCATCTCCACCGTCGACCCCCTCCAGCCTCCATGAGCTACTATTCATCCACTATCGACCTCCTCCAGCCTCTACCTGCGACTGTTCATCCACGGGCTCCTGTTCATCCAGCCTCCACCGCGCGCTACTCCACCGGCTACTGTTCAACTAGCCCTCTCCACAGGCTCCTGCTCAACCACCCTCCACGGGCTACTGTTCATCCCGCCCTCCACCCTCTACTGTTCATCCTGCCCTCCACGGGGTGGTCCTGTTCATCCAGCCCTCCACGCGGTCCTGTTCATCCAGCCCCAACCGGCTCGATCGATCGAGGTCCTGTTCATCCACCCCCATCGGGAACTATTCATCCAACCCCCCCCCCCCCCGCAACACTCACTATTCATCCAGAGGCAGCATCGATCGGCTTCAGTTAGCAGCAGTAGCGAAGGAATCGCTCGATCGGGTTCAGTTAATAGCCATCGATCGATCGATCGGGTTCAGTAAGGCGTAGCCTGCAGTGCAATCGCTCGGGTTCAGTTAGAGCCCAATGCCTCGCTCGGGTTCAGTTAGAGCCAACGCCTCGCACACACGCGCGTACGTGTACGAGAGAAGCGCGCATCGCTCGGCCCCGACCTCCCACTGTAACCAGGAACTCCCCGAAATTTTCCTCGCCCTCGCTTCTACCACGGTTTTTTCCGTCATGGACGGCCCAAAGAATGTCATGCAGCTATGTCTCCAGCCCGCCTAGGACGAAAAGCCCATTTTCTGTCATGATTTTTTGTCGTAGAAGTAGGAGCCCACCACGTCTATGATGATACCGGGTTTTGTCACGGTTATCGTCATAGAAGTGTCATATGTATGACAGAAAAAAATTCGTTCGGCCCAAAATGTCACGGATGTGTCTTTTTTTGTGTAGTGTAATGAGTTGTGTTAGATGATAAATCTTTTTCCTTTCCAGTGGTTGCCAAAGCAGTTTACTCAAGATTACCTCTCAAACTACATGATTGGTGGGCATGCAAAGGTTAAAGTGTTTCTACCAGAACATGATGATTATCTAGATGTTTTCATCAAGACTGTGAAGGATGGGTGGTCGGCCATCACAAGGGGTTGGACTAGAGTCGTGCGTGCCTTCTGCATGGAGGAGGGCACAATATGGGCATTCCGCTTCACCTTGTTCAGCAACCAGAATATATTTCGCCTCTTTCTTTACCGTCCTTAATAGTACAAGTATACAACTGTGGTTCATCATCTTTATTTGGTTCTTGTGTAATTCTTGAACATATGTACCTATGAATCGAATAATGCATTGGTTGTTTGAACCTGATGGATATGAACAAAGTTGTAGCATACATTCAAATTCAAATCCAAATCCGGTACAATTTGGAAAAGCAGCAAATAAATTACGGTGAAATTACTCTCTCCAGTTTGTTACGGCACACACGGTTGGTAAAACACAAACGTTTGTGATATGCACCATAATCGGAGACGGTTCACACAGAGGAAACGTATGCAAGCATGCACACAGTTGTCGTTTGCAAAGCGTGTGCGATGTCATACAATATCACAAACGGTGCAGGCAAACTAAACGTTTGTGTTAGTTGCCTTATCGTATATGATTCACAACCATGAACTGTTTCTGATGAAGTATGCATCATAAACATTGCACCACAGAATAGCGTGTCGATAGTTGTCGTGTACGATGATGTTACGACGGTCCGACGTTACGTAATCTTGTCCGACACTCGTACGACGATTAGCTAATCTTCTTAACGGTGAACCGTTTGTGATGGGCCGCGCATCATAAACGTAGCACCACAGAATACCAACTGTGATGGCAATGCGAGCAGAAACGAGTAGGAGTACTATAGGGGCCCTATCCCCGACGGTTTCTGGGTCATGTGGGAAGGACCCCTATCGCCCACACTCACTTGGCGACGGCTCCAAATGTCGTCGCGGAAAGGGGTTTTAAACCGTTTGTTTAGGACCGATGCACACCAGTGAGGGTCTCGATTGGTTTTTCGTGGCTACAGAGGCTCGCGGCGGCGGAACTCCTGATCTAGGTTTCTTTTCGGGGGTTTATGTATTTATAGGAATTTTTGGCGTCCGTCTCACGTCAGTGGGGGTCTCCGAGTCATCCACAAGGCAGGGGGCGCACCCAGGGGGTAGGGCGCGCCCTCCACCCTCGTGCATGGCTCGGGACTCTTCTGTCCCAACCATTTTACTCCGAGGGCTTTTGGTCCATAAAAAATCATCAAAAATTGGCACGTCAATTGGACTCCGTTTGGTATTCCTTTTTTGTAAAACTCAAAAACAAGGAAAAAACAGAAAACTGGCACTAGGCTCTAGGTTAATAGGTTAGTCCAAAAAATCAAATAAAATAGCATATAAATGCATATAAAACAGCCAAGATGGATAATATAATAGCATGGAACAATCAAAAATTATAGATACGTTGGAGACGTATCAACTGATAGGTGAGAAACCTGTTGCCGAAGCAGATGCAGACATTATGAACGTTTTGCAAGATCGATATGATGACTACTTGATAGTTTAGTGCGCCATGCTTTACGGCTTAGAACCGGGACTTAAAAAACGTTTTTTACGCCATAGAGCATATGAGATGTTCCAAGAGCTGAATATTGGTATTTCAAATTCATGCCCATGTCAAGAGGTATGAGACCTCTGACAAGTACTTTGCCTACAAGATGGAGGAGAATAGCTCCACCAGTGAGCATGTACTCAGAATGTCTGGGTACTACAGTCACTTGAATCAAGTGGGAGTTAATCTTCCAAACAAGATAGTGATTTATAGAGTTCTCTAGTCATTATCACCAAGTTACTCGAACTTCTTGATGAACTATAATATGCAAGGGATGACAAAAAAAATTCCCAAGCTCTTCGCGATGCTGAAATCGGCGAAGGTCGAAATCAAGAAAAAGCATCAAGTGTTGATGGTTAACAAGACCACTAGTTTCAAGAAAAAGGGCGAGGGAAAGAAAGGGAACTTCAAGAAGAATGGCAATCAAGTTGCCACTCCCGTGAAGAAGCCCAAAGCTGGAGCCAAGCCTGAAACTAAGTGCTTCTACTGCAAAGGAAATGGTCACTGGAAGTGGAACTACCCCAAATACATTGCGGATAAGAATGATGCCAAAGTGAACAAAGGTATATTTGATATACATGTTATTGATGTGTATTTTACTAGTTTTTGTAGTAACCCCTAGGTATTTGATACCGGTTCAGTTGCTAAGATTAGTAACTCAAAACTGGAGTTGTAGAGACCAGTTAAAAGCGAGGTGACGATGTGTGTTGGAAATGATTCCAAGGTTGATATGATCACCATCGCACACTCCCTCTACCTTCGGGATTAGTGTTGAACCTAAATAAATGTTATTTGGTGTTCGCCTTGAGCATGAATATGATTAGATCATGTTTATTGCAATACGGTTATTCATTTATGTTAGAGAATAATTGTTATTCTATTTACATCAATAAAACATTCTATGGTCTTACACCCAATGTGAATGGTTTATTGAATCTCGATCGTAGTAATACACATATTCATAATATTGATGCCAATATATGCAAAGTTGATAATGATAGTGCAACATACTTGTGGCACTTCCGTTTAGGTCATATTGGTGTAAAGCGCATGAAGAAACTCCATGCAGATGGACTTTTGGAATCACTTGATTATGAATCATTTGATACTTGAGGTCCATGCCTCATGGGCAAGATGACTAAAACTCCGTTCTCTAGAACAATGGAGCGAGCCAATGACTTATTGGAAATAATGCATACCAATGTATGCGGTCCGATGAGTGTTGAGGCATGCGGTGGGTATCGTTATTTTCTGACCTTCACAGATAATTTGAGCAGATATGGGTATATCTACTTAATGAAACAAAAGTCTGAAACATTTGAAAAGTTCAAAGAATTTCAGAGTGAAGTGGAGAATCATCGTAACAAGAAAATAAAGTTTCTACGATCTAATGGCGGAGGTGAATATTTGAGTTACGAGTTTGGCCTTCATTTAAAACAATATGGAATGGTTTCACAACTCACGCCACCTGGAACACCACAACGTAATGGTGTGTCCAAACATCGTTATTGTACTTTATTAGATATGGTATGATCTATGATGTCTCTTACCGATTTACCACTATCATTTTGGGGTTATGCATTAGAGACAGCTGCATTCACATTAAATAGGGCACCGTCTAAATCCGTTGGGATGACACCGTATGAACTGTGGTTTGGCAAGAAACCTAAGCTGTCGTTTCTTAAAAGTTTGGGGTTGCAACACTTATGTCAAAAGGCTTCAGCCTGATAAGCTCGAACCCAAATCGGAGAAGTGCGTCTTCATAGGATACCCTAAGGAAACAATTTGGTACACCTTCTACCATAGATCCGAAGGCAAGATCTTTGTTGCCAAGAATGGAACTTTTCTAGAGAAGGAGTTTCTCTTGAAAGAAGTGAGTGCGAGGAAAATAGAACTTGATGAGGTAATTGTACCTTCTCTCAATTTGGAAAGTAGCACATCAAAGAAATCCGTTCTCGTGATGCCTACACCAACTAGAGAGGAAGCTAATGATGATGATCATGAAACTTCAGATCAAGTTACTATTGGACCTCGTAGGTCGAATAGAGTATGTTCCGCACCAGAGTGGTACGGTAATCCTATCTTGGAAGTCATGTTACTAGACCATGGCGAACCTACAAACTATGAAGAAGCTATGATGAGCCCAGATTCCGATAAATGGTTTGAGACCATGAAATCCGAGATAGGATCCATGTATGAGAACAAAGTGTGGACTTTGGTGGACTTTCCCGATAATCGGCAAGCCATTGAGAATAAATGGATCTTCAAGAAGAAGACTGACGCTGATGGTAATGTCACCGTCTATAAAGCTCGACTTGTCGCGAAAGGTTTTCGACAAATTCAAGGGGTTGACTATGATCAGACCTTCTCACCCGTAGTGATGCTTAAGTCAGTCCAAATCATGTTAGCAATTGCCGCATTTTATGATTATGAAATTTGGCAAATGGACATCAAAACTGCATTCCTTAATGGATTTCTTAAAGAAGAGTTGTATATGATGCAACCAGAAGTTTTTGTTGATCCTAATGGTGCTAACAAAGTGTGCAAGCTCCAGCGATCCATCTATGGACTGGTGCAAGCATCTCGGAGTTGGAATATATGCTTTGATGAGGTGATCAAAGCATGTGGTTTTATACAGACTTACGGTGAAGCCTGTATTTACAAGAAAGTGGGTGGGAGCTCTATAGCATTTTTGATATTATATTTGGATGACATATTGTTGATTGGAAATGATATAGAATTTCTGGATGGCATAAAAGGATACTTGAATAATAGTTTTTCAATGAAATACCTCGGTAAAGCTTCTTATATATTGGGCATCAAGATCTATAGAGATAGATCAAGAAGCTTGATAGGACTTTCACAAAGCACATACCTTGATAAAGTTTTGAATAAGTTCAAAATGGATTAGTCAAAGAAAGGGTTCTTGCGTGTGTCACAAGGTGTGAACTTGAGTATGTCTCAAAACCCGACCAGGGCAGAATATAGAGAGAATGAAAGTCATTCCCTATGCCTCAGTCATACGTTCTATAAAGTATGCCATGATGTGTACCAGACCTGTTGTGTGCCTTGCCATGAGTTTGGCAAGGGGGTACAATAGTGATACATGAGTAGATCACTAGACAACGGTCAAAATTATCCCTGGGTACCTAAAGAGGACTAAGGAAATGTTTCTCGGTTATGGTGGTGGTAAACAGTTCATCGTAAAGAGTTACGTTGATGCAAGCTTTGACACTGATCTGGATGACTCTAAGTCACGATCTAGATACATATTGAAAGTGGGAGCAATTAGCTAGAGTAGCTCCATGCAGAGCATTGTAGACATAAAAATTTGCAAAATACATACAGATCTGAATATGACAGACCAGTTGACTAAACCTCTCTCACAAACAAAACATGATCACACCTTAGTACTGTTTGGGTGTTAATCACATGTTAATGTGAACTAGAATATTGACTCTAGTAAACTCTTTGGGTGTTGGTCGCATGGCGATGTGAACTATGGGTGCTAAATCACATGGTGATGTGAACTAGATTATTGACTCTAGTGCAAGTGGGAGACTGAAGTAAATATGCCCTAGAGGCAATAATACAGTTGTTATTCTATATTTCCTTATTCATGATATAGGTTTATTATTCATGCTAGAATTGTATTGATCGGAAACCTTATTACATGTGTGAATACATAAACAAACACCATGTCCCTAGTGAGCCTCTACTAGACTAGCTCGTTGATCAAAGATGGTTAAGGTTTCCTAACCATGGACATGAGTTGTCATTTGATAATGGGATCACATCATTAGGATAATGATGTGATGGACAAGAACCATCCGTTAGCTTAGCATAATGATTGTTCAGTTTTATTGCTATTGCTTTCTGGATGTCAAATACATATTCCTTCGACTATGAGATTATGCAACTCCCGGATACCGGAGGAATGCCTTGTGTGCTATCAAACGTCACAACGTAATTGGGTGATTATAAATATGCTCTACAGGTATATCCGAAGGTGTTTGTTGAGTTGGCATAGGTTGAGATTAGGATTTGTCACTCCGAGTATCGGAGAGGTATCTCTGGGCCCTCTCGGTAATACACATCATAAGCTTGCAAGAAAACGGCTAAGGAGTTGGTCATAGGGTGATGTATTACAGAACGAGTAAAGAGACTTGCCGATAATGAGATTGAACTAGGTATGAAGATACCGACGATCGAATCTCGGGCAAGTAACATACCGATGGACAAAGGGAATTGTGTATGTTGTCATAACGGTTCGACCGATAAAGATCTTCGTAGAATATGTAGGAGCTAATATGGGCATCCAGGTTCCCCTATTGGTTATTGACCGAAGAGGTGTCTCGGTCATGTCAACATAGTTCTCGAACTCGTAGGGTCTGCACGCTTAACGTTCGATGACGATATTGTATTATATGAGTTATGTGATTTGGTGACTGAATGTTGTTCGGAGTCCCGGATGAGATCACGGACATGACGAGGAGTCTCGAAATGGTCAAGAGGTAAAGATTGATATATAGGACGATAGTATTCGGACACCGGACGTGTTCCGGAGGGTACCGGGTACATATCGGGTCACCGGAAGGGGTTTCGGGCACCCCCGGCAAAAGATATGGGCCTAATGGGCCAAGAGGGGAACGCACCAGCTACAAGGGGCTGGTGCGCCCCCAATATGGTCTGAACCAGAGGATAAGGAAAGATGGGAAGGGAGAAGGTAAGGGGGAATTCGGCTCCTCCTTCCTTCCCTCCTCCCTCCTCTTTCCTTCCCTCTCCGGTAACTAAGGAAGGGGGGCGTCGGCCTAGGAGGAACCCAAGTAGGATTTGGTCCTACTCGGGGCGCCTCCTGGCCTCTCCCCTCTCCCTCCCACCTATATATATGTTGGGGGGCGCCCCCTAGCACACCCCTGACAACTGTTAGCCGTGTGCGGCGCCCCCCTCCACCGTTTACTCCCACAGTCATATCTTCGTAGTGCTTAGGCGAAGCCCTACGAGGATCACTTCACCATCACCATCACCATGCCATCGTGCTGATGGAACTCATCTACTACCTCGACAACTTGCTGGATCAAGAAGGCTAGGGACGTCACCGAGCTGAATGTGTGCAAAACGCGGAGGTGTCGTGCGTCCGGTACTTGATCGGTTGAAGCGCGAAGAAGTTCAACTACATCAACCACATTGAGAAACGCTTCCTCTTATAGTCTACGAGGGTACGTAGACACACTCTTCCCCTCGTTGCTATGCATTTCCATGGAGAGATCATTGCGTGTGCGTAGAATTTTTTTTGTTTTGCATGCAACGTTTCCAAACAGGCATGTATTCTGTATATAGTCATACGTGCTTTCGATAAGAACTTGCATGACATCTTTTGTCCTACCCTCCCGTGGCAGCAGAGTCCATAAGGAAACTAAGGGATATTAAGGCCTCCTTTTAGTAGAGAACCGGAACAAAGCATTAACACACTGTGAATACATGAACTCCACAAACTACGGTAATCACCGGAAAGAATCCCAATTATTGTCACCTTGGGGGATGCGGATCATAACACATAATAGGTGCGTATAAGTTGCAAGATAGGATCAAGAACACAAATATATTCATGAAAACATAAAAGGTTCAGATCTGAAATCATGGCACTCGGTCCCTAGTGACAAGCTTAAGCATATCAAATTCATAGCAACATCAATCTCAGAACATAGTGGATGCTAGGGACCAAGCCCTAACAAAACTAACTCGATTACACGATAAATCTTATCTAACCCATCACCGTCCAGCAAGCATATGAAGGAATTACTCACTCCTGGTGGTGAGCATCACGAAATTGGTGAGGAAGAAGGGTTCGTGATGATGATGGCGACGAATCCCCCTCTCCGGAGCCCCGAACGGACTCCAGATCTGGCCTCCCGATGAAGAACATGAGGTGGCGGCTTCGTATCGTAAAACATGGTGAAACTTCTTCTCTTATTTTTTCTCCAGAAATAGGAATTTATTGGCTTGAGATTGGAGTCAGCAGAGCCTTGTGGGCCCCACAAGCCACCAGGGTGCGCCTAGGGGGTGGGCGCGCCCTAGTGCCTCGTGGGCAGCAGGTGGCCCCCTCTAGTGGGACTTTGATCCAGTACTTTTTATATATTCCATAAAAAATCTCCAAAAAGTTCGTCCAATTCTTAGAACTTTTATTTCTACACAAAAAACAAGACCATGGTAGTTCTGCTGAAAACAGCGTCAGTCCGGGTTAGTTTTATTCAAATCATGCAAATCACAGTCCAAAACAAGAGCAAAAGTGTTTGAAAAAGTAAATACGACAGAGACGTATCAACTCCCCCAAGCTTAACTCATTGCTTGTCCTCAAGCAATTCAGTTGACAAACTGAAAATGATAAATAAAAACTTTTATGAACTCGTTTGTTCTTATATCTATATATATGCTTAAATAATACCCAGGTTTTCAGCAAAGATCATAACTAACCATGTAAATGATAACTCTTAGAACTTATATTCACTCAAATCAATGCCATAATAAACTATCAAGGAATAATAATATATTTCAAATGCCAACACTTTGTCAAAACAATCATGATATAATATGAAAACATGGTATCTCGCTAGCCCTTTCTGAGATGGCAAAACATAAATGTGGAGCACCTCCAAAGTTCAAGAAGCGACTAAACATTGTAATTCATGGTAGAAGAGATCCAGTCATGATGCACACAATATTAACTATACATAATGCATAAGAATGACAATAGTGCTCTCAGGACTGGTGTTTGTTTGAGAAGGTTATGACTCAATAATAAAAGTAAAATAATAAAAGAGTAAATGGATAGGCCCTTCGCAGAGGGAAGCGGGGATTTGTAGAGGTGCCAGAGCTCGAAGCTTAAATAGGAGATAAATGTAATTTTGAGAGGCATGCCTTTCCTGCCAACATCACAACCGAGAGTTTTCAATATCTGATAACCCACAAGTATAGGGATCGCTACGGTTTTTGAGGGTAGAGTATTCAACCCAAATTTATAGATTTGACACAAGGGGAGCCAAAGAATATTTGTAAGTATTAGCAGTTGAGTTGTCAATTCAACCACACCTGGAGATTAAATATCTGCAGCAAAGTGATCAGTAGCACAGTAGTATGGTAATTTTGATAGCAGTGTTAACAATAGCAGTGGTAACGGTGACAGCAGTAATAGTTTGTAGCAGTTGTAACACTAGCAATAGTGATAATAACTTAGCAAGAGCAATATGTGGAAAACTCGTAGGCATTGGATCGATGCATTCTTTGGATGATATTCATCATATAACATTCATAACCTAGGGTGACACAGAACTAGCTTCAGTTCATAAATATAATGTATGCATGTATTCCATAAATAGTCATATGTGCTTATGGAAAAGAACTTGCATGACATCTTTTGTCCTACCCTCCCATGGCGGCGGGGTCCAGAAGGAAACTAAGGGATATTAAGGCCTCCTTATAATAGAGAACCGGAACAAAGCATTAACACATAGTGAATACATGAACTCCTCAAACAATGGTTATCACCAGAAAGTATCCCGATTACTGTCACACTGGGGTTTGCGGATCATAACATGTAATAGGTGAATATGACTTGGAAGATCGGATCTAGAACATAGGTATAATGGTGAAAACATAAACAGTTCAGATCTGAAATCATGGCACTTGGGCCCTAGTGACAAGCATTAAGCATAGCAAAGTCATAGCAACATCAATCTCAGAACATAATGGATACTAGGGATCAAGTCCTAACAAAACTAATTCGATTACATGATGAATCTCATCCAACTCCTCATCGACCAGCAAGCCTATGAAGGAATTACTCACTCCTGTTGGGGAGCATCATGGAATTAGTGATGAAGGAGGGTTGGTGATGACGAAGACCGAAGAATCCCCTCTCCGGAGCCCCGAATAGGCTCCAGATCTGTCCTCCCGATGAAGAACAGGAGGTGGCGCCGGCTCCGTACCGTGAAACGCAATGAAACTTCCTCCCTTATTTTTTCTCTAAAAATAGGAATTTATAGTGCTGGAATTAGGGTATGCAGAGCCCCGAGGGCCCACAACCCACCAGGGCGTGCCTGGAGGGGGTGGCACACCCTGGCGTCTGGTGTCTTGTGTTCAGCCAGCCCCCCCCCCCCCCCCCCCCGTCGGTGGTTCATGGTTCCAGAAATTTTTATTTATTCTGAAATAATTCTCCAAAAAGTTTCATCCAAATCGAAGAACTTTCATTTCTGCACAAAAACAACACCATGGTAGTTCTGCTGAAAACAGCATCAGTCCGGGTTTGTTTCGGCGGAATTTATTAAGAAAAAGATTCTTGCCGAACTAGGCCGAAGGCAGCCGAGCAAGCCGGCCCGCGTGCGCCACTGCCTCCCCGCGCCGCGCCGCCGTGTCGTCAGCGGACTCCAACAGGAGTCCGAGCCGGACTTCTCTCGCCGCCGCCCCATGCCGAAGCCACCGCCCCCCCCCCCCTCGAGGCTTTAAAAGCCGAACCCCCTGGCCCCTCTCTCGCCACCACTGTCGCCCGTCACCTCCGCAGCAGCAGCTGCCGCCACCCCCGCACCGTCGCCCACCCCGCCCACCCCACGGCCCAACCGGAGCCCCGCCCCCGCAGGAATCCCACCTCACCGCCGCCGGTCTTTTTTCGAGGAACCGGTAGAAACCGCTGCCGCCTGTTTTTTTTGGTTTTTCATTTGGATCGGTTAGATCAGCTTTTTTCCAGTTTCGCTAATTAGCGAATGTTCGCCCAAACGCTTCTCTTAGCGAACGCGTTCGTTCGTTCGTCTCTGTTAATGAACGTTCATTCGTTAGCCTTTTCTTTTTATTTTATTTTCGGCCAGGGACCTATCCATGATTTTTTTATCGCAGATTAGACCCTGATCGTTCGCAACTTTTTAACCGTTCGTCCAAACCCAGTGAAACCAATGCCAAAATCTTCTTCTCGAACCCCTCTTTCTAGTTAATCAACTTGAACATGGTTTTTGACAATTTAAAATTTGGTTGCAAGAAGATTTGAATTCGAACTTCTTGTGACCGCAGTTTGAGTTTCGTAGCTCTGATTCAATTGATTCTTTTTGCATATCAAAGCTCTTCACTTGTACTTTCGATTTGGATCTTTTCATTCGAGTTTTACCCTTACATCTATGCTTGAGTGCTTATGTATGCTATTGTTTGCTTGCGATAGAGTTTCCGGAGTGCGAAGCGTGCTACTACGAGTCACTAGGGTTTTCAGATCGTCAGCAAGGCAAGTAACACTTTCATCATACCCCATTACCCAGTTTTTATGCATTAGTTTCAACCCTCAAACATTGCATGAGTAGGATTTGATAACATGTGGGTACTGGGAAGTAGTGATGAGGTAGTACATATTGCCTTTATTTTCAAACCCTGGGAGTTACTTCTATGTTATGCTTATACTACTATGCTATGCCCGTAGACGTGGTTTGGTTGAGTGATCCATGACAGATGTGAGAGTTTTAATCAATGGTTAAACTTAAGGTAGCTACTTTAATACACATCTCGGTGGATTGGTTGAGGCACCCTGGAGCACCCAGTGGTTGTCTGGGCACTTGGAGCAATCCAGTGTTGTCCTGGAATATCCCGGAGTACCCGTGTGATTATCCTACGGTTTTCCACCCAGGCTCAAAGGGATCATAAGATTATTCATGCTAGAAACTTCTGTGTGCAGCCACAAGCCATTGTGGGCTCTATCATAGTTGACTAAGTTGTGTGACCACTTTCAGTGGTAGGCTAGCATATGTAGGGGGTGTAGGTGGTACTGTCTACCTAGAGTAAAGAGTTAATGCTTCTGAAAGACTGTGTCTCGGTCATCCGTTTCTCAAACACCATGTAGTGTGAGAAATCCAACAGAGGAGATCGAGTCTTCTGGGGGAAAGTGCGCAAACCTCTGCAGAGTGTATAAACTAATCAAGGTTAGCCGTGTCCCCGGTTATGGACATCTTGAGTATCAGGTACTTGAATTATTGATTTGATCTCATCACTCTATTAATTAATTTGTTGGGTTGATGATTATTAATTTGGGATTGAGTTGGAGGAACCTTCTCAATAATTGCAACAAACTTTGTAGTTAAATAAAATTTATTCCTTGGTTGTAGGAAAAAATTAGCTTTCTACAAAAATAACCATAGAGCCTCCACCAGCCAAATATGCATATAGATATAGCTGCAACATGTTCATTACTCTATAGTGTTATTTTGCCAGCATATTCCATGTGCTGGCCCGTTTCGGCCTACAACGTATTATGTTGAAGACTTTTAAGACGAAGAGTAAGGTGCGCTGGGTCGTTGTCTTGCACTAAGCTATGCTGTTGGAGTTGATGGACTCGCTTTATCTTCCAAGCCTTCCGCTGTTATGTTCATTAGATGGCCTTCAGCCATATTATTGTAATAAGTACTCTCTTTTGAGATATTTGATGTAATAAGTGTGAGATTGAAACTCTGTTATAAATCCTTCAAGTACTGTGTGTGTCAGCATTACCGATCCAGGGATGACACTTATGCACGGAGATTTGACCGTTTGAGGTCGGATCGCTACATATGCACTCCAAAAGAAGAGAACTTGTTAGTGCCTACATGCAGTTTTGAACACTTGACAGACGAACATAGAAACCCTAAACCAATATGAGGTGGGGGTGTATGTCCTAAAATCCTCCAAAATTCCTTCAGAAATCATAGTACATTGTCATTGTAAACTTGGGAAAAGGTGCAAAAAATTGAACTCCCTTATGGTTAACATTTAACAGGAAAGGAACATAACCTCGATATACAGCTTCTTCAGGCACGGAAAGCATCTCAGGAAACTGACAACTTGGTCCAGGTTGGGGCTGACAGATTCTAGTGCCAAGACCTTCATTGTGCCCAGAGTTTGGGTGAAGCTTCGCTGGATGACAGAGGAACATACATCTTCAAAACTAGAAATAATGTTGATATCAAGAAGGAGAGGTATATAAGGCGACTGTTGTACCTGAAAGTTGAAGTATTTGACAGACGAGTAGCCCACCACTTTCAATTTCGATGCAGAAATGACATTGATTCTTGTTGGACCTTGTTGATCAACTAGAAGTAATCTCTCAAGTGAAGGTGTGTCCTGGATGACCATATTGTAGTCCACCTTTTGTGATCTCTCATTGCAGCACCAGCAACACACATAAATAGTCCGGAGAGTCCTGGAGGTGATGTGCAAGGTACTCGACCAATTCATCGCCTGAAGACGAAGGAACTCGAGTGCAGTACAGCCGCGGAGCAGGCGCTCCATGTTATCCTTTGGGATGTGGACGGCGACGAGCTCGAGGTGGTTCAGTCGTGGTAGAAAAAGAGCGGGCACGTCATTAAGGGGAGGGGAGAATGGCAGTTCATGAACTTGGCGAGGCGCAGCGTGGGCGCAAAGTGGAGCACGGACGTTGGGAGCAAGCGCATATGCCCATCATTATAACTTAGCTTCTCGAGCTGATCTATAGTGTGGGATCGGAACCACTCGTCAAGCTTGGCTTAGTCCTTGCAATTGGCACGGAACTTGCCCGTGATAAGGCCTTTGATTGGGCCATCGTGACTGCCGAGGATCTGGGAGAACGCATCCAAGCTTTGGCGATAGCCATGGCAGAGCTTGTGGGCGTTGAGGAGGTCGACAGGGTGTGGAGCCATAGGGTGCACCACCGCCGGGAAAGGGCGGCTGTCCTCGCCTGATATTTGATTGGGAGGAGGGATATGATGACTATCAACATATCATTGGGGAGGTTGTTGATAAAGTCTAGGCCTGCTGGAGTCGCTTGCGGTTCTTTCTCGACCCGCCTCCACTTGTTGGCAGCCTCGTTCCCCACCTCGTCGGCGGGTATAGAAACATCTGTCTCCATATTCACGCCGTGCTCCGGTGCTTCAGTAGCCTCGGCGTCGCCACTCCCTCCGATGGGGCGCTTCAGCGGCATCCTCGTACACTGACGGCTTTGAGGACTCAGAGCGGCGTCAAGGATGCGGGCGGAGAGAGAGAGAGGAATTGTGTGTGTGGCGAGGATGGGGGTGCGGCCGCTCGGCGGCACCATTAATATAGACCTGTGGGAGCGAGGCGGGCGGCGGTCCAAGGTTGTCTCGCTTCCCGGTGAGAACGACTACTTAATCTCTAGTATGAATGAAATATATGCTTAATTACTAAATTTTAGTTGCAAAAAATAGATAGTGCTATTGATTTTTAGCTGGATATTTTGACAAATCGCAGTGTCTCCTGGCTTAGTGCCGAAGTGTGGCTTTAATTTGCATACCATAATCTGAACCGTTTGCATTGAAGAGATGCCCAGATCCTGCGTTGAACAGCTTGTACGCTTCCCGGTGAGCCTGCGCACCAGACTGCACTCGCATGCCTCCCGTTCAGTCAAGCAGTTGTCCACACGACACCTCCTATAGCCATTAAAACCAAGACACGTGGCGTCACGTGAATGGTTAAACGAACGCACGTGGTTTGAATTATACAAACATTTGAGACATTAAAGTGGCAGCTATTTTTTTCAAAATGCATTTGTTGGTTGTCATTATTCTAGTGCGCCTTCTCGTAAAATGGACATGAAAAATACCACAGCATGTTGGGTGCCCTTCCATGATAGCATGCCAAGTATCATGAATTTCAGACGACTTTTGGATTTACTAGAATTTAAAAACTAGGCATCTCGATGTTTTGCCGGGAATGAACGGTGCCCTGGTGTTTGAAATTCATTTTCATTTCTTGCATGGGACCTAAGCATGCATCTAAGGACACAGATTTGATTTTTCAACCAATTTATATGCATTGGAGCATGTGCATGTAGTTCAAATTTGAATTATGCACGTAAATGCATTGAAAGCTCACTTAATGCATAAAAATGTCCAAATGAACCCCGAAAAATCACAAAAATAACACAACACTCCTGTTGTTCTATGTTGACACGAGAAATTTTTTGAAAGCAATAAGAGGTAATGGATATCGTTTCGTCCCCAAAGGTGGGGCATTCCCTACCGAAACCATCATTCTTGTTGTGAGAAGCTCTGGTTTGTGAGAAGCATATACCCAAACCTGCCCCAAATGGGAAAAAATTTACCACGGCATGTTGATGCTGCTCCATGATAGCATGCCAAGTTTCATGAATTTCATACGAGTTTTGGATTTACTAGAATTTAAAAACCAAGCATCTCAATGTTTTGCCGGCAATCAACGGTGCCCTGGTGTTTGAAATTCATTCCCATTTCTTGCATGGGACCTAAACATGCACCCAAGGACACATATTTGATTTTTCAACCAATTTATATGCACTGGAGCATGTGCATGTAGTTCAAATTTGAATTATGCACATAAATGCATTTAAAACTCACTTAATGCATAAAAATGTCCAAATGAACCCTGAATAATTCCAATTCTTTTATGATCACTGCAGATAAAAGGTCTAGCAATTCAAACACCGTCCATGGCCGCTGTGACCCCATTAGGTAATTCAAATCAAGAATAAAAATCAAGTAGATCCCAGACAGTTTATTATAACCAACCGTGTGAGATGCAGCACAAAATATCTTCGGACCGTGTCTGAATAAGGGACCATGTCTGATGACACTTTGCGCGCTAGTTTTTTGGCTGAAGCGATTCCAAATTTTTGGCTTCTGCGGAAATATCTACCTCCCCGCCCCCGCCCCCTCCCCCTTACCAAAAGCCACATTTCCCCTGTTTCCACCTTCCTTTCCAAGTTGAAACCTTCACTCCTTGCTTGCAGCGCCGCCACCTCCTCGCCGGTGACTCTCCTTCACGTTGCTCGGCCTCGCCTATCTATGCAGGTAGTCCACACCCGACCCCCATCCTCCTCCTTCCACATCCCACATGCCCCGGCCGCCGGTGCAAGCGCGACACCTTCCACCCAAATCACCGAACCCTCCACCAAATAAGCGCCAGCCTAAGCCATGGTGCACGCAGTATAGCCAGGACCTCACGGAGCATTTGGCAGCGGAGAAGCAAATCGCGGCCCCATGCGTGGATGATGTCGCGATGGCTGCCATTCATGCCGACCCCCAGATCTTGGAGGAGCACCTGGCCGTCGAGGCCACCGTTGACGCCTCACGCGCCGACGCCGCGACGCGGTTGGCTGCTTTAAACGACAGTTCATGGCATTTTCTCGAGGCCACCGTCGGTGCCTTCGATGAAGACTACGAGGTGTTTTCTCAGCGTGCACGTTCTTACCTCATCTCGAGAGCCAGCAGGTTGGTGCCCGGAGCGGCTCAGGCAACTCACCACAACAACGAGGGCACCCACGATGCGGAGGGCCTCGCCCTCTTCCTTATCTAAGGAGGCAATCGTCATTGATATCTCCGACAATGAGGAGTAGCCTGTCTTATTAGCTCACTATAAGGACCCATGTTCAGTTTGCTAGCTACTGCCTTTCCTTAACAAATTCTAGTGAATTGTGCTATCTACTTTTACCATGCAATCTTCTGCTATAGTGTATATGTTCTATATGTCGTGCAATGTGGTGTTCAGTTAACTACTTGGTTCAATTCTGCAAATTTGATGTTCAATTCTTCAGGGTGCAATATTTCCAAGTTGTTAAGCATGCTTGGTTTGGTTAACTGTCTGATCTTCTATTAGGAGTATGTTATATTGTGCAATGTGGTGCTCAGTTAACGTTTGGTTCATTTTTTGTGGTGTTTAGTTAACTGCTTGGTTCCATTCTGCAATGTGATGTTCAATTGATGCGGCTGCATCTGTTATTGTATACCATGTGAGGAATAAATCGAATTTTTCTATACTAAATACATGAGAAACAAATACAATTGCTATATTTCCAGGTTGTTAAGCATGCTTGGTTTGGTTAACTGTCTGATCTTCTATTAGGAGTATGTTATATTGTGCAATGTGGTGCTCAGTTAACATTTGGTTCATTTGTTGTGGTGTTTAGTTAACTGCTTGGTTCAATTCTGTAATGCGATGTTCAATTGATGTGGCTGCATTCTGTAATTGTATACCATGTCAGGAAGAAATCGAATTTGGCTGCACTTAATACATGAGAAACATATACAAGTGCTATATATCCTAATTCTTAATCATGTTTGGTTTGGATAAATGGGTTTTCCATGTGGCTTGAATTAATCTGATGAATCTGCAATGTGCTTATTTTTCATCAACATATTTTACTGATAGCATGCGAACCCTTACTTAACCTGATGACTAACTACCTTATGTGTTTCAGGGAAACAATGGGAAGCACTGAGGTTTACAAGATGGTACTAACTATTATACCTTGCCTTTTTTTATTCCTTTGCCCCGTTTCCAATATAGAGAAGATATTTATGCACATCCTTGTTTTCAGGGTTCACTGATGATTACCTCTCAAACCACCTCTGTGGTCAGGAGCCGAGGAAAGTTTTCATACAACACCCACGGTTCAATATTGAAGTGTTCCTGAAGAGGTCAAAGGATGGAAGGTCAATCATCCACATGCACTGGCCTAAAGTTGCAAAGACCTTCAACATGAATGAAGGCTCAATATTCGCCTTTTGCTTCAGCTGTTTTCCAGATGAGATGCATCTCTCTATGTACCGTCTATGATGCTAATTTCGAAAGGTTCTAGATGTTGCATGTGAAACTTGCTGCTGGTGCAGTTGTGTAATGGGGTAGCTGAGTGCTGAAGCTATATCATGTTGTACTCCGATGCATTTCAATTATGAAATCATGCTTCCTTAATATGGAAATGGAATATATTATGTGTTTAATATGAATGTCAATTAGATTAGTAAATGTATTATTAATAATAGGGTAATTAGCCCGCTAATTGGCCAATTAGCTTGCTAATTGGGTTTTCCTATTGCAAACTGTTAATGAGAAAACACCGTGGGTGATGACCTCAGGCAACGCACATAGTTTCTAGGCATAAACCGTGTTGGATCAATGAACAATCACACACGACAGTCTCTTCAAAACTGTTTGCGTTATGCCACCTTGCGCAAACATTTTCCTTGTAGTGACTGTGTGGGATGTATATACGAATGGAAACGTTTATCGGTGACTGACTGTGTGGGATGTACTTACGACCGGAAATGATTTTGCCTGTATAATTGTATTTTTTTTAGCACTACTGTACGTATTTCTGTATTTCAGTGCTTGCCGGTCGCACATGACCTCATTTTGCCAAGCGTGTGTGCCGGGAGGGCATATCCCCAACGGTTTCTGGGTCGTGTGGGAAGGACCCCCCTCTCGCCCACACTCACTTGGCGACGGTTCCGAATGCCGTCACGGAAAGGGGTTAAAAACCGTTTGTTTAGGACCGACGCGTACCAGTGAAAAGCGCAATGTTATGACGATATCTAAGGCAATGATTATGAAATATAGGCATCATGTCCATGTCAAGTAGACCAAAACGATTCTGCATCTACTACTATTACTCCATACATCGACCGACTCCTGCCTGCATCTAGAATATTAAGTTCATGAAGAACAGAGTAACACATTAAGTAAGATGACATGATGTAGAGGAATTAACTTAAGCAATATGATGAAAACCCCATCTTTTTATCCTCGATGGCAACAATACAATACGTTCCTTGATGCCCCTACTGTCACTGGGAAAGGACACTGCAAGACGGAACCCAAAGCTAACCACTTCTCCCATTGCAAGAAAAACCAATCTAGTTGGCCAAACTAAACTGATAGTTCGAAGAGAATTACAAAGATATCAAATCATGCATATAAGAATTCAGAGAAGATTCAAATAATATTCATAGATAAGCTGATCATAAATCCACAATTCATCAAATCTCGACAAACACACCGCAAAAGAATATTACATCGGATAGATCTCCAAGAACATCGAGGAGAACATGGTATTCAGAATCAAAGAGCGAGAGAAGAAGCCATCTAGCTACTAGCTATGGACCCGTAGGTCTGAGCTAAACTACTCACGCTTCATCAGAAGGGTAGTAGAGTTTATGTAGAAGCCCTCCGTGATCGAATCCCCCTCCGGCAGTGTCGGTGATATACCCCGCGGTATGACCCGGCCGGAGTTATAACCCGGCTGGGACCTGGTAAACCGGCAGGTGTTAAGTCAGATGATAACCGACAGGTGTTAAGTCAGATGATAACCCGGCATGTGTTAAGTCAGATGATAACCCGACAGACCATCATAAACCGGTAGACCATCATAAACCGGCAGACAGTCATAACCCGGCAGACCATCATAACCCGGCAGACCATCATAAACCGGCAGACAGTCATAACCCGACAGACAATGATAACTGGTTGACAGTCGTAACCCGGCAGACAGTGATATCTGGTTGACAGTCATAACCCGGCGATGTGGAGTCTCCTAGGGGTTATGCAGCCCGAGACGTTATGAAGCCCAAGATGTTATGAAGCCCGAGACGTTAAGCCCATGAAGAGAAGTCAGAATAGTTTAAGTCATAATCTAAGTGGGACTCTGCATGTAACCCGCCCCTTCAATATATATAAGGAGGGACAGGGCACCCCAAGAGGGGAGAAAATAATCTTAGGGCTAGACATAACTGGGAGAGCCGGTTTACGGCGATTCCCTCGTGATGATAATGAAACCTAGCCACAAACAGCATGTAGGGTTGTTACCAGATGATATTTCCCGGAGCCCGAAGCTGTCTAAATCCTTGTCTTGTGTTGCGTCTCTCGATTCCGCTCAACCCCTCTCAAGCTACCACATAGATGCCGTTGGCCTCACGACTAAGTCCTCGCACTAGGACATCTGCCGTGACTAATCCACGACAGTTGGCGCCCACCGTGGGGCTTGCGCACGGTGGTGGTGAGTTCTTGAAGGGATCTCTTCCAGGGATCGAGAAGTTTGCAATTTTTCGGATGAAAAATAACCGGTTTGGAAGGATTCACATCAACCACAAATTCATCAGTCAAAGATCAAAGGAGTTTTTCAGCGATAGATTAGAGAAAGTTGAGATCACGAGGAATTAGGGTTATGCAACCATCTTGTGACTTATTTGGTGGATTTTTGAGTCGCCGAGATCAACAGATCTTCCTAGAAAAGGATGTGTCCGCTTAATCGCTGCCATCAGCGTGTGCTTCACTATTACTGTTTCAACTCCAAACCAGGGAAGACGATGTCGAGTCTAAAAGAGTCACGACGCGGAGATGGATGAGTGCTCCGACGACTCCACGAACGAGTCGCCGCCTGGTCTTCACCGCGGTTGAGCCGCCTTGGCCGTCCTGTTTCAAGCCGCTACTACCCGCCTTGAGCAGCCCGGGTCTTTGCGTTTTCATGGCCAACCTTTAAGTCGCCGTTTTCACCGCGCCGGTTTCACCGCGCGAGCTGGCGCCCAAGATCCGGCCTTCCCTGGTTAAAAGTCGCCAGGCCCCGTTGTACTAGATTACTACTACCTCTCTCTCAGTTTAAGAGCGTGCGCGTACCCCTAGGTTGTCAATTTGACTAACCTAATACATGTCATATATTATAAAAAATATATCAACATAAATTTCGGAGTTTCTACTTTCAAAAGGTATAATTTTTGTGTTATATAGTTTATTATTAGGATGATAAAATTGGTTACCTAGATATACGCGTAGGACTTGTAAACTGAAACGGAGGTAGTACTCCGAACTGTCTAGCTTCGCGCTGACCCGCTGGGCCCACCTCCTGGAGTCGCTGAATCCGATAAACCGTCGTCATCGAGTCACGAGCGTCCGTCGTTGCTTCTACGGATTCGCCTTAAGCCGGCCACGACCAGGGAACGGATTATCGACCGTCAACTGGACGTATTAAACTCACCTTTCTCCGTCATGTCAAGCATCAAGTTTGACCAAAAAAGGGGGGCACGACCCAGAGGGGAACACAGACGTGGATTGGTTGAACCGGCCACGATTCGCCTGTCGCCTCCACCTTCGTCGGCCGCCTCTGCTGTGGTCGCCTTGACCCGCCCGCCGTCGAACCGGCCTTGTCTCCACCGCGAGTCGCCGGGACCGTCTGCAGCTCACCGCGCCGCACCTCGCCTTGGCCGCGAAAATTGCATCTCGCCTTGGCCGCCCCGCCGGCTCCGCCCGGCGCGCCACAGGCTGTCTTGCCCTGGCCACGCCGCCTCTCCACACCGCCGGCGTGCATTACTTCTCCGCCCTCTGCCGGTTCGCCGCTCCGCCTTGCCGGGGGCATTCCTGAGCTGCCGTGACGGAGCAGCCCCACTCCTTAAGCCATTGCCGTGGCCGGCCTTCTCCGTGCTGAGGCCCGCAGCTCGGGCATCTGCCGCCTTAACCATCGAGGCCCGCAGCCGGCCGGTTTCAAACCGCCGTTCGCCACCTGCGCCATGAGCCACCAGTGAGCCGTCGTGAGTCGCCGGCCGCCTCCGCAGGCCAGCTCCGCCTCTGACCTGTCTGCGTCGACGCATCCCCTGAATCCAACCATTGGGTTGAGCCGGCCTTGCTACCACAAGTCGCCATGGCCATATCGCCTGGCTTTACGTCGCCCCCGCGACTTCACTCGTGGACGTGCCTTCGCCCTTGCGCCCTCGCGCTAAATCACCGCAACCCGCCTTCAGCTTCTGCCGCAAGTCGCCGTGGCCTCGAGCGCCTGCCTGTTCCGCGGTCATCCGGAACCGCTTCGGCTACATGATGCTACGGCTTCACTCCATCTCCCCTCAATGGATCCGCCGTGAACCGCCGTCCGAGCCTCTGCTGTGTTGCTGAAAGCCAACTGCGACCCGAACTCCACTGTCTGCGCCCGCGGCCCATCCGCCGGACCGGCTCGCTGCGGCCTTCGAGTCGCCCTGCGCCCGCCAAGCTGCCGCGGTCGTACCGCCCTCGTTTCCGCCGTCGAGCAGAATCACCGAGCCGCCGAGTCCGCCGCTCGCTTAGTGTTCTTGTACTAAATTGCCGGCCTCGTCCACGCCTTGCTCCGGTTCACTGAAGCCTCCAAGTCACAGTCGCCTCAGTAAACCGGCTCGATCTCCATGTTGCCGGATCACCTCCTCCTCGCCTACTCCGTCTCCACCGGCGGGCCTTAATGCCACTTCTACCGCGTGGCCGCAGCACCGTCAAGTCGCCGCGGCCGCCTCACCTTGCCTCTACCACGAATCGCCGCGCCTCACCTTCCGTCGTCTGACGCGCGTGTCGCTCTGACTACAAACCGGCTACCACTGCGCCCTCGCTTTCAGGGGTTCTTCGATCCAACCCGCCGCGCCTCACTCCTCCGGTTGAGAGGTTGACCCGTCGTTGTGCCTCGCTCGCTGCTCCAAACTGCTCGAGAGCCGCCGCCGGTGCTCTGACTTGCCCGCTGCAGCCTCGCGACAAACCTTCAGGCCGCCTCAGCCGCGAGCCACCGCGGCTGCAAGCTGTCCCGACCAAGTCGCCAAGCTGGGGCCGAGAGCTCTGCACGTCGTCTGTCTCCCGCGGCACCCAGTTGGTTCACAAGCAAGCAAATGAATACTTGTTCAGGAAAAGTACAACAGGAACCACTAATGCTACTCATCGCCACACATCAAAGTCTACATGCAGGCAATCATTACTTTGGAAAGGGGAAAAAGACAAAGGAAAAAAAACACGTAGATGACGTGCATTTGTACGGACTATCTTTTGTGTCTAACCATGCTCAGTATCATTGTCCACGTTCTTTCGGATGAAAATACCAGATGATATCTTTTCTATGTATTTTATCAACATATATTAAAATTGATTAAAGAACAATTACCTTGTTCTGTGGTATTTTTTCGCAGGACCGTTATTCATTACAAAGGTGTCGTAAGGGGAAGGGGCGTGCGCCAAATTATTTTTGCATTAGCGCTTGTCTGACCGTGCTACTCGATGGATACGTGCGCAAGTCGCCGCCCCCGCTACATCAACACAACATGATTGACTCGCCCGTCCGCACAGGCTTACAACGCTGTGGACGGCCCGTCTGTCTGTTCCCGCGGCCGACTCGGCCGTGATTGATTTCAGCTTCACCATGGTGATCATCAACTCCGCGGTGGATAATTTCTGGCCTAATATATCAGGTGAAATCCATCAAGTATATTTTTATAGTATATATTGCTTTCTTTAGAAAGAGCAATTACTCCGGCTTGCAAAGTTATCTAATGCAGGACCCTAAACCGCCATATTGGTGCAAATTTAAAGGCCGTCAGAAAATTTCTGGCTTAAAAAGAAGGATTCCGGTTTAAAATCCCGCTCAAGGGAAAGCTATCTCCCACAAAACTTTGAAGCTCTCAGTAGCCGGTTTAAGAATTTCTGGTTCAAAAAGAATAATCTCTCGCAAGTTCGAGTTCTCAGGAAAAATTAAAGGGACCAAAGAGAGTCTGTTGCAAAAGCACAGCTCAAACATAGGTGCTCCTTGAGCACAGCTCACAGTATCATTTGGGGGCTTGGTCGTATTCGAACCATAGCTACACCTCTTGATCCGGCTATCAAACCAATGTTATCATAAAAGAACAGCTCTGGTTACTTCGGTAATCCGGCTGTCAAGCCAATATTATCATAAGGGGTCAAAGAGAGTCTGCTGCACAGCACAGCACAGCTCAAACATGGGTATCCCTTGAGCATAGCTCACAATATCACTTGGGGGCTATGTTCGAACCATAGTCACACCTCCTGATAGGCATAAGGGCACCAGGAAAATCACTTGGGGGCTTGGTCGTATCTGAACCATAGCTACACCTCTTGATAGGCTTAAGGCCACCAGGGAAATCACTTGGGGGCTTGGTCGTATCTGAACCATAGCTACACCTCTTGATAGGCTTAAGGCCACCAGGGAAATCACTTGGGGGCTATGGGTTCGAACCATAGTTACACCTCTTGATAGGCATAAGGGCACCAGGGAAATCACTTGGAGGCTTGGTCGTATTCGAACCATAGCTACACCTCTTGATCGGCGCAATGCCACAATTATGACTACTTGGGGGCTCTGGTCATATCCGAACCATAGCTTAAACCCTCTTGATCATACACATAGATCATCATATGTTGCATCATACATTGCATCATCATTACATCATCATAGCATGTATCATATGGGCACGGATATACCGGTTTATATGGTAGGAATCGGTTTTCAAATCTTCAATAGCCAACACGGCTGGATTTTTATTATGGTTATTAATAACCAATATTATGATTGAGGTTTTCAAAGTCGCTTTAGCGCAATAGATACAATTTTTTCTACAATGGAAGGAATAGTCCCGAGTCGCTGCAGGCTTACGACCCGGCACTTGGGGGCTACATTATTCAAGTTGGGATTACATTAAATACACAAGTCTCATGTCGCTGCAAGCATGCACCATGACACTTGGGGGCTAATGCAAAGTCATTGTTTGCTCACCTTATTGAAGACCCGACTCATCACATCGTAATGAGCCGGCCCTTGGGGATACCAATTGCTCCTGTCAATAATTCAAGGTACAAAGCTTTTAATCCATTATATTGAAGGGTCCATTGCTCAGTTGGTAAAGCACAAGGCTCTTAACCTTGTGGACGTGGGTTCAAGCCCCATGATGGGGGTTACATCATATGATGTTATTTTCATTGAAGTATATATCAAGTCCCAGCTCAATATTATCTTACTGAGCCGGTCCTTGGGGGATACACGTTGTTGTTCAAAGTTTACATGATTATATTTACAAAGTCCCTGCTCATTATTGCATAATGACCTGGCCCTTGGGGGATACACTGGTTGAAGTTTTTATGAGCATCAGGTAATTACATGTCCCAGGTTGCTGCAAGCATGACAACCCGGCACTTGGGGGCTACATATATGGAATACTCAGTTTATGACTAATGACTGGGATGAACAAATCGGATTTCTTCAAGATTGTGATATTTATATTGAAGCAAGTCTTAAGCTGTTGCTATGCTACCTTCTTAAGACTTGGGGGCTACAAGTGATAGGCATATAAGAGGTATATTTTCAAGCTTGATGTTAACTACAATTATGACCCGGTGCCATCAATATTTGTAAACCGGCAATGATAAACCGGCAAAGTTCTACATTCTTAAACCGGCAAGTTCTACATTCTTAAACCGGCAAGTTCTACATTCTTAAACCGGCTGAAGATCAGATCAGTATTTCAAAGACCAATATTTTTGTTAAGCATTGGGAGCTGAGTCAAATGAATTATTGTTCACAATATTTCTCTGTGACAAAACCAATGTCAGCAAATTGATTATGAAGCTGGCCTATTGACCCGGATTTTCTAGAGGAAGGAAATGACAAGGACTTAAGGATGATCAGGATCAGTTTAACATGGATACATCCAAATTAAACTGGGGGTTAATGTCGGGGATATACCCCGCGGTATGACCCGGCCGGAGTTATAACCTGGCTGGGACCTGGTAAACCGGCAGGTGTTAAGTCAGATGATAACCGGCAGGTGTTAAGTCACATGATAACCCGGCAGGTGTTAAGTCAGATGATAACCCGGCAGACCATCATAAACCGGAAGACAGTCATAACCCGGCAGACCATCATAAACTGGCAGACCATCATAAACCAGCAGACAGTCATAACCCGGCAGACAATGATAACTGGTTGACAGTCGTAACCCGGCAAACAGTGATAACTGGTTGATAGTCATAACCCGGTGATGTGGAGTCGCCTAGGGGTTATGAAGCCCGAGACGTTATGAATCCCAAGACGTTATGAATCCCAAGATGTTATGAAGCCCGAGACGTTAAGCCCATGAAGAGAAGTCATAATAGTTTAAGTCTTAATCCGAGTTGGACTCTACATGTAACCCGCCCCTTCAACATATATAAGGAGGGGCAGGGCACCCCAAGAGGGGAGAAAATAATCTTAGGGCTAGACATAACTGGGAGAGCCGGTTTACGGCGACTCCCTCGTGATGATAATGAAACCTAGCCACAAACAGCATGTAGGGTTATTATCGGATGATATTTCCCACGGCCCGAAACTGTCCAAATCCTTGTCTTGTGTTGCGTCTCTCGATTCCGCTCAACCCCTCTCAAGCTACCACATAGATGCCGTTGGCCTCACGACTAAGTCCTCGCACTAGGACATCTGCCGTGACTAATCCACGACAGTTGGCGCCCACCGTGGGGCTTGCGCACGGTGGTGATGAGTTCTTGAAAGGATCTCTTCCAGGGATCGGGAAGTTTGCAATTTTTTGGATGAAAAATAACCGGTTTGGAAGGATTCACATCAACCACAAATTCATCAGTCAAAGATCAAAGGAGTTTTTCAGCGATAGATTAGAGAAAGTTGAGATCAAGAGGAATTAGGGTTATGCAACCATCTTGTGACTTATTTGGTGGATTTTTGAGTCGCCGAGATCAACAGATCTTCCTAGAAAAGGATGTGTCCGCTTAATCGCTGCCATCAGCGTGTGCTTCACTATTACTGTTTTAACTCCAAACCAGGGAAGACGATGTCAAGTCTAAAAGAGTCACGACGCGGAAATGGATGAGTGCTCCGACGACTCCACGAACGAGTCGCCGCCTGGTCTTCACCGCGGTTGAGCCGCCTTGGCCGTCCTGTTTCAAGCCGCTACTACCCGCCTTGAGCAGCCCGGGTCTTTGCGTTTTCATGGCCAACATAGGAGGTTTATGTCTTTGCGTTGGCCTCATGACTAAGTCCTCACACTAGGACATCTGTCGTGACTAATCCACGACTGGTAGGGTGCTGGAAAGGGCCCCTAGATGGAATCTCACGGGTACAGAAGGGTATGGCGGTGTAAAAGTGTTTTCGTGGATGCCTCTGGTGGTTTGGGAATATATGTGAATGTATAGGTGAAGGAATTATGTCAGGGGAGTTACGGGGGGCCAACAAGGCAGGGGGCGCACCCTACCCCCTGGGTGCGCCCTCCCCCTTGTGGCCGCCTCGTGGCTCTTCCGACTTGATCTCCAAGTCTCATGGGTGTCTTCTAGTCCAAGCAAAATCATCACAAAGGTTTTATACTATTTGTACTCCATTTGGTATTCCTTCTCTGCGAAGCTAAAAAACAAGGAAAAACAGAAACTGGCACTGGGCTCTAGGTTAATAGGTTAGTCCCAAAAATAATATGAAATAGCATATTAATGCATATAAAACATCCAAAACAGATAGTATAATAGCATGGAACAATCAAAAATTATACATACGTTGGAGACGTATCAAGCATCCCCAAGCTTAATTCCTGCTCGTCCTCGAGTAGGTAAATGATAAAAATAGAATTTTTGATGTGGAATGCTACCTAACATATTTATCCATGTTATTCTTCTTTATTGTGGCATGAATGTTTAGATCCATAAGATTCAAAACAAAAGTTTAATATTGACATAAAAACAATAATACTTCAAGCATACTAACAAGGCAATTATGTCTTCTCAAAATAACATGGCCAAAGAAGGCTTATCCCTACAAAATCATATAGTCTGGCTATGCTCCATCTTCATCACACAAAATATTCAAATCATCCATAACCCCGATGAGAAGCCAAGCAATTGTTTTCATACTTTTGGTGTTCTCAAACTTTTTCAACTTGCAGGCAATACATGAGCGTGAGCCATGTACATAGCACTATAGGTGGAATAGAATATGGTGGTTGTGGAGAAGACAAAAAGAGGGAATATTCTCACATCAACTAGGCGTATAAACAGGCTATGGAGATGCCCATCAATAGATATCAATGTGAGTGAGTAGGGATTGTCGTGCAACAGATGCACTCGAGCTATAATTGTATGAAAGCTCAAAAAGAAAACTAAGTGGGTGTGCATCCAACTTGCTTGATCACGAATACCTAGGGAAATTTGAGGAAGCCCATCGTTGGAATATACAAGCCAGGTTCTATAATGAAAAATTCCCACTAGAATATGAAAGTGACAACATAGGAGACTCTCTATCATGAGGATCATGGTGCTACTTTGAAGCATAAGTGTGGGAAAAAGGATAGTAACATTGCCCCTTCTCTCTTTTCCTCTCCTCTTTTTTTGGGCCTTCTCTTTTTTTATTTGGGCCTTCTCTCCTTTTTTATTTCCTCATATGGGAAAATGCTCTAATAATGAAGATCATCACACTTTTATTTACTTACAACTCAAAAATTACAACTCGATACTAGAACAATATATGACTCTATATGAATGCCTCCGGCGGTGTACCGGGATGTGCAATGACTCAAGAGTGACATGTATAAAAATGATGAAAGGTGGCTTTGCCACGAATACGATGTCAACTACATGATCATGCAAAGCAATATGACAATGATGAAGCGTGTCATAATAAACGAAACGATGGAAAGTTGCATGGCAATGTATCTCGGAATGGCTATGGAAATGCTATAATAGTTAGGTATGGTGGCTGTTTTGAGGAAGGTATATGGTGGGTGTATGGTACCGGCAAAAGTTGCGCGGCACTAGAGAGGCTAGCAATGGTGGAAGTGTGAGAGCGCGTATAATCCATGGACTCAACATTAGTCAGAAAGAACTCATATACTTATTGAAAAAATCTATTAGTCATCGAAACAAAGTACTACACACATGATCCTAGGGGGATAGATTGGTAGGAAATGACCATTGCTCGTCCCCAACCGCCACTCATAAGGAAGACAATCAAAAAATATCTCATGCTCCAACTTCGTTACATAACGGTTCACCATACGTGCATGCTACGGGACTCACAAACCTTAACACAAGTATTTCTCAAATTCACAATTACTCACTAGCATGAATCTAATATCGCCGTCTCTATATCTCAAAACAATCACAAGGAATCAAACTTTTCCTAGTATTCAATGCATTTTATATGAAACTTTTTATTATATCCTTCTTGGATTCCTATCATATTAGGACTAAATTCATAACCAAAGAAAATTACCATGCTGTTTAGAGACTCTCAAAATAATATAAGTGAAGCATGAGAGTTCAATAATTTCTGTAAAATAAATCCACCGTCGTGCTCTAAAAAGATATAAGTGAAGCACTAGAGAAAAATTGCCTAGTTCAAAAGATATAAGTGAAGCACATATAGTGTTCTAATAAATCATGATTCATGCGTGTCCCACTCAAAAGGTGTGTACATCAAGATTGATTGTGGTAAACTAAAAATCAAAGACTCAAAACATACAAGACGCTCCAAGGAAAACACATATCATGTGGTGAATAAAAATATAGCCTCAAGTAAAGTTACCGATAGACGAAGATGAAAGACGAGATGCCTTCCGGGGCATACCCAAGCTTAGGTTATTGGTTGTCCTTGAATATTACCTTGGGGTGCTTTGGGCATCCCCAAGCTTAGGCTCTTTCCACTCCCTATTCCATAGTCCATCAAATCCTTACCCAAAACTTGAAAACTTCACAACACAAAACTCAACAGAAAATCTCATAAGCTCCGTTAGTATAAGAAAATAAATCACCACTTTTGGTACTGTTGTGAACTCATTCTTTATTTATATTGGTGTAATATCTATTGGATTCTAACTTTTCCATGGTTGATACCCCCCGATACTAGCCATATATTCATCAAAATAAGCAAACAACACATAGAAAACAGAATCTGTCAAAAATAGAACAGTCTGTAGTAATCTGTAACTCTCGAATACTTATGTACCTCCAAAAAATTTCAACAATTAGGAAATCCTAAGAAATTTGTTTGTTAATCTTCTGCAAAAAGAATCGGTATTTTATCACGCTTCTTTTGCAAATGAGAATTTTTTTCCTAAGCACGAAAGTTTCTGTTTTTCAGCAAGATTAAATCAACTATCACCGTAAGCGATCCTAAAGGTCTTACTTGGCACAAACACTAATTAAAAAACAAAAACACATCCAGAGGCTAGATGAATCATTTATTTGAAAACATCAAAAGAAAAAAATTGGGTTGTCTCCCAACAAGCGCTTTTCTTTAAAGCCTTTTAGCTAGGCATCGATAATTTTAATGATGCTCACATGGAAGATAATAATTGAAACACAAAGCGAGCATCATGTAGCATGTGAAAAACAAGTTCAAGTCTAACATACTTCCTATTCATAGGCATTTTATAAGCAAAAAATTACCAAGACAAGCAAAAACTAGCATATGAAAGGAAGAAGAAAGAAACAATAGCAATCTCAACATAACGAGAGGTAATTTAGTGACATGAAAAATTCTACAACCATATTTTCCTCTTTCATAATAATTGCATGTAGGATCATATTCAAATTCAACAGTATAGTTATCACATAAAATATTCTCTACATGATCCATGTGCATGCAAAGTTGACACCCTTCCAAAATAGTGGGATTATCATCAAATAAAGTCATGACCTCTCCAAACCCACTTTTATCAAAAAAAATCATAAGACTTATCAATCTCAAAAGTAGTGGAATCCAAAGTTGACACTCTTTCAAACCCACTTTCAGTATTGTTGCAAACATTATTATCAATCTCATATTCATCATGGGGCTTAAATAAATTTTCAAGATTGTAATAAGAATCACCCCAATCATGATCATTGCAACAAGTAGTCGACATAGCAAAACTAGCATCCCCAAGCTTAGGGTTTTGCATATCATTAACACAATTGTCATTAATAGATTTATACTAATATCATTGCAATCACGCTTTTCATTCAAGGAGCTATCGTGAATCACTTCATAAATTTCATCCTTCAACACTTCGTCACAATTTCCATATTCATGAATTTCAATAATCTAGTGCATTCAACTCACTAGCAATTGGTTCTTCATAGTTGGATATTTTAAAAGATTAGCAAGTGGATGAGGATCCATAAACTATTTGCTTCTGATTTTAAATAAACACAAAATTATACCAAGCAAACGAGCAAGCAAACCAAGTAAGACATAAGGGAAAACGAAATGACGAACGGAAGAAGGGCGAAGGAAAAGGCAAATCTTTTCGAAAATCGTTTTAGAAGTGGGGGAGAGGAAAACGAGAGGCAAATGGCGAATAATGTAATGCAAGAGATGAGAGTTTATGATGGGTACTTGGTATGTCTTGACTTGGCGTAGATCTCCCCGGCAACGGTGCCAGAAATTCTTCCTGCTGCTTCTTGAGCTTGAGTTGGTTTTTCCCTTGAAGAGGAAAGGGTGATGCAGCAAAGTAGAGATAAGTATTTTCCTCAGTTTGAGAACCAAGGTATCAATCCAGTAGGAGACAACACACAAATCACGTAATACCTGCTCAAACAATCAAACAACTTGCACCCAACGCGATAAAGGGCTTGTCAATCCCTTCATGGTCACTTGAAAAAGTGAGATCTAATAGAGATAGATAAACGGTAAAGTAAATATTTTGGTATTTTTGGTTTATAGATCGGAAAAGATCAAAAACTTGTATGATGGAAAATAGTAGATCAGAAATTTATATGATGGAAAATAGACCCGTGGGCCATAGGTTTCAGTAGAGGCTTCTCTCAAGATAGCAAATAATACAGTGGGTGAACAAATTACTATCGAGCAATTGATAGAAAAGCGCAAAGTTCTGATGATATCTAAGGCAATGATTATGAAATATAGGCATCACGTCTGTCTCAAAGTAGACCAAAACAATTCTGCATATAATATTATTACTCCACACATCGACCGACTCCTTCCTGCATCTAGAGTATTAAGTTCATGAAGAACAGAGTAACACATTAAGTAAGATGACATGATGTAGAGGAATTAACTCAAGCAATATGATGAAAAACCCATCTTTTTATCCTCGATGGCAATAATACAATATGTGCCTTGCTGCCCCTACTGTCACTAGGAAAGGACACCGCAAGATTGAACCCAAAGCTAAGCACTTATCCCATTGCAAGAAAAACCAATCTAGTTGGCCAAACTAAACCGATAGTTCGAAGAGAAGTACAAAGATATCAAATCATGCATATAAGAATTCAGAGACGATTCAAATAATATTCATAGATAAGTTGATAATAAATCCACAATTCATCGGATCTCGACAAACACAGCGCAAAAGAATATTATATCGGATAGATCTCAAAGAACATCGAGGAGAACAAGGTATTGAGAATCAAAGAGAGAGAGAAGAATCCATCTAGCTACTAGCTATGGACCCGTAGGTCTGAGGTAAACTACTCACGCTTCATCGAAAGGGCAATAGTGTTGATGTAGAAGCCCTCCGTGATCGAATCCCCCTCTGGCAGGGTGCCGGAAAACACCACTAGATGGGATCTCACGGGTACAGAAGGTTGCGGCGGTGGAAAAGTGTTCTCGTGGATGCCTCTGGTGGTTTGGGAATATATGTGAATATATAGGCGAAGGAATTAGGCCAGGGGAGTCACCGGGGGGAAGGACAAGGCAGGGGGCGCCCTCACCCCTTGTGGCCGCCTCGTGGCTCTTTTGACTTGATCTCCAAGTCTCCTGGGTGTCTTCTGGTCCAAGAAAAATCATCACGAAGGTTTTATTCCGTTTGGACTCCATTTGGTATTCCTTCTCCGCGAAGCTAAAAAAACAAGGAAAAAACAGAAACTGGCACTAGGCTATAGGTTAATAGGTTAGTACCAAAAATAATAGAAAATAGCATATTAATGCATATAAAACATCCACAACAGATAATATAATAGCATGAAACAATCAAAAATTATAGATACGTTGGAGGCGTATCACTATACACATTGGCGGCAGTTCCCAAGCAGTAAAAGTAAAGGTTTACTCCCCCGCCACCAATAAACACACTCCATGGCTAGTCGAATCCACGGGTACCATCCGTACCAACAACAGTCCAGGGGGAGTTTTGTTTAATTATTTGTAATTTTTTATTTCGGGACCGGGCATCCCTATTACCGCCCCTCTTGTGCAAGGACGAGTGAATAAACACTCATCATGAGAATAACCCACTTAGCATGGAAGATACTGACTGCCCCCTGTCACTCCATGAGCAGTCCAGGCACACAAAACAAATGTTCATTTGAAATTTTAGAGGTGGCCCATGCAAATTTACTTGGAACGACGGGGTAATACCGCATATTGGTAGATATAACGGACTCATCTGGGATAACTTGGGTTTAATGATTTTGATTCACAAGAAGTATTTCAACTTAGTACAGGTAAAGGTTAGCAGATAGGTTGAGAGGCGGCCAGCTAGAGATCGAAAAAGGTCATGAACATGCGCTATGCATAATCAACATTGAATACTAGCATGAGTAGTATATGAACACCATGAACATAAATATCGTAGAGGTTATGTTGCTTTTGATTCAACTACATGCATGAACATGTGCCAAGTCAAGCCACTTGAAACATTCAAAGGAGGATACCATATCATCATACTACATTACAATCATTTTAATGCATGTTGACATCCAAGATAAATCATTATCCACTCCTAGCTACTTAAGCACGACATGAGCAACTATAATATCTAATTTTCATTGCAAACATGTTTGATCATAGTAGGCTAAATCATGGATACTAGGTTAAACATATTTACAAAAACAAAAACATGTTGAGTTCATACCCACTTCTCTCTGCCACAGTCACGTCCTCAAATATCGTTATTACTGCCTTTCACTTGCACGACCGAATGATTTGAAAATAATAGTGCAAGAGTGCCGTGGACTAAGCTAGAATATGCAAACATTTTATTCAAAAGGAGACGACAAGTTAATATGGGTTTTTTATTAAACCAATAGTAATGCATATAAGAGCCACTCAACATTTTCATCACGGTCTTCTGCTCGGTATGACTTAAAAAGAAGAACTTCAGAGAAACACACTGAAATATTTTTGGAGTTATTAGTTTTTCTTGAAGAAAGCAAAATAAAGAAAGGAAAGCAAAAAGGAGAAAAACTATTTACACGAAAAAGCTCCCAAGAAGCAAAAGAAGAATCGAGAAATATTTTTTGGGTTTTCTTTTAATACCACAACTAATCAAACCAGAAAGAAAAATCAAAAAGAAGCAAGAAATATTTTTGGGTTTTCTCAAAGTTTTTCAAACACACAAGAAGAAAGCAAGAAAATAAATCTAGCATGGATATTACAAATGGAAAAGTGTGAACACCAACAACTGGAATGAAATGTGTGAACATGAATATAATGTCGATGGAAATATGTACTCCCCCAAGCTTAGGCTTGTGGCCTAGCTTGGTACTCACGACCCGTAGTAGCCATCCGGTCCCATGTAGTAGTTTTGTGGTGGCGGCACCTGGGCGTCCCAATCCTGGGACTCCTCCTCCGCCGCCGCCTGGTTGTTCCGGTAGGCAATAATGTCCTCGGGAAATACCCTGTACCCGCCCTGGAAATAGAATCAAACAAATCAGGTGTAGGCAACGGGTTAATATCATGGGTATCTACACTGAAAACTAAGTCGTAGCGAATGTTATGAAAAGAATCGGCCGCATCAATAAACTGGTGGTCCTCCATCGCCTGGTGATCTAGATAAACTCGGGATAAAGGATAATCTTGTTGGCGTATCTGAACATTAAAATGACTCGCTAAGCAAGTGGCATAAATACCACCATGGATTTTTCCCTTACTTCTATTAAGGTGATGACGACATGCAATAATAGCCCCTATGCTAAAGGTCACATCATTGTGTAGTGCACGACGTAAAATAGCGAGGTCAGGGGCACTGATTGCACTGACCTTCTGCCTAGCAGTTAAACACTTCGCAATGAATAAAATAAAGTAATGCATAGAAGGAAACTATAAACTAGTGGCAGTGGCATTCGACACGCTTCTCTCATCCCCCACTATTAGAGTGAGGTAAAAGTCCTCAAACTCTGCAGGTCTAGGCTCTCTTAATTCCCCATCAGAAGGGATCAAACATATGTCACAAAAGTCAGTGAGCGGTATCTGATGAGTTTCATCATATAAATTAAATCGCACCTCAAGAGGATCATTCCTGCTCAGAAAATGAAAATTTTGCACAAAGGAGTTCATGAGGAGGTGGTGTTGGTCACACTCATCTGCGAGGAAGTCGTCCATCCCAGCATTCACCACAAATTGGGCAAACTCTTGATGGAACCCAACCTCCTCCATGAAGGCATTATACAGCCATTTGCACGGCCGCACCTCCGCCATTCTTGGAGTGTTGAGTCCATGGTCTGATGATTCCCCGATGACCCCCTTAGCATTCTTCTTGGAGGAAAACTTTCTAAAAATACTCATCTTATTCCTATAAATAAAATTCTGAAATTTTTAGTCCACAAATTTTTTGTCAACAAAACTTCACAAGATTGATAGCAACTACTCATATGGATGCCTAGAGGCCATAACAAGCATTCAAACTAATTAGAACTCTAAGAATCCAACATCCAAGCCCATCTACAACAACACCAACAGTAGCTAATTATTCAAAATATAAACCACTAAAGCAAAAACTAATTGAAGCAATGGAGGAGTCACATACCAAGTAGCAATCCCCCAAAACAGTTTTGACAACGAATCTTCAAGCAAAGAGATCGAAATCCGCGGGTTTGAGAGCAAGAATACGAGAGAGAGAGAGAGAGCTACCGTGATTTTTTATGGAGGTAGGAGATGACATGGGCTAAAGGTATAAGTGAGGGGACCCACGTGGGGACCACAACCCAGTAGGGCACGCCAGGGGTTGTTGGCGTGCCCTGGTGTCTTGCGGTCACCAGAGGCACCCCCACTGATGTTATTTGTACCAGAAATTCAAAAATATTCAGAAAAAATCATATTAAATTTTCAGGGCATTCTGAGCACTTTTATTTTTTGGTCATTTTTTTATTGCACAGAAAATCCAGAAAACAGGATAAACATGACATTTTATTTTATTTAACTAAGAAAAACAGAAAACAAAGGTGGGAGCATAAGGTTGTTCCTACTAAATCCATCAGCTTCATACCTCTCAAAAATGATCCATTAATAAGGTTGATCAAGTCTTATTAACAACCACTTCCGATTAGCATGAAACCGAAGAACTTTTGTAAGACACTAAGTTACCTCAACGGGGATATGCATATCCCCACCAATGAGTATTTCATATTTCTTTTTGGCAGTAGGTAGAGGGAGTTGAAAACTTCCAATAGTAATCATCGGAGACTTTTCAATAACATTAATACCATTGACTTGGAACTGTTTCTTTGGAAAATACACCGTATGCTCATTACCATTGATATGAAAAGTGATCTTGCTTTTATTGCAATCAATAACAGCCCCTGCAGTATTCAAAAAGGGTCTACCAAGGAAAATCGACATATTGTCATCCTCGGGCATCTCAAGTATAACAAAGTTTGTTAAGATAGTAACATTTGCAACAACAATGGGTACATCCTTACAAAAACCGATAGGTATCGTAGTTGATTTATCAGCCATTTGCAATGATATTTCATTAGGTGTGAGTTTATTCAAATCAAGTTTTTATATAAAGAGAATGGCATAACACTAACACTAGCTCCTAAATCACACAAAGCAGTTTTGACATAATTTCTTTTGATGGAGCAAGGTATAGTTGGTATTCCTGGATCTCCAAGTTTTTAGGTACTCCATCCTTAAAATAATAATTAGCAAGCATGATGGAGATTTTAGCTTCAGGTATTTTTATTTTATTAGTGATGATGTCTTCCATGTATTTTTCATAAGGGGCCATCTTTAAAATATCAGTCAAGCGAGTATGCAAAAAGACTGGCCTAAGCATTTCATCAAAGCTTTCAAATTCTTCATCATCTTTTTTCTTAGTTGGTTTAGGTGGAAAGGGCATGGGTTTTTGAACCCATGGTTCTATTTTGTTTTCCTTGTTTTCTAGCAACAAAGTCACTTTTGTCATATCTTTTATTTTTATGTTGTGGGTTATCAAGGTCAACAACAGGTTCTATTTCAACATCATTATCTGGTTCTTTATCATTGTCTAGTTGGGTGTCTTCATGAACATCATCATTATCTATTTCATTATCACTAGGTGAATGTTCATTACCAGATTGAGTTTCAGCATCTGAGATAGAGACATCATTATTAACTTCAGGAGGTTTTTCTTTTTTAGGTTCACCGGAGGTATGCAAGGTCCTATCATTTTTCTTTTTATTCTTCTTGTTAGAAGGACTAGTTGCATCAGTATTAATTATTTGGGAGTCTTGTTCAATTCTTTTAGGATATCCCTCGGGATAAAGTGGTTCCTGAGACATTCTACCTCCTCTGGTCATTACTCTAACAACATGATTATTCATATCATTATTCATTTCAATAAGCAATTCTCTTTGAGATTTAGAAACTTGTTCTAACTGAGTTTGAACTATACACTACAAAAAAAACACTTCCGTGATGATACGTGTTTGTCACAGTAGGTCGTGTTTTCTGTCATGCATGTACATCCATGACGATTTTATGACAGAATCAAGATAGTCATACGTGTGCTATCGTAGAAGTGTTCCATGACAATACCAAAATTATCATCAAGGAAGTGTCCACTTCCATGACGATAAATGACGCGTCATAGAAGTGCTTTCGTCAAGGGTAACCGACACATGGCATCCACTATAACGGGTCACTGTTAAGCTATCGGGTTCCAGTTTGGATCCGATACACGTTAACAGCCCGGACTAATGGGGATTTTCCACGTGTAAAATTCTCATTGCCATAGCAACCACATGTCAACAACGTGTTGAGACAGATGTCAACCACGCAATCGATAGGAGGCGCCTATGATACATCGACACGTGGCAACACCTAATAGCGGCCAATTCAGGTCAAAAGGCCGGCCCATTTGACTTGATCAAAAGGAAGCGGGCTGGCCCACGGAAAACCTGTTAATGGCATGTTCGCTTATAGCCCATTTACAACCCGCTAACTCACGGGCTGTTATGGTCTATCCGAATTAGGCCCAGTAACATCATCTGGGCCGTCCAATATGATTCCATCCCGTTTTAACTTCCGGCCCATGTATGGACCATGACGTCTTTCGGCCCATATGAGGACCTTTGTAACTCTGGGCCCATTAAACGCCCGTGGTGAAACTGGCCCATAATGAAGAGTGTATCTATTTATGCCCATTAACGACCCATTATTCTATTGGGCCATTCCCAGCCCGTGTTACATTTCGGCCTTCTAAGGGCCCATTTTTTCTTGGGCTCATTTCCATCATTCAGTTACTTACGGTCCATTACTGGTCTGTTTCGCTTGTGGGCCAAATTCAGCCCGTGGTTATAGTCGGCCCGTTTGTGGCCCGTTAACCCGTTGGGCTGTTTTCAAAGCTTTATCAAATACGGCCCATTAACAAACCATTATGCCTATTGATAGAATTAAGCCCGTTATACATATCGTCCTATTAATAGCACGTTATGGTCTAGCCATAAATAGATGATATCCACTCTAGCCCGTTTACGGCCCATAATGCGTACCGTTATTGGTCCATGAATAGTACGACCCATGTTAGGCCAATCGATCATACATCCCGTAGAAGGCCCAATGATTCTTCGACCCGTAGAAGGACCATGGATCCTACAGCCCGTAGGAGTCCCATGGTCACTACGGCACGTAGCAGGACCATGGTTACAATGGTCAGTATGTTGCCCATGGTTATTGTGGCCTAGTTTAAAAAAATATTTGGCGCTAAAATGTAGTGACTACAACCAAAAAAATAAACAAGACAATAAGGAAATAAATAAGCAAGAAAATTACGCTAGGCTATTACAGTTATTAGACATATTACATCCACTAGGCATCAAAGTTCGCCACCAATGCAAATATAGGGAACAAAGGAGCATATTACATACACTGGGTCTAAATTGGCCACCAGTGCGAATAAACGCAGCAGCAAAACAAGTCTGGTACTGAAACCACTTCAGAAGAGCTCAAGAAATGATATCCTGGATACCCACCATGTTGGCGAGAAGCTTAGCAAGCTTATTAGTTTTCTCTTGTTTGGTGATAAAATCCTCTAGGCCTGCTATTGCAGCAGAAAGTATGCATCTGAATTCTATAGGGACTTCCTCAGCCCTTTAGCTTCTTGCCGCAGCACAACTGACTGATGCCCTTCAGCTTGTGTAGCTGAGACTGAAGAAGCCAAAGTGATTCAGGCAGCGAGTTCAAAGAGATATTGTGCCAGCGGTAGTGGCCAGTAACTCGAACACTACATCAGCACATGACTTTTGGGTTGTCTCACTGTCTACAAGATAGGCTTTATCACCTTTCTTGGAGATCAACAGGGTTGTCTCACTATCTTGAACCTTATATGCATTACTTTTTCTACCATTGCATAGTAGGGTGCTCTTCTCCAATATTCTGTTCGCATTCTACAAGAGAAACAAGAAGACACATCAATGGTTTATCATGTAGTATATAAAGTCATTTTGGTAAACCGGTTCAGTAGTAAGGTGGACATGATAACAACATGAAACAAACATATATCTATGTACTATGGTTACTGTATTGTCTATATCATTCTAGTTTATGTTGCCAAATAAAGATAGAGACACAGTTCAAATCATATCATTTTAAGACACAGCAACAGATAGAATATAAGTGTGGGAAACTACATGAAACTAACAACACTTGTAATGTGCATGACATGAGAACGTAACTATTTATACAACTGAAACTAAAATCAACATAGAGCAAGAAGTTAGAACAGCAATGCAGTTAAAGAAACAAGTGTAAAACATACCTATTGCGCCATTGGAGTTTCAATTGGATCCTTCAAATTCGAAATTGGTTGGTATGAGTAAATACAGTGATGCAAGAGCAAAGGAGTATGCAACATAGCTACGGAATCTGACTGGGGAACAGTTGCTCTTCTGCTTTAAACGTGGAGTTTGGGTTTGTTGTGGTGGTCTTTGTGCTTTGGGCATTGCAGTTGCTCATGTGGGGGTACTCTATGGGGGACATGGTGCTGTGTCAACTTGAAGTGGGTTACTATCTGCCGGGGTTGGGGTTATATGGGGTTTAGCTGGTTCTTTGTCCAATGGTGTAGGTGTACAATCTGGAACATTCTCAATTATGTGTGGTGGGGCTAGTTCGTGGGCCAGTACAACCATGGTTCTATCTGCATCGACGAGTACCACCATCTTTTGTGAAGAATAGGCTTTTACTCCCTTAGATACGGCTGAGGGAGTCCTGGACTAAGGGGTCCTCGGGCATCCGACCTGTTAGCCATGGGCCGGACTAATGGGCTGTGAAGATACGAAGGCTGCACCCGTGTCTGGATGGGACTCTCCTTGGCGTGGAAGGCAAGCTTGGCGACTGAATATGTGGATTCCTTTATTTGTAACCGACCTTGTGTAACCCTAGATCCTCCCGGTGTCTATATAAACCGGAGGACTTAGTCTGGAGGGAGGCACTCATTATCATAACCATACAAGCTAGGCCTCTAGGGTTTAGCCATTACGATCTCGTGGTAGATCAACTCTTGTAATACTCATATTCATCAAGATCAATCAAGTAGGACGTAGGGTATTACCTCCATAGAGAGGGCCCGAACCTGGATAAAACATTTTGTCCCCTATCTCCTGTTACCATCGACCTTAGACGCACAGTTCGGGACCCCCTACCCGAGATCCGCCGGTTTTGACACCGACATTGGTGCTTTCATTGAGAGTTCCACTGTGCCGTCATCAAGAGGTTCGATGGCTCCTTCAACCATCTACAATGATGCTGCCCAAGGGGGAGACTTCCTCCCCGGACGGATCTTCGTGTTCGGCGGCTTCGCTCTGCGGGCCAACTCGCTTGGCCATCTAGAGTAGATCAAAAGCTACGCCCCTGGCCATTAGGTCAGGTTTGAGATCTTGAACTACATTGCAGACATCCGTGGGGACTTGATCTTCGCCGGATTCGAGACCGCGGCTACCACTCCTGGCCACCCCGAGGGACATGACCTAAATCTGTCATCGGACTGCATCCAGGAGACAGCTCCCATAACCGCTCTGGCCTTAGATCCGGAGCAGACTGCGCCATCTAAGGACGGGAAGCTCAACCCCGCCACGGAGGCCTTAGATTCCCCGGCGTTGGAGCCGCACATAGACTTGATCTCGCACGATACCTGTGCCACCGGAACTCCGGACTCGTCTCCGGCCATAAGTTCCAAACCATGTGAGCCCACGGACGCCAAACTTGATCGTTTATCGATCTTCAAATTCAGCGCCGCAGACATCTTCCAGCACTCGCCTTTGGGCAACATGCTAAACTCATTGAAAAACCTGCCCTTGGTGGGGGACTCATAGTTGAACTATGTTCGGTTCAAACTAGGGGCTGATGATGTAGAATCTTGCTTCCCACCCGCCACCCACTCCATAGCCACTATCGAGGACTTAACCGACATGCTCGATTACCTCTCCAAAGACTTTGACGGTATAGACAACGATGCCGAAGAAGAGCAGGGCCAAAACCCGCCACTCACCGGACGCGGGACGGTCACTTCTTCATACGACGTATACATAGTGGATACACCTAAAGAAACTAACGACGATGACAAAGAAGATCCAGTTGAGGATGAACCTCCTGAGACACAGCCCAGATGCCGGCGTCAGCGTCGCTTCTCTCAGTCATGTCGTGCAAAAGACAGTAATACTGGCACCGGAGAAAACAACACCCCGGACGATGCCGAAGACAATGAAGCCCATGTTGGGGCAACATCCGAACATGATGAACTGGAAGACGGGAATTACAGCTCGCATGAACAGGCCATACACGAAGACTCGGAGGATAGTAATTATCTTCCACTCTTCGAGGATGAGGAGAGCCTTGGCGACGAGGATTTCATCGTGCCTGAGGAACCTCTCGAGCAGGAGCGCTTTAAACGCCGGCTATTAGCCACTGCAAGGAGCCTGAAAAAGCAACAGCAACAACTTCAAGCTGACCAAGACCTGCTCAACAATAGATGGACAGATATCCTAGTGGCTGAAGAATACGGCCCCAGGCGCACAACCAAGGGTTACCCATAGTGCAGATTTCTACTTCAGTTCGATAAGGGATCGCCGGAGCCTGTACCATGCGGTCGGGACAATGCGGCTAACCGACCACCATGCAGTCGGGATAAAGCAGCAGCTCAAGATGAACAGCAGCCCGCCTCACGCCAAAGAAAAAATAGAGATAAAATAGCTCGGGGTCATACATATGACCCTCGGCAAGACCTGGACAGTAGAGCAGGACATACCAGATCGATCTACGGATCGTGAGGACGTGCCTCGACACGCAACATCGGCTACCTATTCGAACGGGACAAGTCTAGTCATGCCCGGGACGAAAACCGCAGACGGACTCCATCTAAGCTACGTCACGACATGGCCCAATACAGAGGCGCCGCACACCCACTCTACTTCACTGACGAAGTAATGGAGCATGAATTCCCAACAGGGTTTAAACCCGTGAATATCAAATCATATGATGGAACAATTGATCCCGCGGTATGAACCGAGGATTTTCTTCTCCATATTCATATGGCTTGAGGAGACGACCTTCATGCCATCAAATACCTCCCACTAAAACTCAAAGGACCAGCAAGGTGCTGGTTAAACAGTCTGCCTGAAAACTCTATCGGCAGCTGGGAAGATTTGGAAGACGCCTTCTGCGACAACTTCCAAGGTACATACATCCGGCCATCAGACGCCGATGACTTAAGTCACATCGTCCAGCAGCCCGGAGAGTCAGCCAGGAAGCTCTGGACTAGGTTCTTACTTAAAAAGAACCAAATCATAGACTATCTGGACGAGGAAGCCCTAGTGGCCTTTAAACACAGTGTCCGGGATGAGTGGCTCGCCCGCCACCTCGGTCAGGAAAAACCAAAATCCATGTTAGCCCTTACCACTCTGATGACCCGCTTTTGCGCGGGAAAAGACAGCTGGCTCGCTCGTAGAAGCAACAGTGCCAGCGACCCGGGCACTTCTGAAGTTCGAGACGGCAACGGGAAACCACGATGCAATAAGCACAAACGTGGCAATAGTAATGGGGGAGCGCACGACACAACGGTCAACGACGGATTCAGCGGCCCCAGGTCAACGGAAGAAGCCATTCAAGGCAAACAGAGACAGACTATCCAATTTGGATAAGATATTGGATAGGCCCTGTCAGATTCATGGCCACCCCAATAAACCAGCTAACCACACCAACAGAAGCTGTTGGGTCTTCAAACAGGACGGCAAGTTAAATGCCGAATACAAGGGGAAGAAGCAGCCTGACGATGAGGACGACGACAAAACTCGCCAACCAAACAGCGGGGGTCAGAAGTAGTTTCCCCCCGAAGTAAAGACAGTGAACATGGTACACATGACACTGTCCCCTACAGGGGAACGCATGGAGCGCTCTCTCCATGCAGAGGATCACACTACGGCTATCTCAGCCGAACTACACAACGGGGGCATTACACCGCATACCTCGTCGGCCATTAAGCCACCGGTCTCCATTCAACATGACCGTTCAAATCCCATACATGACTAGCAGTTCGGCTTCCGCCATCCGCCGCATATACCCAGACAATCTGTACCATGCATACATAACTACGCACTTAAAATACCCTGGGCACCGGCGAAAGCACAATACAGACGGACCTGAAAGTACTCCCATAACCTTCTCTTTTTTCTAACTTTTTTTCCTTCTTCCTTTTTCTTGTTTCCCTCCACAGGTGGCTAAATGGATGGCCTCGGACTCTATCGGAGTTCAGGTTCGTACACTCAACCAAGGGCTATTTCTGTCAAGGAGTCCCTTCACTGAGGACAGGGGGCGCAGACGTGCGACAGGAGGTCCAAAATAACTTTTTGTAGACCGCGCTCTCTATTTCGAGCCTGTAAAGTGCCTTTCTCCTCCGCCTTCGACCCATGGCATATCAAATATCTGGGGTTGCGGCTTTGTTATCTATATACACGATTGGAACATCACTCAGATCCCAGTAAAAATAATCCATTCTTTTCTAAAAGGACCGAGTTTTGCTCCTACGGTTGTCTCAAACGTACACCTCGGCATAACTTGCCAGGGGCTCGGTATGGGAACAAACGAGTTGCCGACAAAGTCTGAACAACTCTATAGCGTACTTCGGCATCGCGAGTTTGGCCTTATATGCATCAGCTCCGAATCATGTCTTGGGTCAATAGTTGGGTTGCCCAGCTCCTGTGCTTGCTATCCTATGTTCCGCTCTATCGGCTAGGGTAGTAAAGGGAGAACTACTGCGATTGTGCTTCCGGTTCACCTGGTTAAGCACCTCAGTAGAGAAAGCCGAAAACTGACTGTCATGATGCGGCGAGAGCTGATCAACCACTCGATGACTTATCGCAATCTTTCGCGATTCCCTCCGGGTCACATGAAGGACCTCTTTCCGGTCAAATATGTAAACGCAGCGTATGAATAAGCCGCATACATACCAGGGGCTATGTCGTGGACCCACCATAAAACTCCTATGGCTAAGTGAAAGTGTTAGCGCCCTATAGTCCGGTTGCCTCGTTCGTCGCATTGACACCTCCTTCACGGACCAAGACGTTTGGTCAAGAGTGATCAGATGCTTTTTCTAACACCCCCATACTTCCTACGAGGGGGCTGAAGCTGACGACTGGAAAACTTTCAGTTCAAATACAAACGGCCGCACAGTAGGAACAAAAGCCTTTAGGCAAAATCAAAATATAGACTGGTTATAACAATTGTCTTTTACAACTCGTAAAGAGTTCACTTGAATATTATGCCTTTCGAACATTGACCCTCTATCAAGCGGGCAGCCTCTAAGACGTCCTCAAAGTAATTCTCTAGTGCGTGATGGTCCTTGCCCTTGGGTGGACCCTGTGCTGCAACATCCGTGCACCTTCAATGCACGCCGACTGCTTCACGGCGTCGATACGTGGCACTGCATCAGCAAGCCGCTGCACCAAGCTGAAATAGCTATTCGGAATCGGCTCAGTCGGCCACAGCTGAAGTATGACGTTCTTCATGGCAGCGCCGGACATCCTGTGAAGCTCGGCACATTGGGACATCTGTTCATTCAGTAGCAGAGGGTGTTTTGATGCGCCGAACTATGACCAGAAAAGCTTCTCTGTTGCATATCCCTCTTACGCTTAGTAAAACTGCGCCGCATCGGATGAACTCTTCGGCAGGTCCAAAAACATGTCTGGAGAACTCCACACTTGGTTAAACTGAGCATAATTCGGATCGCCGAACTTAGTCTGTAATAAAAATGGCTGACCAGCCGCAATCTCCCCAGCTTGTCGGATCTCCTCACGGGCCGCTCTTGATTCCGACCGCGCTTCTTTCGCCTCTCGCAAGGCTTGTCAAGCTCAACCGCTTTGGCTTTATTCTCCTTCTCTAGGAATTCACAGCGGCTGGTTGCATTTTTTAGTTCAAGCGCCATCGAGGATATTTTCTCGTCTTGGTGCCGAGCAGCTTGTTTGGCCTTTAACTCGGCTGATGCCTTTTCAGCAGCCGCATTACTAAACCGGGCCTGCTCCTTGGCCCGGGCCAGCTCCGCCCGAAGAATCTCAACGGCGACAGCACCATCTGCAACCATGTATGTTCCAGTATGCAACTTTCAGCGTCACGCTTATATTACAAACATGTATATGTAAGGATTGCTCCGAACACGTACCTTGCGACTCGTCAAGACGCCTATTGATAAGCGCGATATCAGTATCCGCCTCATCAATCTTGTGTTGCAAATCCGCAATCTCTACAGTCCGGATAGTTTCCGGGGAGGTCACAGCCTGTGTTCCAATTAATCATATTACTTCCTGGGCATATCTTTTGATCCTCTGACCGCCTCCCTCGGGAAGCCAATCAGATCTCAGGGGCTACTATCTATACACAGGTGTGATACGTCTCCATGTATCTACTTTTCCAAACACTTTTGCCCTTGTTTTGGACTCTAACTTGCATGATTTGAATGGAACTAACCCGGACTGACGCTGTTTTCAGCAAAATTGCCATGGTGTTACTTATGTGATGAAACAAAAGTTCTTGAAATGACCTGAAACTCCATGGAGATTATTTTTGGAAATAATAAAAAATACTGGCAAAGAATCAAGGCCAGGGGGCCCACACCCTAGCCACGAGGGTGGGGGCGCGCCTGCCCCCCCCAGGCGTGCCCCCTGCCTCGTGGCCCCCCTGGAGCTCCACCGACCTCAACCTTGACTCCATATATTCGTGTTCGGGGAGAAAAAATAAAGAAGAAGGATTCATCATGTTTTACGATATGGAGCCGCCGCCAAGCCCTAAACACACTCGGGAGGGCTGATTTGGAGTCCGTTCGGGGCTCCGGAGAGGGGAATCCATCGTCGTCGTCATCATCAACCATCCTCCATCACCAATTTCATGATGCTCACCGCCGTGCGTGGGTAATTCCATCGTATGCTTGCTGGACGGTGATGGGTTGGATGAGATTTATCATGTAATCGAGTTAGTTTTGTTAGGGTTTGATCCCTAGTATCCACTATGTTCTGAGATTGATGTTGCTATGACTTTGCTATACTTAATGCTTGTCACTAGGGCCCGAGTGCCATGATTTCAGATCTGAAACTATTATGTTTTCATCAATATATGAGAGTTCTTGATCCTATCTTGCAAGTCTATAGTCACCTATTATGTGTTATGATCCGTTAACCCCGAAGTGACAATAATTGGGATACTTACCGGTGATGACCGTAGTTTGAGGAGTTCATGTATTCACTATGTGTTAATGATTTGGTCCGGTACTCTATTAAAAGGAGGCCTTAATATCCCTTAGTTTCTGCTAGGACCCCGCTGCCACGGGAGGGTAGGACAAAATATGTCATGCAAGTTCTTTTCCATAAGCACGTATGGCTATATTCGGAATACATGCCTACATTACATTGATGAATTGCAGCTAGTTCTGTGTCACCCTAGGTTATGACTGTTACATGATGAACCACATCCGGCATAATTCCCCATCACTGATCCATTGCCTACGAGCTTTCCATATATTGTTCTTCGCTTATTTACTTTTCCATTGCTACTGTTACAATCACTACAAAATACCAAAAACACTACTTTTGTTACCGTTACCTTTTGCTACTGTTACCACTACTATCATATTACTTTGCTACTAAATACTTTGCTGCAGATATTAAGTTTCCAGGTGTGGTTGAATTGACAACTCAGCTGCTAATACTTGAGAATATTCTTTGGCCCCCCTTGTGTCGAATCAATAAATTTGGGTTGAATACTCTACCCTCGAAAACTGCTGCGATCCCCTATACTTGTGGGTTATCAAGAGTATTTTATGGCGCCGTTGCCGGGGAGCATAGCTCTATTCTTTGAGTCACTTGGGATTTATATACGCTTATTGTTATGAAGAACTTGAGAGATCCAAAAACCAAGATTTATCCCTCAACTACGAGGGGAGGTAAGGAACTGCCATCTAGCGCTGCACTTGATTCACCTTCTGTTTTGAGTAAGCTTGCGACACCTAAACCTGCTTCTGCTATTAATTCTGATATGTCGCATTTTATTGATGATGCCACTTCTACTATGCATGACACTTATGATGAAACTACTTCTATGCTTGATACTACTGTGCCACTTGGTTAATTTCTTGATGAACAACTTGATAGGGCTAGAGAGAATGAAATTATTGAAACTAATAATATTGATGAAAGTGATGATGAAGGATCTCCTAATAAATATGAATTGCCTGTTGTGCCTGAGGGCTCTGTTATGGATGAAGAAACTAAAAGAGACTTTCTCGCTTGCAATGATAGAAGTCATCTTAAGAAATTATTAGCTAAGCTTAAACAAAAAACTCTGAATGCTAGAATGAAATATGATCCTGCTTATGCCACTTCACCTATCTTTGTTACTGATAAGGATTATGAATTCTCTATTGATCCTGAAATAATTACTTTGGTTGAATTTTATCCTTTTTATGGCTATGAATCTGAAACTGTTGTGGCACATCTTACTAAATTGAATGATATAGCCACCCTATTCACTAATGATGAGAGAACTTGCTACTTTTATATCCTTAAAATATTTCCATTCTCATTAAAGGGTGATGCTAAGATATGGTTTAATTCTCTTGATCCTGGTTGTGTGCGTAGTCCCCAGGATATGATTTATTACTTCTCTGCTAAATATTTCCCTGCTCATAAGAAACAAGCTGCCTTAAGGGATATATATAATTTTGTGCGAATTGAAGAAGAGAGTCTCCCACAAGCTTGGGGAAGGCTTCTCCAATTACTTAATGCTTTGCCTGATCACCCTCTTAAGAAAAATGAAATACTTGATATCTTTTATAATGGACTAATCAATGCTTCCAGAGATTACCTGGATAGTTGTGCTGGTTCTGTTTTCAGGGAAAGAACACCGGATGAAGCTGAAATTCTATTGAATAATATGTTGACAAATTAAAATAATTGGACACTTCCTGAGCCAACTCCTGAGCCTATTCCTAAACCAACTCCAAAGAAAAGAGGTGTTCTATTTCTCAGTCCTCAAGATATGCAAGAGGCAAAGAAATCTATGAAAGAGAAGGGTATTAAAGCTGAAGATGTTAAGAATTTACCTCCTATTGAAGAAATACATGGTATTAATTTACCGCCTGTTGAAGAAATACATGGTCTTGATAACCCAACACAGGTAGTAAAGGTAAATTCTCTCTATAGATATGATAAAGCTGAAATCCCTCCTACTAAGTTTGCTAGCCAATGTTTGGATGAGTTTGATAACTTATGGTTAAGCAAGAAGACTTCAATGCTTATTTTGGTAGACAATTGAAAAAAAATGCTTATATGATTGAACACTTGGGTGATTATATGTCTAGAGTTAAAGGTGACCTTAAACTCATTAGTAAACATGCTTCTATGGTTACCACTCAAGTAGAACAAGTACTTAAAGCTCAAAATGATTTGCTCAATGAATTGAATAGTAAGAATAATGATAATGATGTTAGAGTTATGACTAGTGGTGGTAAAATGACTCAGGAACCTTTGTATTCTGAAGGCCACCCTAAGAGAATTGAGCAAGATTCTCAGAGAAATAATATAGATGCACCTAGTCCTTCTAAAAATAAGAAAAAGAAAAAAGATAGGACTTTGCATGCTTCTAGTGAACCTGTTATTGAGACACCTGAGAATCCCAATGATATCTCTATTTGTGATGTTGAAACACAATCTGGTAATGAACATGAAACTAGTGATAATGTTAATGATAATGTTCATGTTGATGCTCAACCTTGCAATGATAATGATATAGAAGCTGAACCTGTTGTTGATCTTGATAACCCACAATCAAAGAATCAACGTTATGATAAAAGAGACTTTGTTGCTAGGAAGCACGGTAAGGAAAGAGAGCCTTGGGTTGAGAAACCCATGCCTTTTCCTCCTAAGCCATCCAAGAAAAAGGATGATGAGGATTTTGAGCGCTTTGCTAAAATGATTAGACCTATCTTTTTGCGTATGCGTTTGACTGATATGCTTAAAATGAATCCTTATGCTAAGTATATGAAAGATATTGTTACTAATAAAAGAAAGATACCGGAAGCTGAAATTTCCACCATGCTTGCTAATTATACTTTTGAAGGTGGAATACCTAAGAAACTAGGAGATCTCGGAGTACCAACTATACCATGCTCCATTAAAAGAAGCTATGTTAAAACCGCTTTATGTGATCTTGGAGCCGGTGTTAGTGTTATGCCTCTCTCTTTATATCGTAGACTTGATTTGAATAAGTTGACACCTACTGAAATATCTTTGCAAATGGCTGATAAATCAACTGCTATACCTGTCGGTCTTTGTGAGGATGTGCCTGTTGTGGTTGCAAACGTTACTATTTTAACGGACTTTGTTATTCTCGATAGTCCCGAGGACGATAGTATGTCTATTATTCTTGGAAGACCGTTTTTGAATACTGCAGGGGCTGTTATTGATTGCACCAAAGGCAATGTCACTTTTCATGTTAATGGTAATGAGCATACGGTACACTTTCCGAGGAAACAACCTCATGTTCACAGTATCAATTCTATTGGAAAACTTCCATCGATTATTTTTGGAGGTTTTGAATTTCCTCTTCTTACTGTCAGGAAGAAATATGATATTCTTGTTGTTGGGGATGTGCATATCCCCGTTGAGGTAACCTAGTGTTATTCGAAAATTCTTCGGTTCCATGTTATTCGAAATGAGTTTGTTAACAAGACCTGATCAACCTTGTTAGTGGATTCCTTTTATGAGCATGAGATGGATGAATTTAGAAAACACAACTCTCTGCACCCTCTTTTTACTTTCTGTTATTTAGTGAAAGAAAGAAAAAATAGTAATTTCTGTCTGTTTTCTGAATTATTCATGCAATATAAAAATACCCCGAAAATAAAATTTCTCCAAATGCTGAAATTTAAATATGATTTATTCTGGAATATTTGAGAATATCTGGCACTGAGAACACAGCAGGGGGAGCAAGCACCTGGCCACGAGGGTCCACGGCGTGCCCACCCCCCCGGGACGCGCCCCTGCCTCATGGGCCCACGGTGGCTCCCCTCCACTTATTCTTGCACCCACACACTTCTTCTTCCTCGTAAAAAAATCACCATCCAGCTCAAGCACGAGTTCTAGCTCATTTTGCTGTGATTTTCGATCTCCTTGCTCAAAGCACATCTCACAAAACTGCTTTGGGGGATTGTTCCTTGGTATGTGACTCCTCCATTGGTCCAAATAGTTTTTGTTCTAGTGCTTTATTCATTGCAAATTTGTGCTACCTAGGTGACCATGTTCTTGAGCTTGCATGTCAAATTTATATGGTTCCAAGTAGTTCTAATGCATGATATAGGCTCTAGGCACTTGTAGGAGTACTTGCTATCAATTTTGTTGAGTTTGGTTTACTTTTATTTGAAGTTACTAAAAATTTCAGAAATTTTTCAGAGAAAAAAAATATGCTTAGGAAAATGTACCAAGGTGGTTCTTCGAGGAAACAAGGACCCAGGCTTGCAATGCGTGATGCTGATGATGAGCCGCCAAGGGACGCTTCAGTGCGGCCTTGTGAATGGCCTTTAGAGGACTTCATGGATCGAGCTGGAATTAAGGAAGAATTTAACGCATACTTGCGTAACGCCGATCTTGTGAGCTTCGAGGCAGAAAAGTGCCGCCAGTACCACTATCTCACTAGTTCCTTGTTGAGGAGGTTTGAATTTTCACTTCACGCAATTCTCAAAATGTCCTGTTTGATCTTTATGAAATTTTTTATACTATGGACTTAGAGGATTTTACCACTGCTTGCAAACTTCCACAATGGGGTAGTGCTAGTGAACCTCGCAAATCTGAATTTAGAGATTTTCTTGCTAATATAACTGTGGGGGAATCTAGAGATATAGCACAAGCTACCATGGGGAGCATTCATTTTCCTGCTATACATTATTTCGCTCTCTTCATAACTAGGTGCATAAATGGTAAAGATGAAGCATGTCACATGTGTGTCCCTGACCTCAGTATTCTTAGGAGTGCTGTGTTAGGAGATAAATCTTATAATTTGGGAGCCATTATTGCACGTAGGTTGCATCATAATAGATTTAATGGAGATTTCTTTGGTGGGATTTATGCAACCCGTATAGCTAATTTTCTTGGTATAACCATATGTGAGGATGATATTGAATTGCCTCCCGCTTATTTGGATTATCAAGCTATGGTTCGTCATCATTTTGTTGAGAGGAACGATCAGTTCCTCCAGTACCGACTAATCTTTGACAGACGACACACCTATCACATTGCTCTCCCTGCTTCTACTTTCTTTGACTTTCAGGCAAAAGGGAGATATTTTATAACCAGAGAGGAGGCGGAAGAGTATAAGAGGAGGGCTGAGATAGCTCGCCTCCAAGCTGCAGCCCACGATGCAATGACTGCTGCATCTCGGTACGACCCCAACTACAACTTTGGATATCCGCCAGGCCAGCCATGGCATTAGACCAACTTAGGCCAAAAGCCTAAGCTTGGGGGAGTACGTATTTCCCACCGACATTACATTCATGTTCACACACTCATTACTAGTTGTCGGTGCTCATACTTTTTCATTGTAATATCCATGCTAGTTTATTTTCTTTTTATGCTTTCTTCTTGTGTGTTTGATAACCCTTAAGAAAAATAAAAAAATTTAGTTGTAGCTTTTAGCCAGTTTTAATTTCCATGCTTGTAGTAGTAATTAAAAAGAAAACCCAAAAAGATTTCATGTTCTTCTTTTGCTTGTTGGGAGCTTTCCCGTGTAAATAGTTTTATTTCTTTTGTTTGGGGGACGATAGGAGAAGACCATGATTAAATTGTTGAAGTGACTCCTATATGTATTATTGTTGATTTAACCAAGAGTCCATATTGCCTTGTCTTCTCCTGTTTATTGAATGCTTGCAGATTCCAGCTTAGTCCAATGCACGTGCACTGTTATTATTATTCACATCATTCGGTCGTGCAAGTGAAAGGCAATTATGACGATATATGATGGACTGATTGAGATGGGAGAAGCTGGTATGAACTCGACCTCTCTTGTTTTTGTAAATATGATTAGTTCATCGTTCTTGATTCAGCCTATTATGAATAAACATGTTTGCAATGACAATTAGAGATTATAGTTGCTTATGCCATGCTTAATTAGCTAGGAGCTTATAATGGTTTACCTTGCGTGCCAACATGCTATTAAAATGGTTGTGATGTGGTATGATAGGGTGGTATCCTCTTTTGAACGATTCGAGTGGCTTGACTTGGCACATGTTCACGCATGTAGTTGAAACAAAATCAACATAGCCTCTATGATATTTATGTTCATGGTGCATTATATCCTACTCATGCTTGCATTAGGTGTTGATTAATTTTAATGCATGTTCATGACTATTGTTGCTCTCTAGCTGGTCGCTTCCCAGTCTTTTTCTAGCCTTCACCTGTACTAAGCGGGAATACTACTTGTGCATCCAATCCCATAAAAACCCCAAAGTTGTTCCACATGAGTCCACCATACCTACCTATATACGGTATCTACCTGCCGTTCCAAGTAAATTTGTATGTGCCAAACTCTAAACCTTCAAATAAAAATTCTGTTTTGTATGCTCGAATAGCTCATGTATCAACTAGGGTTGTCCGTATCTTCCATGTTAGGCGGGTTATTCTCAAGAGGAGTGGACTCCGCTCCTCACTCACGAGAAAATGGCTGGTCACCGGGATGCCCAGTCCCATGATTTATGCAAATCAAATCAAAATAATTGCAAAAAACTCCCTCAGGACTCTTGTTAGTTGGAGGCACTCGTTATTTCGAGCAAGCCAGGGATTGATGCTTGTTGGTGGAGGGGGAGTATAAACTTTACCATTCTGTTTGGGAACCGCCTATAATGTGTGTATCATGGAAGATATCGCCATCTCTTGGTTGTTATGTTGACAATGAAAGTATACCGCTCAAAATATTATTCACCTCTATTTCAAAATCGAGCTCTGGCACCTCTACAAATCCCTACTTCCCTCTGGGAAGGGCCTATCTATTTACTTTTATGTTGAGTCATCATCCTCTTATTAAAAAGCACCATTTGGAGAGCACCGATGTCATTTGCATTCATTACTATTAGTTTACATTGAGTATGACTTGACTGGATCTCTTTTACCATGAATTACAATGTCTAGTCAATCCTTGATCTTTAAAGGTGCTCTGCATTTATGTTTTGCGGTCTTAGAAAGGGCTAGCAAGATACCATCTTATTATATCATATTACATTGTTTTGAGAAAGTGTTGGCATTCGAGATTTATTATTATTGCTCGCTGGTTGATTATGCCATTGATATGAGTAAATATGAGACCTAAGAGTTATTGTGAATATGGTTAGTTCATAATCTTTGTTGAAAACTTGAATGCTGGCTTTACATATTTACAACAAGAGAAAACAGAGTTTGTAAAAGTTTTTCTTTATCGCTTTCAGTTTGTCAACTGAATTGCTTGAGGACAAGCAAAGGTTTAAGCTTGGGGGAGTTGATACGTCTCTGTTGTATCTACTTTTCCAAAGACTTTTGCTCTTGTTTTGGACTCTAACTTGCATGATTTGAATGGAACTAACCCGGACTGACGCTGTTTTCAGCAGAATTGCCATGGTGTTATTTATGTGCAGAAACAAAAGTTCTTAGAATGACCTAAAACTCCATGGAAATTATTTTTGGAAATAATAAAAAATACTGGCAAAGAATCAAGGCCAGGGGCCCACACCCTAGCCACAAGGGTAGGGGCGCGCCTGGCCCCCCTAGGTGCACCCCCTGCCTAGTGGGCCCCCTGGAGCTCCACCGACCTCAACCTTGACTCCATATATTCGTGTTCAGGGAGAAAAAAATAAAGAAGAAGGATTCATTGCGTTTTACGATACGGAGCCGCCGCCAAGCCCTAAACTCTCTCGGGAGGGCTGATCTGGAGTCCGTTCGGGGCTCCGGAGAGGGGAATCCGTCGTCGTCGTCATCATCAACCATCCTCCATCACCAATTTCATGATGCTCACCGCCGTGCGTGAGTAATTCCATCGTAGGCTTGCTGGACGGTAATGGGTTGGATGATATTTATCATGTAATCGAGTTAGTTTTGTTAGGGTTTGATCCCTAGTATCCACTATGTTCTGAGATTGATGTTGCTATGACTTTGCTATGCTTAATGCTTGTCACTAGGGCCCGAGTGCCATGATTTCAGATCTAAACCTGTTATGTTTTCATGAATATATGTGAGTTCTTGATCCTCTTCCTCTTCTTCCGCGGGATCCTTAAACATGGATGATCTCCCTAGGACTCTGGCAGTGGTCTTCTTGACCCTCTCTTTTCTTTTCTTGCCTTCTCCAGCCTCTTTGGGTTCAAGAGTGAACTCCATAGTTTCTTCCAAGGCTGCTTTCCTAGGCTTGGATGTTGGCATTCTCTTGGCAGGTGCCTTCTTGTGCATCCCTGGCTTTGTTGTAGCAGCTGACCCATATTCCTTCTTCAAGACTTTCTTCTTTGAGGTGGCCTCATCCTCAACAGCCACATAGTCTTCATCCTCAGAGTCTGAGGTTCTCTTCTTCCTTGCTCTAGTGGCTGCCTTGGGCAAGTTACTACGTGTGCTTATACTGCCCTCATCATAGCTGCTTGAGGGATCCGAACCCTCACTAAATTGCACATGTTCTTCATATCTATTCTGACTGTCACTCTGGTCAGACATCTTGGCAATCACTAACAGCAAACCCTGTGAATAGATGTAGATGAGGTAGAGTGGATGAGCATCACAAAGTGCAGAGTTTTTGTAAAACAGATGAGTCAAAAACTTAGTTTTAGTTCTCCACAGAAAGCATTTCGGAGCTATCGAGTTGATAAACTCAGTGATACCGAAGCAGCTTTTGGAACCTAAACCAGTGAACTCGGTCAGACCGAGTCACAGTTCGGTGGCACCAAGATAGCTAGGGTTTCACAGAGAATTGAACTCGGTCACATCGATTTGCAATTTTTGGTCAGACTGAAAATGCATGTGCTATGGCCTAGACCAAATCGGTGAGACCAATTTCTACAACTCGGTCGGTCTGAGATGAGTTCGGCGGAGACCTAAACCTAAATTTTCAAATCCAATCTAACCTAAAGGAAGTTTTGAGTGGATGGATTGTTTGCATACGTGGTCATGATCATGGCAAAGTAATGTGTTATGAATCAGAGTTAAGGAATTAGCACATTGAGTCGAACCCATACCCTAGTTCGGCGGAGGTTCGCTACGGCGGCAATGGCGGAGCAGATTTCCGTTGACGGCGATGGAAACCAGCAACGGGACGCTGGCGGCAAGGAGACGATCCAGAGACCCGAGGAGGCAGAGCATGACACACGCGCGGGGTGAGGAGTTTGAAGAAATTTCCAAAATCTCACCCGTGGGTATATATATCCCGACCATGTCGGTGTGACCGAGTGGAACAACTCGGTGGCACCGAGATGCAGAATCACGAGCGGTCACTGCAACTCGGTGTGACCGAAAAGTTCAAATCGGTTGCACCGAGATGGAAAACCTAGATCAACTTAGTGAACTCGGTGTGACCGAAGTGGATGACTCGGTCATACCAAAATGCACAAAGATGTTTTGGAAGTTTAAGTCTATGACGAATCGGGGACTCCTAGTGCTCCTCACACAAAGTGGTTCGAATCTGACTTGATCAAACTTTATGATGTAGCATGAACAGAGTTTGAGACGAGAAAAGCATAGATAGCTAGAGGGAGTTCTTAGGCATTTTTTTCCATCCACTTGGCAAAAGATAAAAATGCCAAACAATCAAAACAATGAGTGGATGTCCTTGAATGAATAAAATATGCAACCAACATGCTCACACAATAAAATGGCAAATGAAATATGTGGCAAAGCATGCACAGACACTCTAGCATCTATCAAGCAATTGGCGATGACTAGGTCATCTATATATGAGTATATTGACTGAGGAGTCAAATGAGAACATTTAATCGTAGGTCATACTCATCGTTTAAGCACAAGTGGGGTTGCCACTTTTACATAAAGCATTGTTGTGTTCACACCATCAGAGTTGCTTTAGCTCAATTGATTAGAGTAAAGCTCCCCCTAGATGTGATATCCCCCCTATGAGGGATGAACTAACCTTGGGTTTTGTCGATGATGACTTCATGTAGGTGTTCAAGATGTAGATGCTCAATGTTGATGTAGATCATTTGGAGCAATCCATTGGAGTGAGTTGCACTTTCAATACCTACACAGGTTAGTCCCACAAGGAACAAACAAGGATATCCACATACATAGAGTGATGTTCACATAAGATGATGTCCATGAAAGCATTAGGTTACCTTGTCCCTTGTCTTACTAACAAGAGGGTTTGTGACTCCTTGAACTAGTGCAAGATATGGAAGTTGTTCGCACATGTCCTTGCCAAAAGATATGAGTGAAGTATGTTGGCGAAGTCACCCTCAAGAACTCTCTAGTTTTTTTCTTCGGGATCCACACCATCTTGATGGGAATCCATGGAGTTGTAGTCGTACTTGATGAAGTGGAACTTGATGTAGTCTTGGGAAACCACTTGACCAAGTCCTTGGGAGCTTCTTCAAATGCATCAATTTCCACTTGAAGCTTGTCCTTACCTTTTTGCTTGTGGTCTTGTGGTGGAAGATCATCTTGAGCTTGTGTTCCTTGGAAAGAAGTTGGATCATACTTTGTAACACCCCGGATATGATTTACCCAATATGTACTCTAACTCTTGCCGTTTTCGGCGTTAAGTTATTTTATTTTCTCGGGTTCGGGTTTTTGTCTCCGTGTGTTGTTGTCGTTGTCATGCATCTCATATCATGTCATCATGTGCATTGCACTTGCATACGTGTTCATCTCATGCATTCGAGCATTTTCCCCGTTGTCTGTTTTGCATTCCGGCGCTCCGTTCTCCTCCGGTGGTCATTTCTACCTTTCTTTAGTGTGTGGGGATTAAAAATTTCCGGATTGGACCGAGACTTGCCAAGCGGCCTTGGTTTACTACCGGTAGTCCGCCTGTCAAGTTCCGTACCATTTGGACTTCGTTTGATGCTCCAACGGTTAACCGAGAGACCGAAAAGGCCTCGTGTGTTTTTCAGCCCAACACCCCTCCATTTTGGCCCAAAACCCACCAAAACCCTCTCCATCATCTAGAGCGTTCGATCACGATCGCGTGGCCGAAAACCGCACCTCATTTGGACACTCCTAGCTCCCTCTATGCCTATAAATAGACCCCTCCTCGAAATCCCGGATCCCCTCTTTCAAACCCTAGCCCCGCTCCATCCGCGCGGCCGGACAACGTCCGCCCGCCGCTGGACATCCCACCGCCGACCAACCAGGCGACGCCACCTGGCCCGGGCGTGACCACTTCGCTGCCTCAGTCCCGTCGGCCCAGGCCGGGCCCTCCCGCCGCCCGACCGGGCCCGAGCTGCCCCGCGCTCCTCGCCGCAGCAAGCCCTCGTCGCCCCGTGCCGCCTCCTCCTCCTCGCCAAGTCCGGCGAGCGCCGGCAAGTCCGGCGACCCCCCTCCGGCGAGCCCCCCTCCAAGTCCGGCGACGACCTCGACGTCTCCGGCCACCACGGCTCCATTGCCGGCGACCTCTTCCTCGAGCAGCTACAGTGCAACCAGATCTCAGATCTGAAAACTCCTCTCGGTTGACTTTTTGCCACGAAACCCTAATTTTATTGCCTTGTTCATCGCATCGTAACTCCGCATCCGTAGCTCCGTTTTGGGCATATAGCATATCAAAATGTTCATCTCAGAGAGTACATCATTTCATCTCATTGCATCATTTTCATTTGAGTTCATCTTGATGCCCGAAATGCTGTTAGAAGAATGCTATTTGAGATAATTGTTTGATCTGCTGCTCCAATTAGATATTTGTCATTTTTGCCATGATTATTGTGTGCATGATATGCCCCTGAGCTCTTCATGAGTTTTGTTATATGTTTTGCCATCTTTCCAGAGGTGCAACCCATGTGTTTTTGTTATGTGTGTGGTGACTAGCACAAGCTTGCAAAGTGGTGCATTCGTTAATGCTGATTTCAGGGACTTAGCATTTCCACTAAGTCCTTGAGCTGTTTATCTCAATATGCCATATGTTCATGTTGATTCCTAGTGATCCGTGCCTCTTTTGAGGATGATCAGTAAGGATGTTTTGTTAATCTTGTAGTGCTCTATCCATCCATGTCTTTGTTTGCAATTTTGGAGCACCCTAGCTTGAGTCAATCGAGCTCTACTTTTGTCATTTCGTGAATCTGGGCAGATTGTCTACTTGTTAGCAATTTTGCCGAGGATGTTGTAGTTGATCCGTGCATGCTATGTTATTGTTCTTGCCATGTCTAGCTTGTATTTTGTGTACTCTTGATGGGTGCATGCTTAGATTGTCATGACTTTCTCTGTAGTGAGTGCTTCGAGCTCGTAAACATGCCTACTTGATATCTGTTTCAGCATACTCCAGTTTTCACTAAGTCTGAGAACTGATTATGTTTTTGCCATGTTCACATGCCTGCAAATGTATTTTCTGATCCCTTTTGGATCAAGGTCACTAAGGGACTTTCGTTAAGCTCTTTGAGTAGATCCATGCCATGCTTTACTTTGCCATGTTCAGGTCATGTAGCATATAGTTTTACATGCTCCAAAGAGTGCTATCTGATCTGAAATTCCAGACAAGTGTTAATTTCACTAAGTCTGAGATCTGTTTACCAAATGCATTTTTGCCATGCTTGTTTGAACCTGTTAATGGATGATTTGGCCGTAGCTCAGTGCTAGTCTTTTGTTAAGCTTCATGAATGGATCCCTGCCATGGATTTTGTTGTCATGTTTGGGTGCTGTAGCATGTTCATATTGTTGCATTTAGATGGCTACTTGCTATAAATCGCAGAACATGGTCATATTTGAATTGCTTGCCATTTCCAAACCGTAACTCCGATTCCGGCGTTCTTTATATCGTTTTCAAGTGATTTCATCTCATCTTTCTAGTGGCACACTTGGATTTACAAGTTGAGGCCAGGTTCATTCATTCCTTGCCAAATCTTGCATATGCATCACTTATTGCATCCCGCATAGCATACCATCTTTGCATCATATTGTTTGAGCCTTGCACGTGGTTGATTGTGTCCTTGTTGCGTGTTTGTCTTGTTTGGGTAGAGCCGGGAGACGAGTTCGCTAACGAGGAGCCCGTTGAGTTTGCTTTCGAGGATCCAGTCAACTCTGACAACTTTGCAGGCAAGATGACCATACCCTCGAAATCACTACTATCTTTGATTTGCTAGATGCTCGCTCTTTTGCTATGCCTATGCTACGATGCCTACCACTTGCTTATCATGACTCCCAAATTGCCACGTCAAACCTCTAACCCACCATGTCCTAGCAAACCGTTGATTGGCTATGTTACCGCTTTGCTCAGCCCCTCTTATAGCGTTGCTAGTTGCAGGTGAAGATTGGAGACCGTTCCTTGTTGGAACATTATTTACTTGTTGGGATATCATTATATCGCCATGTTATCTTAATGCATCTATATACTTGGTAAAGGGTGGAAGGCTCGGCCTCTCGCCTAGTGTTTTGTTCCACTCTTGCCACCCTAGTTTCCGTCATATCGGTGTTATGTTCCCGGATTTTGCGTTCCTTACGCGGTTGGGTGATAATGGGAACCCCTTGATAGTTTGCCTTGATTAAAGCTTTTTCAGCAATGCCCAACCTTAGTTTTACCATTTGCCACCTAGCCTCTTTTTCCCTTGGGTTTCCGGAGCCCGAGGGTCATCTTATTTTAAACCCCCCCGGGCCAGTGCTCCTCTGAGTGTTGGTCCAACTCGTCAGCCGCCGGTGGCCACCAGGGGCAACTCTGGGCTGGCCTACCGGAAGTTAAGACAATCTGAGTGTGCCCTAAGAACGAGATATGTGCAGCTCCTATCGGGATTTGTCGGCACATTCGGGCGGTGTTGCTGGACTTGTTTTAACTTGTCGAAGTGTCTTGTAGAACCGGGATATCGAGTCTGATCGGAATGTCTCGGGAGAAGGTCTATTCCTTCGTTGACCGTGAGAGCTTGTCATGGGCTAAGTTGGGACTCCCCTGCAGGGATTTGAACTTTCGAAAGCCGTGCCCGCGGTTATGGACAGTTGGGAATTTGTTAATGTCCAGTTGTAGATAACTTGAACCTTAATTTAATTAAAATGAATCAATGGTGTGAGTTACCGTGATGGTCTCTTCTAAGCGGAGTCCGGGAAGTGAACACGGTGTTGGAGTAATTCTTGCCGCAGGATGTTCTTTAGTTACTCGCTCACGCTTTGCCTCCTCTTCTCGCTCTCTTTTGCGAACAGGATAGCCACCATATATGCTAGTCGCTTGCTGCAGCTCCACATACTTTACCTTGCCTTACCTATTAAGCTTAAATAGTCTTGATCGCGAGGCTGTGAGATTGCTGAGTCCCTGTGGCTCACATATTACTTCCAAACTAGATGCAGGGCCTGATGATTCCGTTCCAGATGACGCGCTTGAGCTCAAGTGGGAGTTCGACGAGGACTCACGCCATTACTACGTGTCTTTCCCTGATGATCAGTAGTGGTGCCCAGTTGGGGTGATCGGGACCGTGTCGCATGTTGGGTTATCTTTTATTTTGGCGCCGTAGTCGGGCCATGAGTGTTTGAATGTTGTAATGCTATTTATGTACTTTGATTGACGTGGCGAGTGTAAGCCAACTATGTATCTCCCCTTTTATTATCTATATTACATGGGATGTTGTGAAGATTGCCTAACTTGCGACATTGCTTTCAATGCGGTTATGTCTCTAAGTCGTGCCTCGACACGTGGGAGCTATAGCCGCATCGAGGGCGTTACATACTTCTCTTGTTGAGGAACAAACTTCATCTTGGGGTATTGATCTTCTTCCCACTCAACTCCATTGGCATTGAACCTTCGTTCAAAACCAATTCCTTGATTCTTCCGGTGCCTTCCTTGCTTGCGTACAATTTCCTCAAATTGCTTAGTTTCGTCAAGGCTCTTGTAAACACCTTTCTCTATAATTCCCTTCAATAAGCTATTTTATTTCTCAAGTGTAACTTGGCTAAGAGAATCATTAGTGGAATCAAGAGAACTACTAGAAGCAAAAACATTGGATTTAGCATGATTATTGTTACTACTAGAAGAAGAATCTTTCTTACTCTTGTTGCTAGATTTAACTTGTGGAATGTAAGTAGACAAGATAAACGCTTGGCAATGTAAGAAGAACTTTTCTTGCGAAGATCATCATTGATCGCTTTTAAGAACCCATGCTCTCTCTCAAGGTTGAGCTTTTCAAAGCGTAACTTTTCATGAGTCTTTAAAAGCTCTCGATGATTTTCCAAGGTAGTTTCATGAGCTAACTTAAGAGTGTTTAGTTCTTTAGTTAGACGAGCAATCTCCTTCTTATCATCGTCATTCGTTTTATCTTGATTAGCATGATTAATAGCAAGTTCATCATAGTTTTCATCACTAGAATTGTCAACAATTAAATCATCATCACCTAGCAAATCATCTTCATCACTATTGAAATCAACATACTCAACGTGTGATACCTTTGGGCCTTTAGCCATGAAGCATCTTCCAATTCCTTCATTTGGTGACTCAAATATGTCGTAGGAGTTGGTTGACACAAGTGCTAGATCAACAACACCTTCATCTTGAGTATATTTGGAGTTGGAGTGATAACTTCTCTCGGAGTGACTGACGGAGTCGGATCTAGATACCCATTCACCAAAATGAGCTTGATGTCTTCGTTTTGTGTAGCTCCTTGAAGATTTGTCCTTCCTTTTCGAATCCTTGCTTCTCTGTGATGTTCTTCGTTCATAATGGTCATCTCTACTCCTTCTCTCTCTTGGTGGTGATTCTTCTCTTCTACTTGTTCTTTGGGAGAATCATCTCTTCTTTTGTAGGGAGCCATACACTCATTGGAGTAGTGTCCGGGTCTTCCACAATTGTAGCAATTACGTTCATGACTCGAAGATCTTTTGTCATTGTAGGACCTTGACTTGGAACTTCTCTCCTTGCTTCTACTCTTGTAGAACTTGTTGAAGTTCTTCACCATTAGGCTCAATTCTTTATTGAAGGCTTGTTTCTCACTTGATGATGTGGGAGCATCACATGAGGCTTTTTGAGGGCCTCTACCTCAATTGCCGCCCCTAATAAAATGTCATGGCACTGTGATCAGCTTACATTATTCACCCCTTCCGGACATACACAATATCATTGCATACCTTGGGTATTCTCCAGCTGGTTTTTCGCATGGCCGAGCTCTTCCTCGGTCCGTTCCAGCTTCTGCTTCAGTCCGGAGAGTTCGGCAGCATGAGAAGTCACAGCCAGCAGCGACGCCTGCTTATTAACAAAGACATGTATGATTAGTTTCCTGCGAATAGCTATTTGATCCTATGTTCGGCTTTTCTTTCCGAACACCGAACAGAGTCTCAGGGGCTACTATCTATACTATAACTTTATTTTCACATAAAAGCAACGATTACCTCAAAGCATGTTACAAGGCTCGCACAGGCTTCGGCCAGTCCACTCTTCGCTGACTGAATCTTCTCAATCACCACACCCATGAGGGTACGGTGTTCCTCAATGATGGAAGTGCTTCAAAGCGCCTCCAGTAGAGTATCCGGCACCTTTGGTTGGACAGAGGTCACCGGTGGAATGGGCACACCTCCTTCCAATGAAGGAGGCTGCTCGCCGGATTCCGGAGCCGTATAGGTCTCTCGGACCGCATTCGGCTGGGGGCCAAATTGGACATAACCCCCACCGCCGGTCTCCATGGGGATATGCTCCCCCATGTGTTCGGCGCCCGAGGTCTCGCCCTCTGGCGTCGTCTTGACGACCTCCTGCGTCTCTCCCTGGCCGGGGGTCCTTCGGGACAATAGCTCGGCGTCGTCCGTAGCCTTGGGAGAGGAGGCCGTTGGAAGGGACCCGCTGTCCATCACCTTCGGATCCAGCAAGTTCCCCGTAGACAGGGATCGCTCGAGGGCGGAACGATCCGGACTGCAAATGCATGATTCAACATGTTAGAATTATGAGGTGAAAGAGGAGGATGTATGAATACTTCAGGGTCTTCGGATACTCACGATTCGGCCAGGTACTTGTTTCGAGGGCGGCGCTCTGGGCTGCTATCGACGTCCCATGCGGAGCTATCCGTGAGGGAAGCCTTTCCCTTCTTGGACGCCTCCGCCTCCAGATCTTTGGAGGCCACCCTCTTCTTCCCCCCCTCGGGGAGGGGGAAGTTGCTTTCTTCCTCCTCTTCCTCCTCGTCGTCGTCTTTGGTGACGGAGTGAGTTTCGGCATCTTCGGACGCCGCGTCCGAAGTACCCTTGGGACGGAGGCCTCCTCTGGTCCCCTTGGCCTTCTTTTTGGCCTTCATCTCCAGCTCCACGTAGGGCGCCGGAACCATCATCTTCGTCAAAAGTGGGATGGCTGGTTCCTCGGGCAGCGGAGCCGAACACCGAATCCGCTCCGCCTTCTTCGTCCAACCCTGAAAAGGAAAAATAGGAAAGTTGGGACACCCTCCTTGAGCAAGCCAGAAAGAGATACGCCATGAAGCATGGAATACTTACCGAACTGGCGAGATGGGCTAGATCGTGTCCGCAGTCCTCAATTGTCTCTGGCCACGTCTCGTTGGCCTTGAAGAGCACCTTCCAGATCTCCTCGTGCGTAGTTCCGAAGAAGTGTCGCAGGGTCTTGTGCTTGGCCGGATTGAACTTCCATAGATGGCAAGCCTGGTTCTGGCATGGAAGGATCCGGCGAATTAGCATCACCTAAATCACATCGACGAGCTTGACATTCTTGTCCATCATACTCCTGATGCGCGTCTGAAGCGCAGTCAACTCATCCGACGAAGACCAATCCAGGCCCTTCTCCTGCTAGGAGGTAAGCTGCGTTGGGGCCCCGGATTTGAATTCGGGAGCCGGGGCCCAGGTAGCGTCGCGGGGCTCAGTGACATAGAACCACAACTTCTTCCACCCTTTGACGGTCTCCACGAAGGTGCCTTCGGGCCACGGGATGTTGGACATTTTTCTCACCATGGTGCCTCCACATTCTGCGTGTTCGCCACCCACCACCTTCGGCTTCACATTAAAGGTCTTCAGCCACAGTCCGAAGTGGGGAGGGATGCGGAGGAAGGCCTCACACACGATGATAAACGCCAAGATGGTGAGGAAGGAATTGGGGGCCAAATCATGGAAGTTCAGCCCATAGTAGAACATGAGTCTGCAAACGAATGGGTGAAGAGGAAACCCTAGCCGGTGGACAAAATGAGGGATGAACACGACCCTCTCATGGGGCTCCAGAGTGGGGATGATCTGTCCCTTAGAAGGAAGCCGATGGGCGATCTCCCTGGACAAATATCCGGCCTCCCGAAGTTGGGTGATGTCCTTATCCTTGACGGTGGAGGCCATCCACTTGCCCTGCGCTCCGTACATGGTTGGAGTGCTTTCTTGGGGGAGGAAAGATGAGAACTTGGGCGCTGGAGCTCGAGAATGGGTAGACGGAAGGAGAGAAGGCGTGGGTGGAAGAGATGAATCCTTATCTCCTTATAAAGATGGTGAATATCAAACGCCTACCCACTTGCCATGAAACTCGCCTATTCCCTAGGGGTCGTGCAGTCGGCACAGTTGGATTACCCATACTCGTATTTATGAGGATCTCGTGCCAATAAAACCGCATCTCAAAATACAAAGCGGCAGGCCGAAAAACGGTTCAAAATAAGGGACATGATGTCATGTTACAAAAAGCTGTCAGCACATGGGAGTTGTGAAATATTATACTCTCTACGACGGTGTGTGGTACTTGTTTTGCAGATCTGGACACAGTCGTTGTTCAAAGACTATATTCGTCGGAGTATTCGGGGAAGGAACCCGCCTTGCAATGCCGAAGACAATTTGTGCTGCGAACACCTCGTCATTGAAGCCAGGTTCAGGGGATACTAAGGGAGTCCTGGATGGGGGTCCTCGGGTGTCCGGACTGTTGACATGGGCCGGACTATTGGGTCATGAAGATACAATATAGAAGGCTTTCTTCCGTGTCCGGATAGGACTCTCCTTTGCATGGATGACAAGCTAGGCGGCCGGATGTACTATTTCCTTTCTATGTAACCGACTTTGTACAACCCTAGTCCCCTCTGGTGTCCATATAAACCAGAGGGATTAGTCTGTAGAGGGACAAGACAATCATAATCAGATAGGCTAGACTTCTAGGGTTTTAGCCATTACGATCTCATGGTAGATCAACTCTTGTAACCCCCATACTCATCAATATTAATCTAGCAGGACGTAGGGTTTTACCTCCATCGAGAGGGCCTGAACCTGGGTAAACATTGTGTTCCCTATCTCATGTTACCATCAACCTCAGAGGCACAGTTCGGGACCCCCTACCCAAGATCCGCCGGTTTTGACACTGACAGTGGGCACAACCCACCTCGGCGCACCACGTCTTGTGCCCACTAGGGGACGCTTCATGGAAGTTTCTGTATTTCCAAAATTTTAAAATATTCCAAAACTGATAAAAAATATTTTTGCAGATTTTTCGGAGTCTGTTTACTTACCGTATCACGTACCTCTTTATTTTCATGATTCTGGAGTGTTCCAAAAGGACTCTTTTATGTGTTCTTTCGGTGTCAAAGTTTGGATAATATTACTTTCAACATTGATAGGCGTACCTGAGATATAATGCTTTATTCGTTACCCATTGACAACCTTCGGTTTAGTACCTTTGGAGTTATTTATTTGATGGCTCCAGACCGGTAAACCTCCTCGATGATGTATGGGCCTTCCCATTTCGAGAGGAGCTTTCCTGCAAAAAAAAATCTAAAACGAGAGTTGTACAAAAGAACATATTCTCCAACTTTAAACTCACGCTTTTGAATTCTTTTGTCATGCCATCTTTTAACATTTTATTTGAATAACTTTGCATTTTCATATGCTTGGATTCTCCATTCATCTAAGGAGCTTATATCAAATAACCTCTTTTCACCAACAAGTTTGAAATCATAGTTGAGTTCTTTAACTTCCCAATATGCTTTATGTTCTAACTCATGAGGCAAATGACAAGCTTTTCCATAAACCATTTTATAAGGAGACATTCCCATAGGATTTTTATATGTTGTTCTATAAGGCCAAACTGCATCATCTAATTTCTTAGACCGATTCTTCCTGGACCTATTAACAGTCTTTTACTAAATTAATTTTATTTCTCTATTGCTAAGTTTAACTTGACCACTAGACTGAGGATGATAAGGTGATGCAATTCTATGGTTAACATCATACTTAGGAAGCATCTTACAGAAAGCACCATGAATAAAGTGTGAACCACTGAGGGAGTCCTGGATTAGGGGGTGTTCGGGTAGCCGGAGTATACCTTCAGCCAGACTCCTGGACTATGAAGATACAAGATTGAAGACTTCGTCCCGTGTTCGGATGGGACTTTCCTTGGCGTGGAAGACAAGCTTGGCGATGCGGATATTCAAGATCTCCTACCATTGTAACCGACTCTATGTAACCCTAACCCTATCCGGTGTCTATATAAACCGGAGGGTTGTAGTCCGTAGGCAATCAACTCCATATACAACAATTATACCATAGCCTAGCTTCTAGGGTTTAGCCTCCTTGATCTCGTGGTAGATCTACTCTTGTACTACCCATATCATCAATATTAATCAAGCAGGACGTAGGGTTTTACCTCCATCAAGAGGGCCCGAACCTGGGTAAAACATCGTGTTCCCTGCCTCTTGTTACCATCCGGCCTAGACGCACAGTTAGGGACCCACTACCCGAGATCCGCCGGTTTTGACACCAACATTGGTGCTTTCATTGAGAGTTCCTCTGTGTCGTCGCCTTTAGGCCCGATGGCTCCTTTGATCATCAACAACGATACGGTCCAGGGTGAGACTTTTCTCCCCGGACAGATCTTCGTGTTCGGCGGCTTCGCTCTGCGGGCCAATTTGCTCGGCCACTTGGAGCAGATCGAAAGCTACACCCCTGGCCATCAAGTCAGGTTTGGAAGCTTAAACTACACGGCTGACATCCGCGGAGACTTGATCTTCGACGGGCTCGAGCCACGGCCAAGCGCGCCGCACAATCTCGAGGGGCATGATCTAGCTCTGCCCCCGGACAGTGTCCTGGAGGCCGCACACGCATCGGCTCCGACCCCTAACTCGGAGCCTATTGCACCAATTGAGGATGAACGGTTGGACGTCACCTCGGGGGCTGCGATCCCGAAAGCGATCGAGACGAACGCTAGCCCCGCACTCTGCACAACCCGTGACTCCGAGGATCCGGACTCCTCCCCGGAATCCGAACCCCCCGCGCCCCTGCCAATCGAATCCGATTGGGCACCGATAATGGAGTTCACCGCCGCAGACATCTTTCAGCACTCGCCTTGTGGCGATATCCTGAACTCTCTCAAGACTCTCTCCTTATCAGGAGAGCCCTGGCCGAACTACGGTCAGCGAGGATGGGATACGGACGATGAAGAAATTCAAAGCCCACCCACTACCCACTTGGTAGCCACTGTCGACAATTTAAACGATGTGCTCAACTTCGACTCCGGAGACATCGACAGCATGGATGACGATGCAGGAGATACCGATGAACCAATGCCCATAGGGCATTGGAAAGCCACCTCATCTCACGATGTGTACATGGTGGATACCCCTAAAGGAAGCGACAATGAGGAAAAAGGGGATGGGACGGGAGATCGACCCCCCGAAAAGCAATCAAAGCATCGGCGTAAACGCCGACCCAAGCCCCGCCTCAACAAAAACCCAGCCATAGAGCAGGACGAGCCGGTAGACGACGAGCAGGCCTTAGAGCAACCATCCGAATAGGGCAACACGGATAGAGAAGCCGAACATCCCCCTCCGGCGAAAACGGCATTCCGGACGACCTCACGCCGAATAAACCTATGGAGCAGAAGAACCTCCACGAGAGGCTTGTTGTAACTGCACGCAGCCTAAAGAAGCAGAAGCGGAAGCTAAAAATAGCGGAAGACGCACTCCGGATTAGATGGAGCAAAATAATCAACACCGCAGATAAGTACGGCGATAGTCGCCGCACTAAAAGCTATCCGAAAAGAAAGCTACTGCCTGAATTCGACGAAGAGGCCCTAGAGCCCTCGCATTCAAAAAATGAAAAAGCCACACGGTCGGATAGACAACCCCATAAAGCGGCAAGCGGCGCCGCACCTAAATCGGCATGCGACCCACCTAAGGATTCGCATCATGGCCCAGTCAGGTCCATTTATGGGCCAAGAAAGCAAGCTCTCGTAAGCAACGCTATGAAGCCATCATCAGAATCCGGCACACCCAAATACAGGGGCGCCGCACACCCCCTATGTTTCACCGATGAGTTCCTGGACTATGAATTCCCAGAGGGATTCAAACCCGTAAACATAGAGGCATATGATGGAACAACAAACCCTGGAGTCTGGATCGAGGATTATATCCTCCACATACACATGGCTAGAGGAGATGATCTCCACGCCATAAAATATCTACCCCTTAGGCTTAAAGGGCCATCCCGGCATTGGCTTAAAAGCCTTCCCCAAAACACAATTGGAAGCTGGGAAGAGCTCGAGGATGCTTTCCGAGCAAACTTTCAAGGGACCTATGTCCGCCCTCCGGATGCAGACGATCTTAGTCACATAACTCAACAACCCGGAGAATCAGCTCGGCAGTTCTGGAATAGATTCCTCACTAAAAAGAATCAGATAGTCGACTGTCTGGATGCCGAAGCCTTAACAGCTTTCAGGCATAACGTCCGAGACGAATGGCTCGCCAGACACCTCGGCCAAGAAAAGCCAAGAACAATGGCCGCACTAACAAGCCTCATGACCCGCTTTTGTGCAGGGGAGGACAGCTAGTTGGCAAGGTGCAGCCCCAGCAACCCAAGTACATCCGAAAATAGGGATGGAAACGGAAAACCGTGACGCAACAAGGACCGTCGCTGGACTAAGGACAAAAGTCGGAAGAGCACGACAGTCAATGCCGGATTCAAAGGCTCACGACAAAATCAGGAAAAATCGCCCCCAAGATAACAGGGACGATCCATCCAACCTAAGTAAAATACTGGACAGGATATGTCAGATACACAGTACTCCCGGGAAGCCTGCTAACCATACCCATAGAGACTGTTGGGTTTTCAAACAATCCGGCAGACTCAATGCCGAACACAAGGGGCTCGACACACCAAGCGAAGACGAGAACGAACCCCAAAAGCAGAGCACCAGGAAACAAAAGAACTTCCCACAAGAAGTAAAAACAGTGAACTCACTTCACATAACAAAACGTGCAGCGCCCGTAAAGGTACGTACCACACGGCCCAAAGGGTCCTGCCACTGGTTGTCAAAACCGATCATCTTCGATCGGCTAGATTATTCTAGGAATATCAAGAATGTAGGCTGGACTGCCTTGATACTCGATCCAATAATTGGCGGACTCCAGTTTTCAAATGTCCTTATGGACGGCGGCAGTGGACTAAACCTGATATATCAGGATACAATCCAGCACATGGGAATAAACCCAGCAAGAATCCGCCGCAGCAAAACCTCCTTTCAAGGGGTAATACCTGGTCTGGACACCCATTGTATGGGTTTTCTCCGGCTCAAAGTCATATTCGGCTCTGCCGATAACCTCCGCCGCGAAAAGCTGACCTTCCATATCGTCCCGTTCTCAAGTCGCTTTCAAGCACTACTGGGACGCGAAGCTTTCGCTCGCTTTAACGCAATACCACATTATGCATCTCTTACGCTTAAGATGCCTGGTCCACGAGGCATCATCTCTTTGAAGGGGAAGCACTAAAGTGCGCCTCCCCAAGCGGAGGACTGTGCGGCCGCTTTGACAGCCCCACAGCAAAATGGCCTCACCGGCCAAAAGAAACTTCAAAATAGGTCATTCAAGACCACGAACGCGGATGGACGAGTTCGGTGCAAAATCATCATTGATGCAGGCCCATAAGCCATATACCCCCGCACTAGGGGCTCCACGCATATACAATAAGAGACAATAAAGCTCAATCTTATATATCTTACTTTATACTTTGCTTATTTTAAACTTTTTCGGCACGACCCATTTTCAACTCAGTTCCTCTTTTTTATAGATGAATGTCGTGTGGCGCCCGTCCAGGACACGGCACAACGGAGACACAGGCGTAGACGTGCAGTAGGGACCCGTCCTAAAGGATTCTTTTTAGATTAAGACCCTGCGTAAACCTTTTTTACTGTCTCTTATTGCTACACATCCCCTGGTTTTTTCTTTCTGATATAACCAAGGAGGAGGCTGGCGTCTTGGCATGTGGCCACGTCAGAATTTTTGCACGTACCTGGACACTAGGGGCTTTTTTAATAAAGAGTGTTGTTTTGCCCGCACTCATAAAGACCGAACACCTTAGGGAGTGTTCGGCGTCGCGAGTTTTGGCATTATATGCATCAGCTCTGAATCATGTCTTTGGTCAAATGTTGGGTTGCCCGGCTCCTGAGTTCGGCTACCTTACGTTCCGCTCTATCAGCTAAGGTAGCACCAGGAGAACTACTGCGATTGTGCCCCCGGTTCGGCCGGGCGAGCACCTCAGTAGAGAAAGCCGAAAACTGACTGTCATGATGTAGCGTGAGACTGGTCAGCCACTCGATGACCTATCGGAATCTATCGGATTCGTCCGCTTTAACGAAGGGCCGCTTCCCGGTCAGGCACATACGCGCCCCGAATTCGGACGAGCGCAGTTGCCACCAAGGAGCTACCTAAAGAGTCTCATTGTCAAACTCCTATGGCTAAGTGAAAGTGTTAAAGCATTATCGTCCGGTTGCCTGGCCCGCTGCGCTATCACCTCCTTTGTAGGACCAAGACGTTGGGTTAAGTGTGAAAATGCGTCTTCTGTGAGCACCCCCGCACTATGTGAGTGGGGGCTGAAGCCAACGACTGCCATCTTTCAGATTCTATATATATATATATATATATATATATATATATCTTAAAACGGCCGCACAGGAGGTGTTCCCAATACTTGGAGGCACAAGTATAAAAAAGGCCACTATAGTTTATAAAAATATTACTTTATAAATACATATGCTATCATAACATAGCATCTTTCAGGCACTGTGTCTCTATTACACGAGCACCTTCAAGAACTTCCTGAAAATAGTGCTCGGAGGGTACTCGGCTTTTGTCCGAATCTCGGGACGCAACAACGGTGGTCTCCATCTCTGCCCAGTATGTCTTAACACGGGCAAGAGCCATCCTAGCGCCCTCTATGCATGCTGACCTCTTCATTGCATTTATACGCGGCATCGCATCAAGGAATTGCTGCACCAAGCTGAAATAACTCTTCGGCTCCGATCTCCCCGGCCACAGGTGACCCATGACATACTTCATGGCGAGTCCAGACAACCTATTCAGTTCGGCCCGTTGAGCCAAACGATCATCCACTGCCAGTGGACGCTCTGGATTGTGAAACTGCGACCAGAAAAGCTTTTCCACTTCGCGATCTTTCTGATCTTGAAAGTGTTCGGTCGCATCAGCAGCACTCGCTGCCAAGTCCAGATAGGTATCCTCCACACTCCACATCCGGTCCAACAGAGCAAACTTCGGATCACAAAATTTCCTTCGCAGCATAAAGGGCTTTCCAGCCGCAATCTATTCGGCCTGACGCAGCTCCGCCTTCGCAGCTCTCATCGCAGAGCGCGCGTCCTTGGCATTGGCAATGGCCTTCTCTAAGTCCGTCTGTTTTGCCTGGTCTTCTTTTTCAAGAAGTTTGCAACGGTCGGTAGCGCTTTTTAACTTTTTGGCCATCTCCTCCTTGCTTCGGCAATGAGCAGCCTGTTCGGCTCTCAGCTCTTCAAGGGCCTTCTCGGCAGCCGCATCGCTTTTCCTGGCTTGCTCCTTAGCTCGGGCAAGTTCTGCCCTAAGATTCTCCACGGCGGCCGTACCATCTGCATCGAGCACACACATTGTAAGACACTAGCATGAAGCTCCTCTTACCTGATGTCGCCCGAAGAATTACATACCTTGAGCCTCATCAAGCCGCTTGTTGACAAGCGCGATGTCGGCATCTGCCACGTCCAGTTGCCGCTTTAGTTCGGCCACATCATCAGTTAGGCTTGATTCCGGACACCTCGCCACCTACATTCAAAGGCAACATCTTAGACCTAGGATTATGATCCTCTGCGTGCCATCATTTCTTGACAACGCGCAGAGTCTCAGGGGCTACTATCTACACAGGGCGCACCTTACTTATGCGCAACTGACAAAAGTCTACATTATCTAACGTACCTCAAAACCCGTCAGTAAACTTTTGACGGCCTCATGCAATCCGCTTTCTGCGGATGAAATCCTTTCAATCACCGTGCCCATCAATGCACGGTGCTCCTCTGAGATGGAAGCTCGCCCCAGCAGAATCTTTAGCTCCTTCGGCCGAGCACCAGACGGTGCCGGACTTGTCCTATGGCCTCTTTCGAAGGCCGGATGCGGGGAGCCTTGGGGGGCCACATAGCTATCTCCCGCCCCTGCCGGATTCAGAGAAACCCCCCCTCGACGACACCTCAGGGTCGCCCGCCTCGCTAGGAGGTACGGCAGGGGGAGGCGTCCCGCTCTCCATCATCTCCGGAGGAAGATCCCCCGAAGACGAGCTCTGCTGAGAAGAGCTGAGGTCCGAGCTACAAGGTAAAATTTCGGTTAATCTTCTCAGATATAAATCAAGGATTTCTCTCATCCTTCAAAAGGAAAACCTCTCTCTACTTACGGCTCACTTGAGGGCTGATCCCTTTGAGGGTGTAGTTTGGCCGAGGAACTCCCCGGCGTCGGATCCTCTGACGAGGATTTTCTCCCCCGCTTCGGGGCCATGGTCTCTGGGTCGTCAGAGGCGGCCCTCTTCTTCCCCTTGGGAGAGGAATTGTCGGTTCCTCCCTTTGGAGCAGCCTCCTTTGAGGAGGCCATAGTTCCCTTGTCCTTCCCCTTACTTCCCTCCAAAGGCATTATCTTCAACATCCTGACAAGCACGGGATCCGGCCTGGTTTCGGGAAGGGGAGCCGGACACCTGATCAGCTTTGCCTTCGCTATCCACTCATGTTTAAAAGGACAGCTCCTTTAGGGGCAAGTTTATGACGATTATATGGATAGTAGGTCCAGGCACAAGGTTACTTACTTTGGTATCCGGGCGATTGCAGCTTAGGCCTGCGTCCTCGGTAAAATCGGACACATCATTTATGATCCGAAGAACAGTTTATACATCTCCACGTGCGTTGCGCCCATAAAATGATGGAGAGCTCGTGGTCCCTCCGGATTAAACTCCCCCAGACGAAGGGAGCGACGTTTGCCGGGCAGTGTTCGGCGAATCAGCATGACCTGCGTCACCTTGACCAGGTTGAGGTCTCTTTCTAAGAGATCCCTGATGCGGCCCTGCAACAAGGGCACGTCTTTGGATAACCCCCAATCTAATCCTTTGTTGACCCATGACGCTAGCCATGATGGGGGACCCGAGCGGAAGGCAGGAGGCGCCGCCCACTTGGCGCTCCTGGGAGCGGTGATATAGAACCATTCTCGTTGCCACAAGCCGAGCTCCTCTTGAAAGGAGCCCTCGGGCCATGGAGCATCGGCATTCTTACTTATGACAGCGCCTCCGCACTCTGCGTGCCGTCCCTCGATCAACTTCGGCTCCACTCCAAAAGTCTTGAGCCATAATCCGAAGTGAGGAGTAACACGGAGGAACGCTTCGCACACAACGATGAATGAGGAAATGTGGAGGATGGACTCTGGAGCTAAGTCATGAAATTCCAGCCCGTAATAAAACAGCAGCCCCCTCACGATGGGATCCATCGGGAAGCCTAACCCCCGAAGGAAGTGAGACATGAACACTACGCTCTCACCGGGCTGGGGACTGGGAATAGCCTGCCTTTGAGCAGGCAACCTATGCGAAATTTCGGCGGTCAAGAACTTAGCTTGTCTCAACTTTAGCACGTCCTCCTCCGTGACGGAGGAGGGCATCCATTGGCCTTGAAGGTCGGAACCGGACATTGTCGAAGGTCTGAGGCGCCCGGAATCTGAAGCCTAGGGTGTTGGAACTCGAGGCGACGGGCGAACTTGTTTTGGGATTGGAGAAAAGGAGTAAGGCCCTGGTCCCTTTATAAAAGGTTGAATACCAGGAGCCCTCCCCGTAACCATTTGGGACTCGCCTTTAATCAAGAAAACATGCTAACGGGCATGTTTGGGTTACCCACGTCCGTATTGATGAGAATCCCATAAAAGGGGGGCACACGATCTCTGCTTTGACAAGACGTGCCAAGGAAACCGCCTCGCAAAACACGCTGAGGTGGAAGAGTGAAAACGATTCGAGTGAAGGACTTGGCTGTAGTGTGATGACGCACTGCGGAATACGTCAGCAGATTTGATTTGTGTTAGTATTATTCTCTCTATGGCAATATGTGGAAGCTTATTTTTGCAGAGCCGGACACTACTCTTGGTGTTTACAATCTTCTATGAAGGACTTGGAGGAGGAACCTGCCTTGCAATGCCGAAGCCAATTTGCGTGCCGGACTCGTCGTCATTGAAGCCTGGTTCAGGGGTTACTAAGGGAGTCCTGGATTAGGGGGTGTTCGGGTAGCCGGACTATACCTTCAGCCGGACTCCTGGACTACGAAGATACAAGATTGAAGACTTCGTCCCGTGTCCGGATGGGACTTTCCTTGGCGTGGAAGACAAGCTTGGCGATGCGGATATTCAAGATCTCCTACCATTGTAACCGACTCTATGTAACCCTAACCCTATCCGGTGTCTATATAAACCGGAGGGTTGTAGTCCGTAGGCAATCAACTCCATATACAACAATTATACCATAGGCTAGCTTCTAGGGTTTAGCCTCCTTGATCTCGTGGTAGATCTACACTTGTACTACCCATATCATCAATATTAATCAAGCAGGACGTAGGGTTTTACCTCCATCAAGAGGGCCCAAACCTGGGTAAAACATCGTGTTCCCTGCCTCCTGTTACCATCCGGCCTAGACGCATAGTTCGGGACCCACTACCCGAGATCCGCCGGTTTTGACACCGACAACCACCATCAGTCATTAAATATCTAGGGACTCCAAACCTTGGGAAAATAACTTCCTTAAGCATTTTAATAGAGGTGTTGTGATCAACACTACTAGTTGGAATGGCTTCTACCCATTTAGTAACATAACCAATAGCAACCAAAATATGTGTATACCCATTAGAGGAAGGAAAAGGTCCCATGTAATCAAATCCCCAAACATCAAATGGTTCAACAACAAGTGAATAATTCATAGGCATTTCTTGACGCTTACCGATATTACCTATTCTTTGACATTCATCACTAAAACAGACAAACTTACGTGCATCCTTAAAGAGAGTAGGCCAATAAAATCCAGATTGCAATACTTGTGAGCAGTTATATCTCCAGCATGATGCCCTCCATAAGCCTTAGAGTGACATTTCCGTAGGATTTGTCCCTGTTCATGCTCAGGTACACAACGTTTATTAATACCATCTACTCCTTCTTTATAAAGATGTGGGTCATCCCAAAAGTAATGTCTTAAATCATAGAAGAATTTTTTCTTTTGCTGCCATGTAAAGCTAGGTGGTAAATATTTAGCAACAATGTAATTAGCATAGTCAACTGCAACACCCACGATGCGGCTATATCTCCCACGTGTCGGAGCACGACTTAGAGGCATAACTGCATAGTAGGCATGTCGCAAGAGGGGTAATCTTTACACATCCCATGTACGGAATATGAAAGGGATAAAGAGTTGGCTTAAAATCGCTGTCGGTGTCAAAACCGGCGGATCTTGGGTAGGGGGTCCCGAACTATGCGTCTAGGCCGGATGGTAACAGGAGGCAGGGGACACAATGTTTTACCCAGGTTCGGGCCCTCTTTATGGAGGTAAAACCCTACGTCCTGCTTGATTAATATTGATGATATGGGTAGTACAAGAGTAGATCTACCACGAGATCGGAGAGGCTAAACCCTAGAAGCTAGCCTATGGTATGATTGTATGTTGTCCTACGGACTAAACCCTCTGGTTTATATAGACACTGGAGGGGGCTAGGGTTACACAAGGTCGGTTACAAAAGAGGAGATATCCATATCCGTACTGCCTAGCTTGCCTTCCACGCCAAGTAGAGTCCCATCCGGACAGGAGACGAAGTCTTCAATCTTGTATCTTCATAGTCCAATAGTCCGGCCAAAGGATATAGTCCGGCTGTCCGGAGACCCCCTAATCCAGGACTCCCTCAGTAGCCCCCGAACCAGGCTTCAATGACGATGAGTCCGGCGCGCAGATTGTCTTCGGCATTGCAAGGCGGGTTCCTCTTCAAATTCTGTGTACCTGTTGAAATAGTGTCCGGCCTCTTGGGAATGTTGCGCTCCTTGGCTTCCACGCCCAATAATGGCCACTTTCCACGTGTCGAGCGAATGTGAAGAGACAAGGTGTTTTACATTTACCCCCCTAGCTGTGAGAATGAGATGCCTATTAAAAAGACGAGGATTCAGATCCAAATCACACCATCCTCCCTTGGCGAGCCTTCAACGGAGCGCATCCGATAGAGATCCATTCCATCATGGCCGGTTGACGCAGCTCCTCCTCTCGCTTCCCTATCCCCAAGCCCGGAGATTGGGAGAGATGTTCTGTCCTGCACAACAAATTAGTGATGCTTCAGACCAAGGGATTTCTTCCCCCAGCATACATGGTCCCTGTTCGAGCCGGGCTCGCCACCTATAATGGCGGAGAGCAAGCGGAGAGCCTTCCCAATCCCTCCAAGGGAGAGCGGGTATGCCTTGTCCCTCATTTGGTAAGAGGGCTCGGATTTCCAATTCATCCGTTTCTCTGGGGGCTCATGGAGTTCTACGGCCTCTAGTTGCACAACCTTACGCCTGCCTCCATATTGCATATCGCGGGCTTCGTAGCCCTTTGCGAGCTGTTTTTGGGCTGTGAGGCTCATTTCGCGCTGTGGAAGAAGCTGTTATGCCTTGTGCCCCGTTCTCAGAAGGGGTCAATATATCAAGTGGGCGAAGCCGAAGTGTGGCGTATTGCCGGGACTGGATATCTATCCGGAACCCCAAAGAAGACGTCCGAAGGCTGGCCTTCAGAATGGTTTTATATAGAAGACGTCCCCCTCCCGGACCCTATTCGAATCGGCCTCCCTGAGTTCGACAACGCTCCTTTGAAGAAGCGCCGGAGCTGGCGTCCATGGAGCCTCCTGGAGGAAGATGACAGGGACGTTCTTTACCTGATGAGCCGGATAAGTTTGTTAGCTCGATCCGGATTGACCATGATCGAGGTCATGGCCACATGTATTATGCGAGGGGTGCAGCCGCTTCAATATAGAGGCCACCCCATGTGGGATTTCAACGGGGAGGATGACGCCACCCGCTACGGCCGTAAAGGGCCGGAATCGGTTGCTGCTCTAATAAAGATCTTATCCACTTTGTACAAGGGAGAAGAGGAGGAATTCCTCCGCGTCATCCCGTAGGGCGGATTTTCTATGTACAATCCTCCGAGCTGGGTAAGCGGACACTTTTTCTCACCCATCTGTTTCATATTCCCATAGTTAAGTATTAAGTCTAGCGATTTCAACGCAGGAGCTGTGCCAGGCTGTAAGGGAGATAAGCAACCCCCCTCCACAACCCGAGGACCCGGAACGGTCCCTTGACCCGGCCTCCCAAGAGGATCCGGACATATCTGTGGAGCTGATCGATGGGGTATTTTACCAATTGAGCAATGACAACGCCTTGGTGGCCATTACGGCCGATTACCCTGGGCTACTTCCAGCCTCATAGGTAACTGAGACCGAAGTCCAGTACTTTGAAAAGGGATCTGTCCTTGCGTGTTTTTGATTACCGTATAACAACCGTGTTTTGCAGGGGAGGTCCTCAAGGCGGAAGGCCGAGCCTGCGGTGACTAGCCAACAAGGGGCCGCAAGGCCAGGCAGGCTGAAAAGACACGCAGTCTGGATTGAGACACCGGCGCAGCGGTACGGCACACCCTCTTTATTCCAAGACATTATTCTCAGAGGCATATTAACGCCCATGCCTTCTTTTTAGAAAAAAGAGCGCTCGCCGGACTATACCGGGAGAGGCTACTAATCGCGCCTCCACCAGCCAGACTCCAAGGCCGGATTCGGAGGCGGGAACGAATACGAGGCGTGCGTCGGGCGCTCCTCCGACAGAGGATGGAGATAGACTGTCCGCCACCAATTCTGAGGTGGAAAGTGCCATGAACCACAGGCGTCGCCGGACTGTTCTTCGTGACGCTTGTTTCTCCCAAGAGGCATTGGATGCCTTCAACTCGGGAGATGCTTACCTCCGTGCTGCTCAAAATGGTCTAGCCAGAGCCACGGAGCAGTATGTAAAAGACATACGGGTGAGAAAATTTGGTGATTATATATATCAGTAGCCCCTGAGACTTGAAACAGTTAGAATAACTGATTTAAGGATCATTTGTTATGCAGGTTCTTATAGAAAAGAATACCCAACTGTCCCAGGAGCTGGAAGAGTGCAAAGCCCAACTTCAGGCCGCACTGGCCGCAGCGGGGGAGCCCAAAGAGACCCCCTCTGGTAATATATCCTTCGAATGATAAGTATCATATAAAGTGCGGTGTTTATGCAGATCTGATGATAAAATTGCAGATGACGCTGGAGTAAATCCGGATAAGCAACAGCTCCTACGCCAGCTGAAGGCCGGTGAGAGCGTGCTTACGAGGGTGAGGCAGGAGAAGAATGATATCCTAGATGCCAACACCAAGCTGGGCGTGGAACTAAAGGATGTTCGTGCCCAACTGTCGGACTCCGTTAAGGAGAATCGGCGGCTTCGATGCGACATATTTAGTAAGTGCTTGAACGAAATTTGAAAAAGAGTTCGGCGAGGAAGTTGGCTGACAGAGTTATGTCTATAGGTATGCTAACAGGTCGTCCTGCGGAGGAAATGCCCGGTTCTACGGGTGACCTTCTTCCCGAACTCTCACAACTGCACGAACGAGTTCAACAGGTGATGCAAGGCGTCGCCCAGGCCTTCTGGCCATCTGTCTCCATGCCCGAAGGCCTTGGAGAGCTTGCAGAGAAGCTGAAGGGAGCGCGGCGTCGCTTCCGATTATGGAAGATATCGGCCTGCCGTCAGGGCGCCAGGGAAGCCTGGGCCATGGTGAAGACGCGGTACATGAAGGCTGACCCGAACCACATGGCCGAGGTCGGACCTGTGGGCCCCGATGGGAAGGAGATCCCTATGAGCTTAGTGTACGGCCAAGTAGAATTGGCCGCAAAGTATTCCCAACAGGACTGTAGACTAGACAGCCTATTGGATGGTATTGAAGAGGAATTCAACCAGTCAATTTGACTATGTAATTTAAAGTGACATGTATAATGCCTTCTAGCCAGATTGTAGATCGTTTGTCGTGGCGGACCTTTTCGCTTCAACCTCGGGACCCGACGGTCCGGAGTGTATCCGAATACCCTCTCGGTTATGTAAGAACCGGGGCATGCGTGGAGACTAGGCGTAGGGGTCATTAGTGCTTGAACAGACAAGTGCCCAACTAGTTATGTTATATTACATGGTTAGTAAGAAACATCTTCCAGGGAGAATAGTTCCGTTAGGGGTTCCTTTCCCTGGGAGGCATGCCCTAAAGTGCATGTCCGGACTGCGAGAAGAGACGCAGAAAAAACATCTGGGGGCGCATAAGTAAATAAGTGAAAAATCATCTTTAGTTCACCGATCGAATATTCCCTTAAGAACGCTAGCTTTCGGCTTCACCCAGTCTGAGGTACACATCCGGCTGACCCGTCAGTAACAATCGCAGAGGTGCTCCCCTTATGCCCTAGCCGAATTAACGGGAACGTAGGGCATAAACACAAGAGCCAGGCAACCCAGCTTGGCCAAAACTTAAGTCATATCGATGCATATAATGGTGAATAAAGGGTACATGCGGAAGGATAACACATGTGTTGGGCATAAAGCCCGTATGAATAAGCTTCTGTTAAAGAAGCCCCCAGGCATAATAAGCGTGGATAGCGCGTCAGTTGCGTGCAAACAAGGCACGAATGGGCCCCTAAAGGCTGTGAGAGAAAAGAAAAGGAGAAGGAGAAAAATATAAGACAAATAGTGTATAAAAAATGGACAGAGGAAGGAGACGAACACAGAGTCCGGTGTTAGGCGTAGAATCTTCAGAGTCGGGCTGCGTTCCATGGGTTCGGCTCGAGTCGATTATCCGATGCATCCCGCAGACGGTACGCTCCACCAGTCAGGACTTGTTCAATGATGAAGGGACCTTCCCATTTGGGCTTGAGTTTGTCCTTTTTCTTATCCGGCAGGCGTAGAACTAACTCGCCAACATTGTAAGTTTTGGCCCGTACTTCTCTGCTTTGGTATCTTCGAGCCTGCTATTGATAGAATGCGGAACGGGCTTTTGCCATGTCACGCTCCTCCTCCAAGGCGTCCAAACTGTCCTGCCGATCGAGCTCGGCTTCTCTTTCTTCGTACATGTGCACTCAAGATGAGTCATGAATGATGTCGCAGGGCAGAACCGCCTCTGTGCCGTATACCATAAAGAATGATGTGTATCCGGTAGTGCGATTCGGCGTGGTCCGCAGCCCCCAGAGTACGGAGTCGAGCTCCTCTACCCAATGTGTGTTAGATTCCTTGAGGGACCGCACTAATCTGGGTTTGATGCCACTCATGATAAGACCATTTGCTCGCTCGACCTGACCGTTAGTTTTTGGGTGATATACTGAAGCATAATCGAGCTTGATGCCCATGTTTTTGCACCAACGTTTTACCTCGTCGGCCGTAAAGTTCGTGCCGTTATCAGTGATGATGTTGTGGGGGACGCCGTAAAGGTGTACAACCCCGGATATGAAGTCTATCACCGGTCCGGATTCGGCCGTCTTAACAGGCTTGGCTTCTATCCATTTGGTGAACTTATCCACCATGACCAGTAAGTATTTTTGCTTGTGGGTTCCTCCTTTAAGGGGTCCAACCATGTCAAGCCCCTAACCATGAAGGGCCAGGTGATGGGGATAGTTTGGAGGGCGGTGGGTGGCATATGGCTTTGGTTAGCAAAAAGCTGGCAACCAACGCATCATTGGACTAAGTCCTGAGCGTCTGCCCGGGCCGTCAGCCAATAGAAGCCTGTATGGAAGGCCTTTCTTACAAGGGCCCGGGCTGCCGCGTGGTGACCGCCGAGTCCGGCATGAATTTCAGCCAGAAGATTCCGCCCTTCCTCTTCGGAGATGCACCTTTGAAGGACTCCGGTGGTGATTTTCTTATAAAGCTCTCCCTCATGGACTTTATACGCTTTAGATCGCCGCACTATGCAGCGTGCCTCGTTTTGGTCCACGGGAAGTTCCTGCTTAGTTAGGTAGGCTAGGAATGGTTCTGTCCACGGGGCGATGACTGCCATTATTATGTGGGCTGAAGATGTTATTTCGTTGGCAGAGCCTCCAATTATGTCAGAATGTTCGGTGTCGGGCAGTGTGGTTGGGTCTGGGCTGTTATTTCCGGGTTCCCCTTCCCATACTACGGATGGCTTGAACAGCCTCTCCAAGAAGATGTTGGGAGGGACGGCATTGCGTTTTGCGCCGATGCGTGCCAGGACGTCTGCTGCCTGATTGTTTTCCGGGTTATATGGTGAAATTCGAGCCCCTCGAACCGAGCTGACATTTTTAGGACGGTGTTGCGATAAGCTGCCATTTTCGGATCCTTGGCATCAAAGTCTCCATTTATTTGGGGTATCGCGAGGTTCGAATCCCCGCGCACTCTAGGCGTTGAATGCCCATGGATACTGCCGTCCGGAGACCATGTAGAAGGGCCCCATATTCGGCTGCGTTGTTGGAGTCCGTATACATTATCTGGAGTACGTATTGAACTGTATCTCCTGTTGGGGACGTCAAAACGACGCCAGCCCCCAGACCAGCCAACATTTTGGAGCCGTCGAAGTGCATGATCCAGTTGGAATATGTGCCGTACTCTTTAGGGAGTTCGGCTTCCGTCCATTCGGCGACGAAGTCGGCCAAAACATGCGACTTAATAGCTCGCTGTGGCTTGTAAGTTATGTCGAACGGGAGGATCTCAATGGCCCATTTGGCAATCCGGCCTGCCGCGTCACGGTTGTTTATAATATCGTTAAGTGGTACTTCTGAGGCTACCGTTATCGAACACTCTTGAAAGTAGTGTCGCAACTTCCGGGATGCCATAAATACCGCGTATGCTATCTTTTGATAATGCGGGTACCGTGACTTGCATGGAGTAAGGACAGTGGACACACAATAAACCGGCTTTTGAAGGGGGAATTTGTGTCCGTCCGTTTCTCGTTCGACGATGAGCACTGCGCTTACAACTTGATGAGTTGCCGCAATGTATAATAGCATTGGTTCGCCAATGTTTGCTGCAGCCAGGACTGGGTTTGTTGCCAATATGGCTTTTATTTCGTCGAGTTCGGCCGTGGCGCCATCCGTCCACTTGGAGTGTTCGGTGCGCCGGAGGAGGCGATAAAGGGGTAATGCCTTTTCTCCCAAGCGGGAGATAAAGCGGCTTAGAGCCGCCATGCATCCGGTCAATTTTTGTATTTGTTTGAGGTCCTTTGGGATGTCCAATTGTGACAGAGCTCGGATCTTGGCTGGATTTTCTTCAATTCCTCTACCGGATACAATGAAGCCCAAGAGCTTTCCAGCTGGTACGCCGAAAACGCATTTTTTCCGGGTTGAGCTTGATGTCGTATGTTCGGAGGTTATCGAATGTGAGCCTCAAGTCGTCTACTAGAGATTGGTTTTGACGACTATGTCATCTACGTATGCCTCCACTGTTTTGCCGATCTGGTTTGCCAGACATGTCTGAATCATGCGCTGATATGTTGCGCCGGCGTTTTTGAGCCCGAAGGGCATTGTGTTGAAGCAGAATGGGCCGTACGGTGTGATGAATGCCGTTGCGGCTTGGTCTGGCTCTGCCATCTTAATTTGATGGTAGCCAGAGTATGCGTCGAGGAAACACAATGAATTGCGTCCTGCGGTAGCGTCGATGATTTGATCGATGCGGGGGAGGGGGAAGGGATCCTTTGGGCAGGCCTTGTTGAGGTCCTTAAAATCGACGCACAAGCGCCAGGATTTGTCCTTCTTTGGTACCATCACCAGGTTTGCTAGCCAGTCCGAATGTTTTATGTCTCTGATGAATTCGTCCTCCAATAGCTTGGCTAGTTCCTCTCCCATGGCTTGTCTCTTAGGTTCGGAGAAACGCCAAAGAGCCTGCTTGACTGGCTTGAATCCTTTTAGGATATTTAGGCTATGCTCGGCCAGCCTGCGTGGGATTCCTGGCATGTCTGAAGGGTGCCAGGCAAAAATGCCCCAGTTCTCGCGTAGGAACTCTCGTAGTGTGGCGTCGACATCAGGGTTTAATTGTGCCCCGATGGAAGCTGTTTTTGTAGGGTCCGTTGGATGGACTTGGAATTTGAGTATTTCGTCCGCCGGTTTAAAGGAGGTGGACTTGGATCTTTTATCGAGTATCACGTCGTCCCTGTTCACCGTGGAGCGCAGCGCAGTCAGTTCCTCGGCCGCTAGGGCTTCGGATAGTGCCTCGAGGGCCAGTGCGGCTGTCTTATTTTCGGTGCGGAGTGCTATGTCCGGATCACTAGCAAGAGTGATGATTCCGTCGGGCCCGGGCATTTTCAGCTTCATGTACCCGTAATGGGGTATGGCTTGGAAGATTGTAAACGCCCCCCGCCCTAATAGAGCGTGGTATCCGCTACTGAACGGGGCCACTTGGAACGTGACCTCTTCGGACCTGTAATTATCCGGCGTGCCAAACACCACATCTAGTGTGATTTTTCCTGTACAGCGCGCTTCCCGACTGGGGATTATTCCTCTAGAGGTTGTGCTGCTTCGCTCAATGCGGTTCCAGTCTATTTCCATTTTTCGAAGGGTTTCCTCATAACTGAGGTTCAATCCGCTGCCACCGTCCATGAGTACCTTGGTGAGTCGAAAGCCGTCCACTATTGGAATGAGGACCAATGCGGCTGGTGCTCGGGCTGCTCGGAATTTAGGTTCGTCACTGGCATTAAAAGTAATAGCCGTGTCACTCCATGGGTTTATTGTTGCCACGTGGTAGACTTCGGTAAGGCTGCGGAGTGTTCATTTTCGCATATTATTTGATGCGAAAGTCTCGAAGACTGTTAATACTGTACTGGTATCCCTGGGCTGGTGCTCTGTGGCTTCTGGGGTTAGAAGATCTTCGCCACTTTTGGCCACCTGCCGGAGTATCCAACATGCTCTAAGGCTATGAGTTGGTGTGGCGCCCTCTGCACTGTGAATTTTATAGGGTCCATTGAGCCATCCCTCCAGTACGGTTCCATGCCCTGTAGAGGGTTTTTGCTTTTTGGTGTTTAACCCGGGTGTCTGGGGATGATGCACCCTTTTATTTTGGACTGGGTTTGTATTCAGGGCCGGATTATCCCAAAATTTTATTTCGGTTTTCCAGGCGCTTTCCATCGCACAGTACTTTTGTACTATGGACGCCAAGTCGGCAAAGCGTGTAATTTCGCGGCGACTTATGGTGTCGGGGATATACCCCGCGGTGTAAATCGGCCGGAAGTTAACCCGGCCGGACTTGGCGGTTTATCTGAAGACCCCGCTGACACTTGGCGAGTTACTGGCGACCCGCCCTGACCTGGCGGTTCACAAGCAACCCACCTGGTCATTATGACTCACTGGTGATCCGGCGTGCGGGATCAACGGATGACAAGGCTCAAAGCCCAGAAGGCCGGTTCACGTTTAACGGTGGGCCGGTTTAAGAGGAAAGGCAGGAGGAATATTATCTTACAAGGAGCTAAGACCTGGACTTGTATCCGGTTTGTATTAGAGATAGACAAGTCCTAATCCTAATAGGACTTCACATGTAAACCGCCCCTTCAACATATATAAGGAGGGGCAGGGCTCCCCAAAAGGGGGGAAGATTCACAAGTTCCATGAGTTGGACAAGTTAGGTTTAGACAATAGCTCTCGAGATAGAGCACTCTTGTAACCGTGATCATCATCATCAATATCAATGAAGCAGGATGTAGACTTTTACCTCCGCCGTGAGGGGCCGAACCTGGGTAAAACATCGTGTCTCTCTTCCCGCTCAACCCCTCTCAAGCTACCACATAGATGCGTTGGCCTCGTGACTAAGTCCTGACACTAAGGACATCTGCCGTGATAATTCCACGACAGTTGGCGCCCACCGTGGGGCCCGCGCACAGTGGTGTTGAGTTCTTGGAGGGATATATCTCAGTTTCAGGGATCGAGGAGTTCGCGATGGATTGGATGAAAAAAAGCCGGCGTAGAAGACATCCGATGAACAGTCAAAGCGATATATACAAGATTTGAGATCAAGAGAAAATTAGGGTTGCATCAGATGTGCCGCCGCTGCTGTAAGTCGAAGACCTGTCCGAGATCGATCAGCGCAAGAATCAGATCACCGAGACCAACAAGAGTACAAGGAAAAGAAAAGAAAAAAGAGTTTGAGCGTTCTGTACGCCTGGCAAGTGGGACCGTCACTTTCTCCTGCAACCTATTTTGCCTGCGCGTCAAATCTAGAGTTGTTTTTAGTGCTACTTCCAAGCCGTACAACATCCATCAACATTATCTGCTTATTTGATCTCGGTTTGCTATCTGGACACGAGGGACCAAGCCGTACAGATTATATGGAGTACTACCCCCTGACGTAAAGATCAAGTCAAGTGAATTTGCACTCTCTAAATATCCGGTTGATTCAAGGGGAGGAAAACCTACAAAGGCACAGGTTCTCAGGCCAATTATTGCTAAAAAAGGTTCATCTCACGTGAAGGATTAGGCTGATTCACTATCCGTCAATTGCCAAAGCCGTGTTCGGTCTGCTCAAAAAAAGAAAAATAAGGAAAGGTCAAAGCAGCTACGACCCGGAAAGGAAGTGGATGGAGTTTTGGATTCGAGCTCTGCTGCTTCCGAAGGCGCCTACGACCCGAAATCAATCGATACGAGGATAAATCATGGCAGCAAAAGAAAGGCTAGCGGCGCAGGTCAAATCCACCAAGTTGTCACTGCTGTTGCTTTTTTAGGGCAAAGGAATAAAGAAACAAGCATCATTGCATGTCACGAGTCCCTAGGTTTAATGGAAAACTACTCTGGATGGAAGACAAAGAATACTGATACTAGCACATAAATTGCTAGTAGTAATACCACCAAATTTGGCAGGCACAGGGGGAGGACGCGTTCACGTTTGCACACATACAGGCTGCATAGCCAGCGCAACCACGCTTGAAGGGTCTCCACTCGTTCGTCCAAAGTCCAAACCGACGGGACACGTGATAGAAGCTTATGCGCAAGGGACGGCCAGGCCGCCAGGGCACATAGCAGTACAAGCTCATGTGGATATCCATTAGTACAAATCTTGTGCATTTCTGAAGGCCTCAAGGGAAGAGTCCGCTAGAGAGTACAGACTCGCCTGCCCAGCTGGTGCCGCTTCACTCTGCCGACACAGGCGGGTCACCACAGCGACAAGCTAACTCCGCCGCCTTGAGCCGCCCCTTGCTCCGTTGACTCGCCGTGACTTGCCATGTTTAAGTCGCTGTTGCCTAAGCCGTCACCTCTGCCAAGAGCCGTGGCAGCACTGCTCCGTCTTTGTCTGTCCGATATAAAAAATCAGGTGATATTCATCTAAGTTTGATTTATTAGCACATGTTGTTTTTGTCAAAGAACAAGTTTATCTTTGCCTTGGTGTGCAATATTGTTTATGCAAGATAATTATTTATGACAAATGTATTGTTATACCGCGGATATGGAGCGCGTGCCAGCATAGTTTTGCAGTGGCGTTCTTCCGGGCCATGCTGGTCGACGGATACACATGCAAATCGCCGCCCCCGCTGTTCGGTTTACATCCGTCCACGCATGCGGCCCACTCATTGTCCGCACCGGTTTACAAGCATCACGGCCGACTCACCCGTCCGCACCGATTTACCACACTGCGGCCGGTTCACCCGTGATTAATTTCATCTTCATACAGTTATCATCAACTTCATGGCGGGTTATTTCCAGCCTAAACACATCAGGTGATACCCATATGAAATATATTTTATTAGTACATATTATTTTTATCAAAGAGCAGTTTATCTTTGCCTTGGTCTGCAATACTGTTTATGCAGGACAATTATTCATTACAAATGAGGCGCTATGTTATGGGCACGGAGCACGCGCTAGCAACATTCTGCACTGGCGTTTCGTCCGTGTCCTACCACCCGGTGAATGAATGTGAGAAGGTCGCCGTCCCTGTGGCCCGGTTTACATCAGCTTACAATACCGCGCCCGCGATTAACTCGCCCGTCCGAGCCGGTTTATGACACCGGTGCCGATCAACCGTCGTCTACACCAGCTTACAATACCGTGGCCGACTCACCTGTCCGAGCCGCCTCTGATGTTGCGGTCGTCCGTCTCTCGCGGCCTGGTCTACATCAACATACCGGGCCGCACTTGTCTGCATGAGCTGTTTCTTGAGTATGAACATGGGTAACCCGCCTTTCTTCCCATAAATTGGAGGCAAATTATCATCAACCGTCGTCTGCACTTGATGGTTCAATGGACATGCACACAAGTCGCCGCTACTACTGTTTGGTTAAACTTCAAGGAGCCAGTTGGAAGGAACCATTGGCCGAGTTGCTGACACGGCTCATACGGGATCATTTATAACCCGCCGCAGTCACCTCAACCTTCTGTGGATTCACATCGTGCTGTCAACACCAATGATATACAAGTTATGCCGGTTTATATCACGGTCAAATATGGAGAATCTCAAGCCAACTCCTCGAGTCACCTTGAGACTTGGGGGCTACAATGATATGACTTAGCAAACGTTGCCGGTTTTCAGTGAAGTCAAGAACCCCAATACATTGGAGGGAAAGATAACCCGGTCCCGGATTCACATCATGCTGTCAGAAGATTTCCGGATTAGAAAGTATATGATAGTTACAAAATCCCGGCTCAATAAAGAAGTTTCAGGTCATCAGAAAAGGATTCCGGTTTACAATCCAGTACAAGGGAAATTTGTTCTCCGACAAAGCTCTGAAGCTCTCAAATCCGGTTTAAGAATTTCCGGTTCAAAAAGGAATTAACTTCTCGCAAGTTCGAGTTTAAAGGCCGTCAGAAAAATTTCCGGTTAAAAATGAAGATTCCGGTTTAAAATCCGGTTCAAGGGAAAGATGTCTCCCACAAAGCTTTGAAGTTCTCAATATCCGGATCAAGATCCCGGTTCAAGAAGAATTTATCTCTTGCAAAAGTTAAAAATTGCGGAAGAGGACCTGCTGCCCTGATGCGCGGTTCAAACATGGGTATTCCACCTTACTGGCCTGACATATTATTGATCATATGGGGGCTTCTGCTTCATAAAGCGGGGTCTCTGTTCTTTTACGTCATGTGTGGTTACACGGAGTTGTTCTAAAGCGGCCTCCGGTTTACCCCTTGGGTTTGCTTTTTAAAAGCATTGTGTTATATCACTTGGAGGATTGGTCGTGTCCGAACCAATACCATACCTCTTGATAGGCGAAAGCCACCAGATCACTTGGGGACTTGGTCACGTCTGAACCACTCATGCCTCTTGATCGGCCTAAGGCCACATAATCACTTGGGGGCTTGGTCGAACCCGAACCATCGCCATGCCACTTGGTCGGCATAACTGCCACGGTTTCATTTGGGGACCTGGCTGACTAGAACCATAGTTACACCGAACGGGAGCTTGGTCGTGTTCGGTCATGGTAACGCCATTTGATCAGCTCAAATAAACCTTTTTTGCAAACGGTTTTCTCATTGCTTTTGCTTCGCACTTTTTACTTTTTCTTTTTTATTGCGTTCTTTTTAAACCGATAAAGTTTTCAACCAATCCATTGATGGAACACAGTTCACGTCAATCCGGAGACTATTTACCCGGTTTGATCCTTGTTGTTAACATCCTCTTATGGAGTAACACGGTGTTTATCACAACCCGGCACGGTTTTATCATAAACCGGCACAATATGGAAGGAGTTATCAGTACTCAAGATTTGGGTTATCACCCTTACTACAAAAAGTTGGTAAAACCAACAATGTGATTCAATGTCACATGTATGATATATTTCATATTTGATTATTCTAAATGCAGCCTTGATTATAAACCCAGGTTATATGTTGGGCATTATGACCCGTCCGGCGGTAAACCGCCAGGACACTTTAAACTTGTTGTATGCAGAAACAGGTTGAATAAAGCTTGATTATAAATCACTGGTGTTTATTAAACCGGTAGTATTATTCGGTGTTCGTTAAACCGGCCTGGCTTTTGACTATAAGTCGCCAGTATATATTTGGATTGCGTCATTGGAATCATGCGCTCATAACTCATTGGATTATATTATTCAAATCTTCAAATAGCCAACCTGGCTGGATTTTTATTATTAAGGTTTTCAAAGTTGCTATAGCGCAATGTCTACTCTTTTATCAAAGGATATGATTTATTCTACAATGGAAGGAATAGTCCCGAGTCGCTGCAGGCGTACAACCCGGCACTTGGGGGCTACATTATTCAAATTGAGATTACATGCAAGTCTCATGTCGCTGCAAGCATGCATCATGACACTTGGGGACTAATGCAAAGTCATTTTTACTAGTCTTATTGAAGACCCGACTCATCATATTATAATGAGCCGGCCCTTGGGGGCTACCAATTGCTCCTGTCAACAATTCAAGGTACACAAGTTTTCGTCCATAATATTGAAGGATCCATTGTTCAGTTGGTAAAGCACAAAGCTCTTAACCTTGTGGACGAGGGTTCAAGCCCTGTGATGGAAGCTACATTATAATATGTTATTTTCATTGAAGTATATATCAAGTCCCGGTTCAGTATTATCTTACTAAGCCGACCCTTGGGGGCTACACGTTGCTGTTCAAAGTTTACAAGATTATATTTACAAAGTCCCTGCTCATTATTGCATAATGACCCGGCACTTGGGGGCTACATATATGGAGTATTCAGTTTATATGATTGAGATGAACTAATCGGATTTCTTCAAGGTTGAAACACTTATTGGAGCAAGTCTTAAGTTATCACTATGTTTTCCTCTTAAGACTTGGGGGCTACAGGTATTATGCATATAAAGGAAGAACATCTTCATTTTATCAGTTTTGAGCAAATCAGGAAGATCAATTACATGACCCGGTGTCGACAACAATTATGACCCGGCGCCATCAATATTTATAAACTGGCCATTTTGGTAATATTAAACCGGCAAGTTTTACATCTTCAAACCGGCTGAATATCAGATAAGTATTTTCAGACCCATATTTCTTAAACCGGCGCGTTGGGAGGAGTTATTCTTCACAATATTTCTCGGTGACAAACCAATGTCGGCAAATTGATTATGAAGTTGGTCTGTTGACCTGGATTTTCCAGAAGGAGGAAATAACAAGGACTTAAGGATGATCAGGTACTGGTTTACAAAAATTTCTAACCTGGAGCATAACTTGTCAAATTTGTTCTTGTGTTTATTTTGCAGCATAAGTTTACCATGAATAAATCCAAGCTAAACTTGGGGGCTAATATCGGGGATATACCCCGCGGTGTAAACCGGCCGGAAGTTAACCCCGCCGGACTTGGCGGTTTATCTGAAGACCCCGCTGACACTTGGCGAGTTACTGGCGACCCGCCCTAACCTGGCGGTTCACAAGCAACCCACCTGGTCATTATGACTCACTGGTGATCCGGCGTGCGGGATCAACGGATGACAAGGCTCAAAGCCCAGAAGGCCGGTTCACGTTTAACGGTGGGCCGGTTTAAGAGGAAAGGCAGGAGGAATATTATCTTACAAGGAGCTAAGACCTGGACTTGTATCCGGTTTGTATTAGAGATAGACTAGTCCTAATCCTAATAGGACTTCACATGTAAACCGCCCCTTCAACATATATAAGGAGGGGCAGGGCTCCCCAAAAGGGGGGAAGATTCACAAGTTCCACGAGTTGGACAAGTTAGGTTTAGACAATAGCTCTCGAGATAGAGCACTCTTGTAACCGTGATCATCATCATCAATATCAATGAAGTAGGATGTAGGCTTTTACCTCCACCGTGACGGGCCGAACCTGGGTAAAACATCGTGTCTCTCGTCCCGCTCAACCCCTCTCAAGCTACCACATAGATGCGTTGGCCTTGCGACTAAGTCCTGACACTAAGGACATCTGCCGTGATAATTCCACGACATATGGCGTTGAGGATTCCCTTGTCCATGCAATTATTGTAGAAGAATGAAATTGCGTCTTCCTCACGGCAGTCCTTTATCCTGTTCATGACCAGGAGGAATCTGGCCCAGTAATGGTGTACTATTTCTTCGGGCTCTTGCCTAATTTTGGATAGATCGCTTATGTTTGGGTGGGTGGGTGGAATTGAATCCGAAACCTCACCCAATCTGAGACTCAGGGGCCAAGGAGTTTCTGAACTCGAAAGTTTGGATTCTTGGATGTTTTCCAATGAATCTAGCCCTCTGCTTGGCTCTAGGTTCAGGTCTTGAGTGACGTCCTCCCCTCCGCGGGTATCCGGCTTGGAGGGATCGGGAATCCGGACATAGCTAGCCCTTAAGATAGATGAAGGGTCGCCGCATTGTTCCTCCACCACTGCAACGTGATGGGTGACGTGGGGAGAGTTGATCTCTCTCAGATCAGGTTTAGGCCCAATCTGATCGTAGTCTGTAGCGACTCCCAGGGCGGCGATGCGATCCAAGAGCTCATTTAGGGAAGAGAGGTCCATTGGATCTAACTGCTCGGCGACTTTCGAGTTGACGTGAAGATTGCTTTCGATGACCCAAGAAGTCATCATCGGCGCAGCGGCCGAACAGTCGGTCATAAGAAAACCACCTAGCCGGAGAGTTTGGCCGACAACCAAAGCTCCCTTAGCAACAGTGCCGTCTTTAAAGACGAGATGAGGCATCCTTCCTGATGGCGACGACACAGCGGAACTCTCAATGAAAGCACCAATGTCGGTGTCAAAACCGGTGGGTCTCGGGTAGGGGGTCCCGAACTATGCGTCTAGGCCGGATGGTAACAGGAGGCATGGGACACAATGTTTTACCCAGGTTCGGGCCCTCTTGATGGAGGTAAAACCCTACGTCCTGCTTGATTAATATTGATGATATGGGTAGTACAAGAGTAGATCTACCACGAGATCGGAGAGGCGAAACCCTAGAAGCTAGCCTATGGTATGATTGTATGTTGTCCTACGGACTAAACCCTCCAGTTTATATAGACACCGGAGGGGGATAGGGTTACACAAGGTCGGTTACAAAGGAGGAGATATCCATATCTGTACTGCCTAGCTTGCCTTCCACGCCAAGTAGAGTCCCATCCGGACACGAGATGAAGTCTTCAATCCTGTATCTTCATAGTCCAATAGTCCGGCCAAAGGATATAGTCCGGCTGTCCGGAGACCCCCTAATCCAGGACTCCCTCAATCGCCACTTCACACAAAACATAAATATAGCATCACAACAACCAGATACAATCAAGGTCCAACTACGGAACCAAATAAAGAAAGACCACCCCTAATGCAATAGATCCCATATCGCCCCGACTGGGCTCCACTACTGATCACTGGAAACGAAACCAACACAACGAACACAAACTTCATCGAGCTCCTCCTTGAGCTCGGCTGCGTCACCTGCAAACTGGTTTTGAAAGTAATTGTGAGTCACGGGGACTCAGCAATCTCACACCCTCGCAATCAAGACTATTTAAGCTTATGGGTAGGAAAAGGTAGAGAGGTGGAGCTGCAGCAAGCACTAGCATATATGGTGGCTAACTTACGCAAATGAGAGCGAGAAGAGAAGCAAAACACAGTTGAGAAGCTGTAAAGATCAAGAAGTGATCCTGAAACTACTTACATTCAAGCATAACACGAGACTGTGTTCTCTTCCCGGACTCCACCGAAAAGAGACCATCACGGCTACACACGCGGTTGATCCATTTTAATTAAGTTAAGTGTCAAGTTCTCTACAACCGGATATTAACAAATTCCCATCTGCCCATAACCGCGGGCACGGCTTTCAAAAGTTCAAAACCCTGCAGGGGTGTCCCAACTTAGCCCATCACAAGCTCTCCCGATCAACGAAGGATATTCCTTCTCCCAGGAAGACCCGATCAGACTTGGAATCCCGGTTACAAGACATTTCGACAATGGTAAAACAAGACCAGCAAAGCCGCCCGGATGTGCCGACAAAACCCGATAGGAGCTGCACATATCTCGTTCTCAGGGAACACCGGATGAGCCAGACGTCGGGTTGGCATAGACCCTGGTTGCCCAGGGGGCACCGGACATCGCTCAGGTTGGACCAACACTTAGAGAAGCAATGGCCCTGGGAGTTAAAATAAAGATGACCCTCGGGAGCACGACTCCCAAGGGAAAAGTAGGTGGTGGTGAGGCAAATGGTAAAACCAAGGTTGGGCCTTGCTGGAGGAGTTTTATTCAAAGCGAACTGTCAAGGGGTTCCCATAACACCCAACCGTGTAAGGAACACAAAATCAAGGAACATAACACCGGTATGATGGAAACTAGGGCGGCAAGAGTGGAACAAAACACCAGGCATAAGGCCGAGCCTTCCACCCTTTACCAAGTATATAGATGCATTAATTATATAAGAGATATTGTGATATCCCAACATATCCATGTTCCAACATGGAACAAACTCCAACTTCACCTGCAACTAGCAACACTATAAGAGGGGCTGAGCAAAAGCGGTACATAGCCAAACAATGGTTTGCTAGGAAGGTGGGTTAGAGGCTTGACATGGCAATAAGGGAGGCATGATATAGCAAGTGGTAGGTATCGCAGCATAGCAAATAGAGCGAGCAACTAGCAAGCAAAGATAGAAGTGATTTCGAGGGTATGGTCATCTTGCCTGCAAAGTTCCCCGAGTTGACGTAAGCTTGATCCTTGTAAGCGTACTCAACGGTTTCCTCGATCACGGACTCATCTCCCGACTCTACCCAAGGCAAGAACACAAGCAAAGGAAACCACAATCAACCACGGTGCAATGCGCAAGCAACGTGATGCAAAACATGGCATGATATGCGGGATGTGATATGCAATGCATATGCGTGCTCTGGAAGGAAAATATTGAACCAGGCCTCAACTTGGCAAACCAAGAGTGCCGCTGGAAAGATGAGTTGATTTCGGTCGAAATCAATATAAAGATCACCGGAATCGGATGCACGGTTTGCAAATGGCAAGCAAAACAAGAATGGCACAATTCTGCGATTAACAGCACGATGCCATCTAAAATGCAACAAGAAACTAAGCTAATGCACTCTAACATAGCAACAAAGCACATGGCAGTGATCCACTCAAGATGCTTTAAAAAATATGAACACTGAGCTACGGCTAAATCACACAAGAGCAGGTTCAAACAAGCATGGAAAAAGTGCAAAAGATAACAGCATCACAGACTTGGTGAAAATAACATGTTAGGATTTAACATCAGGAAGCAATGTTTAGAGCAATACAACAACATGCTATAGGATCATAACATAGCAACACAAGTCATGGCATGAATCTACTCAAAGCATATAACAAAAGCCCCTTATTGACCATAAGCCAAAAAGGATCAGAAAATATGATGGCACCCATGTAAACATAGCAAGTTTCGTTAACAGATTCAGACTTAGCAGAAAACTGGACATGGCATAAACAGAATTATGAAGGCATGATCAAGAAGCTAAACATGGCAAGAACAATCTCATAGCATGCATGGATCAACTACAACAACCTTGGAAAAATTGATTAACACGTAAACAATCTGCCAAGTACATTTTATAGCAAAAGTAGAGCAAGATCGAGTCATGCTAGGGGACTCCATAAGTGAAAACAGGGGCATGGATGGATAGAGCACAACCATATGCTCAAATCACCCTTACTGAACATACTCAAAAGAAGCATTGATCACTCTGTAGCAACATGAATACATGGCATTAAAATAACATCAGGGAAATGACTTAGTGAAATTCTAAGTCCCTGAAGTCAGCAACATCATGAGAGCTACTTTGCATGCTTGTGCTAGTCACCACATTGATCACAAAAATACATGGCATACACCCCCGTAAAGATGACATGGAATAGCCCAAAACACATGTAGGGCTCAAGTTCATATGCAGCACACAATAATCATGGCAAAAAAACGACAAATGCTCAAGATCTGCTAAGAATCAGGAACTAACATTTGGGCATCAATATGGATTCAAAAAAGCATGGTGCAATGAATCAAAATGAAGAGCACATCCTAACTAACATTTTGATATGCCACAGGCACGAAACAGAGCTACGGACGCAAGGTTATGATGCGATGAACATGGCCTGAAAAATATCACAGAGAAGGGACTTAGTGGAATTTAGACCTCGCGGAAAGTCAACGCGGGACGAGGGCGAGCGGGACGGAGCGGTCCAGGCGCGGGCGCGGCGTTTGGATGAGATCCCGGTGGATCTCATTCCGATCCACCGGATCTCGCCGGAGAATATGACGACGGCCTGAGGGAGGGCGTGGTCGCCGGGGCACGGCGTCGGTCGCCGGAGGCGGGCGCACTAGCGAAGGGCGGCATGGAGCTCGAGGTCGCCGGCGGAAGACGAGATGGCGGCGGACGGTGGCCGAAGCACGCGGGTGCGGCAAAGTGGAGGTGGCGGATGGAGCGGGCGGCGGTGCGCGGATCTGGCGGCGGCGGAGCGGGCGTGGAGGTGGCAGCCGGCGGCGACTCAGCGGCAGGGCGCGCGGGCGAGGCGTGGGCGGCGGAGGAGCGGGCTCGGGGAGGGGGGCGACCCGGTCCTGGCGGGCCGGCGGCGGGGACGGCGCGGTGCCGCCACATGGCGGCGTGTGATAGGCGCGGGTGGCGGAGGCGGACGTGTCTGGCGGCGCGGGATGAAATGTCCGGCGGCGGCGGGGAATGTTAGGGTAGGGTTTGTACTGCGAGAAAAATTCGAAGGGAGACACATATTTATAGGTAGAGGGAGCTAGGAGAGTCCAAATGAGGTGCGGTTTTCGGCCATGCGGTCGTGATCGAACGACCGAGAGGATGGAGGGGGTTTGGACGGGTTTTGGGACACTTTGGAGGGGTGTTGGGCTGCAACACACACAAGGCCTTTACGGTTCCCCGGTTAACTGTTGGAGTATCAAACGAACTCCAAATGGCACGAAACTTGACAGGCGGTCTACCGGTGGTAAACCAAGGCCGCTTGGCAAATCTCGGTCCAATCCGAGAACGTTTAACACCCGCACACAAAAAGAGGCAAAATGGGACGCCGGATGACATAGGAGTGCCAGATTGCAAAACGGACAACGGGGAAAATGCTCGGATGCATGAGACGAACACGTATGCAAATGTGATACACATGATGACATGATATGAAATGCATGACACGCAAACAAATGACAAGGCAACAACAATGAATAACTGGAAGACACATGCCGCAACGGTCTCGGGGCGTTACATCAACATACCAAGGAGTACTATTAGCAACATTTATTGCAGCTAACTGCTCATCAGGAAAACTATCATCAATAGGTAGTGGGTCATCAAGCACATTTTCAAGCCTAGAAAAATTATCTGCTACGGGGTTCTCAACTTCTTTTCTATCAATGATATGTAAATCAAATTCTTGTAACAAGAGAACCCAACGAATAAGTCTAGGTTTAGCATCTTTCTTTTCCGTAAGATATTTAATAGTAGCATGATCTGTGTGAACAGTTACTTTGGAATCAACAATATTGTTGGATTTCAGGTTCCGGCAAAACCCTTGAGGTTCGAATACTGGGGTGCGCACGAAGATCTCTCCTCCCTCTAGCTCACTCCCTCACCGCAATCTCAAGGCTCAGCGCGTCGAACTCGCGGAACAAAGGGACAAAAGATTTATACTTGTTCGGGCCATCGATGTGGTGTAATAACCTACTCCAGTGTGGTGTGGTGGATTGCCTCTTGGGCTGAGGATGAACAGTTACAAGGGAAGAACAGCCTCCTGAGGGGAGGTGCTCTTGTGCTTGGTGAGTTTGTGTGGTGGCCTTGGTGGAATGGATCCGGTCCAAGATGATCTCTCCGGTCCAAGATGATCTCCCCCTTCCCTATGGTGGTGGCTACTCCTATATATAGAGGCCCGGGTCCTCTTCCCAAATATTAGGCGAGAAGGGATCCCGCAATGGCCAATTTGAAGGGGGATAACTAGTACAAGCTATCCTGACAAAAGTAGTCTTCGCCTGCCAAAGGCTCTGGTGGTGACACCGTCCTGGGCTCCACAGTGACCTCCGTCCTCGTGTCCTGCTGGTCTTGGTCTCATTGCAGTGATATGGACACCTTTGCCAGCTGCCTCGAGACTCCTCGCCTGCGCTTGCCTCTTTAGCACCAAAGAGGAAACGAGGACACTGTGCGCGCTGGCGACCGCCTGGCGCCTTCCTGGCCTTGGTTGTCATGGCTTGCGTCACAGGAACCTCGCGAGGTGTCCCTTGCCTTGATCTCTCAGCCCCTCATGAGCTAGCCTGGTGAGGCCGCCCCCGAGGAGGTCTTGCATAGTCTGCCTCGTGAGGCTCGGCCCCTCGCGAGGGTGTTGAGTGTTTGCTGGTGAATATGGGCCGTACGGGGCCGCTGACGGAGCCGCGCCATGGGCCGCAAGCAGGCAAGTCTGGGGACCCCTGTTCCCAGGACGCCGACAGTAGCCCCGGGGCCCAAGGCACGCTCGGACTTGGCTTCGAGGCGAAGCCAAGAGGCAAGTGCGGAGAGCCACGGCCCCCCACGGCCTGCGGCCTCGGTTGACGCCTGGCAATTGATGGGATGTGGGCGTCTCCGCTTCCCCACGCTGCCTCGGCAACTGCCCGACTTGACAAGCCCCTGTTGCATGCAGAAAAGGGTCATTATTACCTGTGATTCTAGGGATCGTCGGTTGGCCTTCTCCCGCTATAAATGAGGAGGGGGAGGAGCCCCCATCGCTCATCCCTTCCTGCTCCGCTTGCATCTTTTTCCTTGCTTCATCACTATCAGCGACACTCATGGCGCCGATTCAGAGGTTCTCGCCCGCAGAGAAGGGGAAAAAACCCCTCTACGAGCCCGGGCCACATCCGCCAAAGAAGGGGCTAGCCCACCACCGCGACATAGTTGCAAGGCCGGAGGTGTCGAGGCCTTGGTGTGAGTGGCCACCTCCTGGGTATCCGCTTCCTCTGCATGCCCAAGTCGAGGGCTCTGGAGGGAGAGGCGGCGAACGGCGCCGCCCACGCCGTGGTCGTGGTCGCCATGCCGTGGTGACGCTCGCCGTCGCCCCAGGAGCCCACGCCGCGGACTCCTCGAGCGAACTTGTGATGTGGGCGGTGATGCCTTCGCACACTTGGATTCGCTTCCCGCAGTTCTTCTCTGCCGAGATGCCGCCGAGGGCCCCCCTCGAGCTTTGGCTGGAGCATGCCGACTGCGACGCCCCAGCGACTGGAGCGGAGGTCGAAGCCGTCTCCCCAGGCAAGATCTTCATGACCCGTGGCTGGGGCGAGGTTGCTCGAGTCTAGCATGCGGAAGGAGCCCTCGCCATTCATTTCAAGTACGACGGCGCCTCCACAATGTTCTTCAAGGTCTTCGACGAGGAAGGCCGCCGCTTGGAGTGTTGTCCTGAAGGGGGTCGTCAGGACGGCGTAGCGGCCAATGCCGAGCCTGCTGCTGGCTTCGCCAGCAGCTCCTCTAGCGGCAGCGGTGACTCCTGGTGGTCCAGCGATTCTCCCGATCCCGACAAGACTCCGGAGACGAGCGATGACAGCTACGTGCCCCCGAGCTCTCACCGTGTCCGGAGCAAGGCCGCGTTGTCCGGCTGTCGCCGTCGCTGATCTGGATGGAGTTGGCGCCAGCCTCCCATGGCACACTGTTGATGATGGCGTCGGCCGTGCTGGTTCATGTAGATAGAGTCCCTAGAAACTTCCTTCTTTTGCTCCCTGTGAGGAATCAAGATGGACCCCATGGAGGCGTGTAAAGGGTCCGTAATGTTTTTTGTTGATATTATCCTCATTATGAAAATTTGCAAACGCATCTCCTGCTTCGGCTCAGCCTCCCCTTTCCAACCCCGCGGTAGCTTGGTGCTCTACGCCGACAGGTCCCAGTCCCCAGGCAGGCTGCAGCCGTCGCTGGTATGCAAGGTCGCGATGCCGTGGTCAAGGCCAGGAGGTGAGCGGCCCGAGGTCCAGTAAGAGCTCCTGAGTCGCGATGCTCAAGAAGTCCCCTTTAGCGCGCAAGCAGCCACCGAGAGGTAGGAAAGGGAGGCGACATCGCCGCCACAGGGCTCCGAGAGGTGGGAATCTTATGCCATAGTGCTCGGCTGACCCGGGTGCAAAACTTATCTTGGTAGTACAGAGTCAGTTCCTTGTGCTGCGCCAGACTCGTGCGCTGGCAGTCGTAGTGTAGCCAGGTTAGGCCCGTGCGAGCCTCCCCCCTTCTCCACGCTCTTTTATGTGCTCTATGTCCTCAGGTCCCATCCCTCGAGCGAGCTCAGCCGCCGCTGGTATGCCAGGTCGCGATGCCATGGTCAAGGCCAGGGGTGAGGGCTGGAGAGCCAGTAAGAGCTCCTGAGTCGCGATGCTTAAGAGCCCCCCTTTAACGCCCAAGCGAATTGCATTGGAGAAGTGGGAGCCCGCGGTACCGCTGCTGTTGTCCGCAGGAGGTTCCTGCAGGTTAGCATGAGGAGGGGCACAAATTGCCACTACGATTGCCAGTCTGCCACTGGTCGCTCCGCAAGAAGGTGAAGGCACTGAGGGTCTGGTGAGGTGACGTGCGCGGGCGTGTCGCGAGCTAGAGCTCGACCGCTCAGATTTGTCAGCATTGCAGGGACGGACCCGAGCACAAGCGCCATGCCGACATGAGTGGCTCCCATGGTGGGTGGCAGTCAAGCAGGTGATGACTAGAAATAACTCATGCATGGGAACTGGATAGCTTAGATAGATGCGAGAAAATACATGCCGCTGAGATGGACCCAAGTGGCCTGGTGATGAGCAGCCCGAGGGGTGCCCCCAGTAAAGTAAGCTAAAGACGTAAAAAGGATACATGCCATGGGGACAGGCCCACGCGACCTGGGAATAATGTAGCCCCGGGGGCGCTCCCAGCTGAATGAACTTGGAAAATGTCACCTAGTTTTGTTGTCGAAGGCGCGTTGGGGTAGCTGAAAGCGCGCACTGAAGAAGCCGCTCCTCATGAGCCGCCAAGACCCTGAGCCTCGGGAGGCTCTGGGGGCTCAGGTGGCTCCCTGAGGACCGTCTCCACCTCCGCCAGGACCGCGCGATGCCTGGCCTCCTGGGTTGCTAGGATACTCCGTAGGTTGTGCTGAAAGGCGGCTGCCATGCTCGGCAGGCCAAATGGTATGCGAACATAGCTGTGAGGTGGACCCTCGCACCGGCCAGCGTGCGAAGGCCAGAAATGCTCCAGAGATGCGGCCCTGTTGATCCCTGGGATTTCTATGCAGACGCACAGCTGGCCACCCTCGCCTGGATGGGGAGGTGCACCAGGTAGGCGGTGGTTGCCGCGTATTGCCCTTGCTTCCTGAAGCTCCTGGGTTTCCTTGATGATGAACTCCTGAGCATCAGACACTCCTTGCCCGGTGCCCTCCTAAGGGAAACGTGCCACGAAGCACGCCTCCACATGGTGCCCGAGCACCTCCCTCGTGATGTTGGCCAGGTCTGAGGCCCTCCAGAAGAGAGCCCCCGAGCCCTGCCCGAGGAGCGCGCCGGGTGCGCCTTCCTATGCAAGGGAGGGAGGCACCCCAGGCGCGGGCGCCGATCCTGTTGTGGCACCGCTAGAGGCGCCGCTCCCCTGAGGCCCTGTGTGGAGTAGTTGCTTCTTGTTCTTGGGGGTGGCCTCAGGAGGGTACGCGCTCTCGCTGTCAGGGTCTTCGATTGCTGCGGCTTGGAAGGCGCGCTCGAGGGAGCACACCGCATCTCATTCTTCGCAGGGGACTGTCATGATCCCGCCGCTTCCTGGCATCTTGAGGACATTGTAGCCATGGCGGGACACTGCCATGAACTTGGCCAGGGCCGGATACCCGAGGATGGCATTATACGGCAGACGGATGTGAGCAATGTTGAAGTCGACGAGCTCGGTGTGGTAGTTGTCGCGCTGACCGAAGGTGACAGGGAGACGAACTTGCCCTATCGGGGTGGTGGAGCCATCGGTCACCCCTGAGAAAGGCTTCGTGGGCTGTAGCTGATCGTAAGGCACTTGGAGGCTGTCGAACGTCTCGACGGACTGGACAATGAGCCCCGCGCCGCCGTCGATTACGGTATTGGTGACTTGGACATTGCTGATGACGGGTGAACAAAGCATTAGGAGGACGCCGACGGTCACCGCGCACTTGAGTTGGTTCGCCAAGCTGAAGGTGATGGCGTACTTGGACCACCCGAGAGGGTGCGTGGCCTTGAGCCTGGGGAGGGCTGCATTCACTTCGCGAGAGAACTGCTTGAAGATGCGCTGGGAAGCCGGGGCCTGAGCACCACCCAAGATGCCAGTGATGGCGCGCAGTTCCTGGAATCCCCCTCGTCCTGATGGTGGTCGTCATTCCTTCTTGGTGGTGGCGGCAGCGGAGGGAGGCCAGGATTTCCCTGAGGACGGTCCTCGCGAGGCTGGCCGCGCCAGGCGTCCTCACGAGGCTGCTCTTGCTAGTGGTCCTCGCGAGGCTGGTCGCGCCACTCCTGGCGGGGGCCACAGTCGTCCCAACGTCCTCCTCCTCGGTCGTAGCCCTGGTCGTTGCGCTCGGGGCGTCGACCGAAGCGTTCATCTTGGATGGCCCTGAGCTCTTGAAAATCGTTGGTGTTGTGGCTGTGTATGTTGTGGAAGGCGCATAATGGACGGCTGCCCTTGGACGACCCGGGGTGGTCTCAGACGCGCTTTGTGTCTGGCTCTGCCGCGAGTACGGCCACTCCCTTGCACTTCACGTCCTTGACCTTGGCCTTCTTCTCCTCTGGGTCAGCAGCAGGGAGCTCGATGAGGGAGAGACGCCCTTCCTCGGCTCCTGTGCACTTGGTCGCTATGTTGAACAGCTCCAGAGTCATGCACGACCACTCGTGGATGGCGAGCTCCTCCTTCATATTGACATCGCGGACGCCATCGGAAAATGCTGAGATGATGGCTTCGTCCGTCACCTTGGGGATCTTGAGGCGGACACTGTTTAAGCGCTGGATGTACTTCTGCATGGTCTCTCCCGGCTGTTGCTTGACGCGGCGCAGGTCACCCGTGACTGGAGGACGGTCGCGAGTGCCCTGGAAGTTGGCGATGAAGCGGTTGCGCATCTCATCCCAGGAGGAGATTGATCCTGCGGGTAGGTTCAGGAGCCATGAGCGGGCGCCATCCTTGAGAGCCATGGGAAACTAGTTCGCCATGACTTTTTCGTCGCCGTTGGCCGCCTCGATGCTCAGCTCGTAGAGCTGCAGGAACTCCGTGGGGTCGGGGGTACCGTCGTAGCGCGGAGGCAGGTTCGGCTTGAACTTGCCAGGCCAAACGACGGTGCGCAGCTCGGGAGCGAAGGCGCGGTAGCCTGCGGTGGCCACCAAGGCCCTCGCCAGGGGCGGAGCCAGCCCTTGATGTCCGCGCACCGCCACCGCAGGCGGCACGCGGTCTTGTCGTGGTGGCGCTGGGAGCGCTGGAGCGTTTTCTTGCGGCCGGGGAGCCTCTTGGCAGCTTCCTTCTTAGTGCGGGGGCACACGGCGTGGTGGATCACGCCGCGGGACCGTGTGTCTTGGCGTGAGGACACCGTCTTGACGCGGAAGGGGCGGTGGCACTCTGTGAGCTGAGCGTCTTGACGCAAGGCTGCCGTCTTGATGCGGCAGCGGCGGAGGCGCTCTGTGATCTACATCGCTCGCGGCTGGAGGTGAGCGAGGCAGCGAGAGGGATGGTGCAGGTGAGCCCCCGGCGGCACTGACGAGCTTGGTGATGCAGTCTAACCTGTCCTCGTAGATTCCGTCGAAATGACGGTAGTGCAGGAGCTCGTGTGCCATGAGCAGTGCAGCCTGCGCGTCCGTGGGTGCGCGGCGAGCGTGAGATGATGAGCCGGCTGGAGTCAGCGACGGGATGACGGTGCGGCCGTCCCGCCGCACGGATGGGTGCAGCAAGGACACTTGCCGCTCGTTTGCTGCCGGGCCGGTAGCGGCATTGGCAACAGGAGATGGAGAACGACGGGGAGGCTCACCGATAGGGGCTGTTTGAGCGACACAGGCAGCAAGGGTGGCCCGGTGCTCGGCGCGGGCTCGACGTGCGTCTGACATGAATGCGGTGGAGAGGTGGACGCATATGAGCGGAAGGAAAGCTTCAGCGCACCCCTACCCAGCGCGCCAAATGTCGGATTTTGGGTTCCGACAAAACCCTTGAGGTTCGAACACTGGGGTGCGCACGAGGATCTTTCCTCCCTCTAGCTCACGCCCTCACCGCAATCTCAAGGCTCAGCGCGTCGAACTCGTAGAACAAAGGGACACACGATTTATACTGGTTCGGGCCATCGATGTGGTGTAATACCCTACTCCAGTGTTGTGTGGTGGATTGCCTCTTGGGCTGAGGATGAACAGTTACAAGGGAAGAACAGCCTCCTGAGGGGAGGGGCTCTTGTGCTTGGTGAGTTTGTGTGGAGGCCTTGGTGGAATGGATCCGCTCCAAGATGATCTCTCCTGTCCAAGATGATCTCCCCCTTCCCTACGGTGGTGGCTAGTCCTATATATAGAGGCCCGGGTCCTCTTCCCAAATATTAGGCGAGAAGGGATCCCACAACGGCCAATTTGAAGGGGGGCAGCTAGTACAAGCTATCCTGACAAAAGACGGTCTTCGCCTGCCAAAGGCTCTGGTGGTGACGTCGTCTCGGGCTCCACGGTGACCTCCGTCCTACCATCATGCTGGCCTTGGTCTCGTTGCACCGATATGGAAACCTTTGCCTGCTGCCTCGGGACTCCTCGCCTGCGCTTGCCTCTTTAGCACCAAAGAGCAAACGAGGACACTGTGCGCGCTGGCGCCCACCTGGCCTTGGTCGTCATGGCTTACGTCACAAGAACCTCGCAAGGTGTCCCTTGCCTTGATCTCTCCGCCCCTCGTGAGCCAGCCTGGGGAGGCCGCCCCCGAGGAGGTCTTGCATCGTCCGCCTCGCGAGGCTCGGCCCCTCGCAAGGATCTTGAGTGTTTGTTGGTGAAGATGGGCCGTACGGGGCCGCTGACGGAGCCGCGCCGTGGGCCGCGGGCAGGCAAGTCTGGGGACCCCCATTCCCAGGATGCCGACAAATATAAGATCTAAATTTATCACAAGCAAACACCACTGCTAAGAATTCTTTTTCAGTAGTAGCATAATTTCTTTGAGCATTGTCTAGAGTTTTACTAGCATAATGAATAACACTAAGTTTCTTATCAACTCTTTGTCCTAGAACAACACAAACAACATAATCAGTAGCATCACACATAATTTCAAAAGGCAAGTTCCAATCAGGTGGTTGAACAATAGGTGCAAATACTAAGGCTTTCTTGAGTGTTTCAAAGGCTTCTAAACAATCATCATCAAAAACAAAAGGAATATCCTTTTGCAAAATATTAGTAAGAGGCCTAGAAATTTTAGAAAAGTCTTTGATAAATCTCCTATAGAAACCAGCATGACCTAGGAAACTACGAATACCTTTGATGTCCTTAGGACATGGCATTTTCTCAATTGCATCAACCTTAGCTTGGTCCACATCAATACCTCTTTCAGAAATTTTATGACCCAAGACAATGCCTTCATTAACCATAAAGTGGCACTTCTCCCAATTCAAGACAAGATTTGTTTGTTCACATCTCTGCAAAACTCGCTCAAGATTGCTTAAACAATCATCAAAAGACTTCCCATAAACAGAAAAGTCATCCATGAAAACCTCAACAATGTTTTCACAAAAGTTAGAGAATATAGCAGTCATACATCTTTGAAAGGTAGAAGGTGTATTACATAAACCAAAAGGCATATGTCATAAAGCATAAGTTCCAAAGGGACAAGTAAAAGTAGTCTTTTCTTGATTAGGTTGAGAAACATGTATTTGTGAAAAGCCAGAGTATCCATCGAGGAAGAAAAAGTGTGTGTGCTTAGATAATATTTCAAGAATTTGATCAATAAAAGGCAAGGGGTAATGATCTTTTCTAGTTGCTTTGTTTAATTTTCTGTAATCAATTACCATTCTATAGCATGTAACAATTCTTTGTGGAATAAGTTCATTCTTATCATTAGGAACAACGGTAATACCTCCTTTCTTAGTGACACAATGAACAGGACTTGCCCATCTAATATCAGCTATAGGATAGATTATACCTGCTTCCAGAAGTTCTAAGATTTCCGTTCTTACCACTTCCTTCATTTTTGGATTCAACCGACGTTGGTGATCAACAACGGGTTTAGCATCAGGTTCCATATTAATTTTGTGCTGACATAGAGTGGGACTAATGCCCTTTAAATCATCAAGATTATATCCAGTAGCAGCCCGGTGCTTCCTTAGAACTTTCAATAATATTTCTTCTTCATGTTCTGAAAAGGTTAGCACTAATAATAATAGGATATATCTTCTTTTCATCGAGATAAGCACATTTCCAAGTGTCTGGCAATTGTTTTAATTCAAACACAGGATCACCTTTAGGTGGAGGAGGACCTCCTAGAGTTTCAATTGGAAAATTGTGTTTAAGCAGAGGACGTTGTTCAAAGAAAACCTTATCTATTTCATTTCTTTCATGCATATGTAAATCATTTTCATGGTCTAGCAAATATTGTTCTAAAGGATCAGTAGGTGGAACAGCAATAGAAGTAAGACCAATTAATTCATCCTTACTAGGAAATTCTTTTTCATTATGATTTCTACTAAACTTGGAAAAATTAAACTCATGAGACTCATCACCAAAGCTAACACCAACAGTTTGTTTCTTACAATCTATCTTAGCTTTAGCTGTATTCAAGAAAGGTCTACCAAAGATAATGGGACAAAAATCATCTTGTGGGGAACCAAGAAAAAGAAAATCAGTAGGGTATTTTATTTCCCCGCACAAGACTTCAACATCTCTAACAATCCCAATTGGTGATATGGTGTCTCTATTAGCAAGTTTAATAGTAACATCTATTTCTTCTATCTCAGCAAGTGCTATGTCTTTCATGATTTCTTCATATAAACTCTAACCATATCATTAAACTTTTGGATCCAATCGGTCCTGTCGGATGTGGGGTTCCGGCAAACCCTTAAGGTTCGAACACTGGGGTGCGCGCAAAGTCTTTCCTTCCCACCAATCTACGCCCTCGCACGCTAAGATCTCACGGACGAACTCGACGAACTCGCAACACAGAAAGACATGAGGTTTATACTGGTTTGGGCCACCGTTGTGGTGTAATACCCTACTCTAGTGTGGTGGTGGATTGCCTCTAGGGGTGATGATGAATAGTACAAGGGAAGAACAGCCTCTTGAGGTTGAGGTATTCTTGTGAGTAGGCTCTCGATCGGGTTGCATCAAGCTTAGATGAGATGCCTCTACTATGGTTTCTAGCTCTACTTATATAGGCCCTGGTCCTCCTCCCAAATATTGAGCGGGAAGGGAGCCAACAACGTCGGGCAAATTTGAAGGGGGACAGCTAGTACAAGCTATCCTGACAAAAGTGGTCTTCGCCTGCGAAAAGCTCTGGCGGTGACGCCGTCTTGGGCTCCACGATGACCTCCATCTTGTCGTCCTCCTGGTCTTGGTCTCGTTGCACCAATATAGCAACCTTTGCATGATGCCTCGGTACTCTTCGTCTGCGCTGGCCTCCTTAGCACCAAAGAGGAAATAAAGACGTTGTGTGCGCCTGCGCCCGCCTGGCGCCCGCCTGGCGTCGTGCGTCATGGCTCATGTCACGAGGGCCTCGTGAGGTTTGCCCCGCCTTGATATCTCCACTCCTCGTGAGCCTACCTGGCTAGGCCACTCCAGAGGAGGCCTTGCGTCATCCGCCTCGCGAGGCTTGGACCCTTGCAAGGGTCTTGGATGCCTTGTTGATGGAGATGGGCCGTATAGCCTGCTGGATTTGCCACGCCGTGGGCCGCAGGCAGGCAAGTCTGGGGACCCCCGTTCCCAGTACACCGATAGTAGCCCCCGGGCCCAAGGTGCGCTCGGGCTTGGCTTCGTGGCGAAGCCAAGGGCCAAGTTTAGAGCACCGTGGGCCCCCAAAAGCCTGCAGCCTCGGTTGACACGTGGCGGTTGATTGGGCATGGGCGTCTCCGCTTCCCCATGTTGCCTCGGCAACGGCACGACTTGACAATTCCCTGCGACTTGCAAGGAAAACCGTCATTACCTGCGATCATGGGAGACGCCGGTTGGCCTTCTCTTGATATAAATGGGGAGGGGGCGGAGCCCCCGTTGCTCATCTCTTCCTTGCTTGCTTGCTCCTTCCTCCTCGCTACATCACTTGCAGTGACACCCATGGCACCACATAGGAAGTTCTCCGCCGCCGAGAAGGGGAAGGCCCCTCACGAGGGACCCGGCTCCCCGGCGCCCAAGCGCGGCCGCGGCCGCCTGCGCAAGCATGTCGCGACCCCCGCCATGGCCCATTGTCGAGACGGCGCCACGACACGCGGAGTGGGTCATTCCAGCCATGGCGGTCCAGTTGATGAGGAGAGGAGTGCCATGGTGGCGCGGCCTCCTCGTCCGCGCTTCCACATGACGGAGGTGTCGTCGGAGTTCGTCGTCTGGTCGGAGAACCCGGCCGACAACTGGCTCCAACTTCTATGCTTCTTCGCCGGCGAACTGTCGGCCTCTGGTCCAGGCGGACTCTGGCTGCAGGCGAATGGCTGCTGCAGCAAGGCCTCTTGGGTTGCGGTCGAGACTTCCGCCGTGGGCAACATAGCCCTGGCCCGCGGCTGGCAGACATTCGCCCGCGTGCGTGGCCTGGGCAGGCGGTGCACCCTCCACTTCAGGTACGATGGTGGATTGACCCTTTATGTGAGGGTGTTTGGCGAAGAAGGTCATCACGCCGGGTGCTGCCCCGAGGCGAACGATGGTGAGGAGGTACTCGGCCTTGGGGACGGTCGCGACAAGGACGAGGGCGAGCCCGCCCTCGGCGGCGATCGTGTCTCATCCAGCTACGGTGGCTCTTCCTCCGGCAATAGCTCCAGCAGTGGCGGCTATGACTAGCCGCCGCGCCCGTTTTGAAGGCGGTAGTGGGTCGTCTCGTCGCCGCACCTCCGTGAAGCGTGAGGAAAGATCTGGCTAGGCTTGGGGTAGTGCTAGGTGCCTGTCTCCGGATCGCCGCAACGCTACTTTTGTTTTGCTCTTTTCCTGCATAAAGAATGAAACCAGCATGGGCCCAGGGGGGCGTGTACCGAACTATGGTTCCTTGGTTATATCAGTATGCATGTTGTTCTCCTGCTGTGTTGTTATTTTGTGCAAAGATAACTTAACCTGGTATACTCAGGACGTCCTCTTCCTCATGAAGCATTTATTTCCCCGCATCCATCTTGCCTTGGTGGCCTGCATTCACTCAGGAACTGCAAAAAACTCGTTAGGAAGTGTGTTAAAAGATTTGCCGTTCATCCTGGCCCTGACCTGGCGCTTTGTATCGAGGTACCAGAGGGGCACGGACTAGGAGAGGTGCGCCAACTTTTGGGCTCGAACGAGGGTGGCTCGCGAGAAGGCAGAAAGGAGAAAAAATGCTCGCGAGGGCACCTGTCTAGCCCCCTCGTGAGGCATGCGAGAGAGAGAACATGCGCAAATTCGAGCCGGAAAAAATGCAGTGAGAGGCGAGGGAATCAAATCGGCAAGGGACGCCAAAGGCAAACTTCGATTAAGGGAAAGCGAGTCAACTACGGAAAGCAAATGAAAAGCCGCGTCCGGCACCTAATCTAGCCTTCAAGTCTTCTCACCAGTGCGGAGCTAAGTGTTGTCCACTAGGCGTGGGAGGGAGCCTCAGGGCCTGAGGCCGGTGCTCCTAAGACTCCGGGGCGTGTACACCCCCACTCATTATTACACGAGAGTGTCACGGGCGGCGATTCTTCACAGGCTTTGGGCCTTTCTTCTCAGGCTCTAGGCCATGCTTCATGGATAGAACTTCCGGAGGTGCTAGATGTTCCAGGCGTTCTGGATAGGTATCCCGTCCTACGTCTCCACGCGCACTGCACCCGGTCTGGAGACATGGACGACCCTGAACGGGCCCTCCCACATGGGCGAAAGCTTGTGCAGACCTTCTCTGGAGAGGGCCCGCCTCAAGACGAGGTCGCCCACCTCGAGCGTCCTGGAGCGGATGTTGTGGCACTGGTATCGCCGCAGCGCTTGTTGGTACCTTGTCGCCCTCAACGTGGCTTCGCGACGGTGTTCCTCCCCCAGCAGGAGATCCATCCCTCGCATGGCGTGCTGCTGCGTTTCGTCGAATGCTAGGACCCGTGCGGAGCGATGCTTGACCTCATGAGGAAGGACTGCTTCAGCTCCCTAGACGAGGAAGAATGGAGTCTCGCCTGGTGGCTTGGTGGCGGTGGTTCGGCTGGACCACAGCACGGACTGGAGCTCGTCGTGCCAGCCCCTGCCGCAGGCCTCCAGCTTCTTCTTGAAGGTCCTAGTCTTGAGGCCCCTTAGGACCTCCACATTAGCGCGCTCGGCCTGACCGTTACTTACGGGGTAGGCCACCGAAGCGTAGCAGATCTGCGTTCCAAGGTTAGCACAATAGGTTTTGAAGAGGTTGCTAGTAAACTGCGAACCGTTATCTGTGATGATGCGGTTGGGGACCCCGAAGCAGCTTACGGGGCCCTTGATGAACTTGACAACAGAGCCGGCTGGAATGGTACGGACGGCTTCCACTTCCGCCCACTTGGTGAACTTGTCGATGGCGATGTAGAGATAGCGGTAGCCCCCTGGCGCATAGGGGAATGGGCCTAGGATGTCCAGCCTCCAGACCGCAAACGGCCATGTGAGCGGGATGGTTTGGAGGCCCTGAGCAGGCTGATGGATTTGCTTGGCGTGGAATTGGCAAGCTTCACAGGACTTCACCAGCTCGGCCGGGTCGTTGAGTGCTGTAGGCCAATAGAACCCACTACGGAATACCTTGCCGACGAGGGTCCGTGACGACGAGTGGTGTCCGCAGTCACCGTCGTGTATGTCAATCAGCAACTCCCTTCCTTGATCGTTGGAGATGTAGTGCAACGTGACATATTTCGGTCGTTTCCTGTATAACTCGTTGTCTTGGATACAGTATGTCGTGGCTTGCCGGGCCACGCGCTCCGCGTCCTCTTCCTTCTTCGGCAGCGTCCCATGCATCAGGTACTCTTTGAATTCCTTGATCTAGCACTCCTCCTGGGGCTCGAGTGCCAAGAGCAGCTGAGCTCCTGAGGTCGGGCCACAGGCTGGGGCTCCCGTGGCCGGAGGCTGTGGGAGCTCCTCCCGAGGCTGAGTCATGCTTGAAAGAGGTGGCGTAGCTGATGGCTTGAAGATCCGCTCTTCGAAGATGCCAGGCTCTTGCGGTTGTCGCTTGGATGCTCACCTAGCGATGTCATCGGCTTCCTTGTTGGTGCCCCGGGGCACGTGCTGCAGCTCCAGGCCTGAGAACTGCTTTTCCATCTTGCGCACCTCTGCGAGGTAGGCCTCCATGTGCTTGTCCTTCGGCTCATACACCTTGTTGGAAAAGTTGACGAGGAGCTGCGAGTCGCCTTTGATGGTGAGGCGCTTCTCCCCTAGAGCCGCCGCAGCCCTCAGGCCAGCTATGAGGCCTTCGTATTCTGCGATGTTGTTGGATACCTTATCGCCGTGTTGAAAACAGAGTTGCACGACGTAGTAGAGCTTGTCCTGAGTGGGCGAGATGAGCACTGCTCCAACCCCCGCGCCCTGGTGCACGAAGGCGCCATCGAAATACATGACCCAGCCGTCTGGTGCCTCGCTTCCTGGGGAAGTGGACCGGTCTTCTCCTTCCTCAAGAGCCGGGGCATCTGTCCATCCTGCCACAAAATCGGCGAGTGCGACTCCCTTGATGACCCTGGTAGTGCTGAACTTCAACTGGAATGCTTGCAACTCGATGTTCCACTCAGTGACCCTTCCAGCTGAATTAGGCTCCTGAGCACCCTCTCCAATGGGTAGGCTGAGACGACCTTGATGGGGTGGCCCTGGAAGTAGTGCCGCAGCTTGCGCGGGCCACCAAGAGTGCGAGCAGGAGCTTTTGCGGCATGGGGTAGAGCGCCCTCGCGTCCCGCAGTACAGTGCTGACGAAGTACACCAGGTGCTCGACGAGGGCTGGCATACTGTCGAGGCTCGGGTACCGAGGAGATTGTGGCATATCCTGAGGTGGTGGGTTTCCTGAGACCTGACCGTTCTTAGGAGCTTCTGCGATGTTGCCCTGCTGAGCTTGGTCTTTCGCCGTTGATGTCTTTGCTGCACCTTCCTGACCCCGCGTTGCATCAGCTCTGGCTTGGCGCAGCACACCCTTGTCTTGGCGCTCCTCCCAAACCGTCACCAGCACCGCGCTGGTGGAGTACGGGGTGGCGGCAAGGTAGAGCACTAGAGGCTCGAGAGGCTACGGTTCCACCATCACTGGGGGCTGATGAGGTATTTCTTGAGGTCTTGGAAGGCCCGGTCAGCCTCCGGGGTCCACTTGAATGGGCCCTTCTACTTCATGAGCTTAAAGAAGGGTAAGGCGCGCTCGCCTAGCTTGGAGATGAAACGCCCTAACGTGGTCACCCGCCCTGCTAGCTTCTGCATTTCCTTGAGGGTCTATGGAGGGCTCATGTCTTCGATGGCCTTGATCTTCTTTGGGTTCACCTCGATCCCTCTATGGGATACGAGGAACCCCAGTAGCTTGCCGGAGGGGACGCCAAACACGCACTTCTCCGGGTTAAGCCTCAAGTTCACTTGGCGCATGCTCTCGAAGGTCTCCTCCAAGTCTTGAATCAATGTCCTCACCTCGCGAGATTTGACCACTATGTCATTAACGTAGGCCTATGTGTTTCTGCCGAGCTGCCGCCCCAAGGCGATTTGCATCAACCGTTGAAAGGTTGCGCCCGCGTTGCGCAGCTCGAAGGGCGTGCAGGTGTAGCAGTACACCCCGCATGGTGTCAGGAAGGCTGTCTTCTCCACATCCTCCACCGCCATCTTGATTTGATGGTATCCTGAGAATGCATCCAAGAAACATAGCAAGTCGCACTCGGCGGTGGGGTCGATGATTTGATCGATGCGTGGAAGCGGGAACGGATCCTAGGGGCACACTTTGTTAAGTTTGGTGAAGTCGACGCACATCTGTTCCTTCCCGCCTTTCTTCGGTACTACGACGGGGTTCGCCAGCCATTCGGGGTATCGAACTTCTCGGATGGTACCTGCTGCCTCCAGCTTGCATGTCTCTTGGACGATGAAGGCCTGCTTCTCAGTGGACTACCGTCTTGCTCGGTGCTTCACGGGGCGTGCGTTGGGGCACACCCTAAGATGATGCTGGATTACCTCTCTCGGGACCCCTACCAGCTGATTGGGCTCCCACGCGAATATCTCCTTGTTCACGCATAAAAATCTCACCAAAGCTTCTTCTTGTCCCGGGTCAAGGCCGGTTCGTATGGTGAAGGTGGCTCTTGAAGACCCGTCCTCGTTGACTGACACCTGCTTGGTCTCCGCCTTGTCTTGAGTGAACAGCTGCTTCTTCTTGGTGGGCGCGGTCTCCTTGGCCGGTGCCGGCTGGCTATGCTGCTGCCGCGGTCTTGAATGCGAGCCTGAGCGCCGCCACGGCCTCCTTAGCGTCCCCCTTGATAGTGAGGACGCCCTTTCTCCCTGGCATCTTCATGAGGTTGTAGGCCGGGTGAGTTGCCGCCATGAACTGAGCGAGAGCCGGGTACCCGAGGATGGCGTTGTACGGGAGACCGATGCGGGCGATGTCAAAGTCCACCAGCTCGGTGCAATAGTTGTCTCGCATGCCAAATGTGACAGGGAGGCGGATCTGCCCCATAGAGTGGGCAGCTCCACCACCCACTCCTCTGAAGGGCTTGCTGAGGCCGAGCCGTTCGAGCGGCACATGAAGAAGGCTGAAGGCTTCTGCGGAGAGCAAGCTGAGGCCAGCGCCGCCATCGATGAGGGTCTTGGTAACGGCCATGTTGCAGATGGTGGGTGTGGAGAGCATCGGGAGCATCCTGGAGCCGGCGTTGGAGTCAGAGTGGTCTTCCGAGCCAAAGGTGAGGTCGGCCTCCGGCGTAGCCCAACCCGGCGGAGCCCCCGGGCACTTGCAGGCTGCCCCAATCTGACAGAAGAAAGACTTGACGTGGCGATCTAAAAGCGGTGCTTGGGAGCCACCCAGCAGTGCCGTGACTGCGTAGTGCGCCGGCGCCGCGTAGCATGCGGTGAAGTGGTCGCGGAGTTCCCCCCAGGATGCCACCATGGATCCCGGGAGGTTGAGCAGCCAGGCGCGCGGCTCACCGGCGAGGGCCATGGGAAACCAGTTCGCGATGATCTTGTCGTCGCCTCCGGCTTCGAGGACGGCCTCCTCGTACGCTAGCAGGAAGGGCGCCGAGTCTGCTGTACTGTCATAACGCGGCGGCATCTCCGGCTTGAACTTGGCCGGCCACTGCACTCGCCGCAGGGCGGGGGCCAGGGCTTGGTACCCAGACTCCCTGCTGCTGGTGTTGGCCGCAGAGGTGGGTGGCGGGGCACCTGCCATGGGAGCGTAGTGCGGCGGTACGGGGCACAAGTTGATGGAGAGGATCCCCGGCGCACCCCTACCTGGCGCGCCAAATGTCGGATGTGGGGTTCCGGCAAACCCTTAAGGTTTGAACATTGGGGTGCGTGCGAAGTCTTCCCTTCCCACCAATCTACGCCCTGGCATGCTATGATCTCGCGGACGAACTCGACGAACTCCCAACACAGAAAGACATGAGGTTTATACTGCTTCGAGCCACCATTGTGGTGTAATACCCTACTCCAGTGTGGTGGTGGTGGATTGCCTCTAGGGCTGATGATGAACAGTACAAGGGAAGAATAGCCTCCTGAGGTTGAGGTGTTCTTGTGAGTAGGCTCTCAATCAGGTTGGATCAAGCTAAGATGAGATGCCGCTACTATGGTGGCTAGCTCTACTTATATAGGCCCTGGTCCTCCTCCCAAATATCCACCAGGAAGGGAGCCAACAACGGTGGGCAAATTTGAAGGGGGACGGCTAGTACAAGCTATCCTGACAAAAGTGGTCTTCGCCTGCGAAAAGCTCCGGCGGTGACGCCGTCTTGGGCTCCACGATGACCTCCATCTTGCCGTCCTCCTAGTCTTGGTCTCGTTGCACCAATATAGCAACCTTTACCTGATGCCTCGGTACTCTTCATCTGCGCTGGCCTCCTTAGCACAAAAGAGGAAATAAAGACGTTGTGCGCGCCTGTGCCCGCCTGGCGCCCGCCTGGTGTCATGCGTCATGGCTCACGTCACGAGGGCCTCATGAGGTTTGCCCCTCCTTGATATCTCCGCTCCTCGTGAGCCTGCCTTGCTAAGCCACTCCAGAGGAGGCCTTGCGTCGTCCGCCTCGCGAGGGTCTTGGATGCCTTGTTGATGGAGATGGGCCGTACGGCCTGCTGGCTTAGCCATGCCGTGGGCCGCAGGCAGGCAAGTTTGGGGACCCCCGTTCGCAGGACGCCGACAGGTCCCTTACAAAATAGCACATAAACTGGGGTTTAAGCTTATGTCACTCTCGCAACCCACCATCTAATTGCTATTGCATAATGCATTCCCGTAGGCCCAAATATGGTGAAGTATCATGTAGTCTACGTTCACATGACACCACTAAGGGAATAAAAACATACATACTATCAAAATATCAAACACATTTCAAGTTCACATGATTACTTGCAACATGATTTCTCCCGTGACCTCAAGAACAAAAGTAACTACTCACAAATGATAAAAACATTCATGATCAGAGGAGTATTAAATAGCATAATGGATCTAAACATATAATCTTCCACCAAATAAACCACGTAGTAATCAACTACAAGATGTAATCAACACCACTAGTCATCGACAAGTACCAATCTATAGTTCCGGTAACAAGATTGAACACAAGAAATGAACTAGGTTTTGAGAGGAGATGGTGTTGTTGAAGATGTTGATGGAGATTGCCCTTCCCAGGATGGGAGAGTTGTTGGTGATGATGATGACGATGATTTCCCCCTCCGGGAGGGAAGTTCCCCCGGCAAAATCGCTCCGTCGGAGGGCAAAAGTGCTCCTGCCCAAGTTCCGCCTTGAGGCGGCGGCGCTTCATCCCAAAAGTCCTCTGATTTTTTTCTATGTCAAAATGACTTATATACCAGAAGATGGGCACCCGAGGTGGGCTGAGGAGGTCACAACCCACCAGGGCACGCCTGGGGGGCTTGGCGCACCCAGGTGGGTTGTGCCCACCTGGTGGGCCCCCTCTGGTGTTTATTGGCTCCAGTATTTCTTAAATAATCCATAAAAAATCTCTGTGAAGTTTCAGCTCATTTGGAGTTGTGCAGAATAGGTGGCCTGACGTAGCGTTTCCAGGTCCAGATTTCCAAGGTGGGTTGTACCCACCTGGTTGGCCCCCTCTGGTGTTTATTGGCTCCAGTATTTCTTAAATAATCCACAAAAAATCTCTGTGAAGTTTCAGCTCATTTGGAGTTGTGCAGAATAGGTGGCCTGACATAGCGTTTCCAGGTCCAGATTTCTAGCTGCCGGAATTCTCCCTCTCGGTGTGTTCCTTGCAAATTATAATAGAAAATGCATTAGAATTTCTCCAAAAAGCATTATTATGGATAAAAACATTATAAAAAAATGTAAGAAAACATGATGAAAAATGGATGTATCAGCCCACCATGGAGTGGCGTGTGCATGACATTATATTCCCACACAACGGTCTTCTCTTTTTCTCTAGATGTTTAGTATGATTGTGTACAATAACCAACATACATAATAAAAAACATAGTTAGATTATGTAAGGCCTAAGGGGTGCATGTAGAATCAAGAGTGATGGTAGCTAACGAGTAGATAGATTCAAAACTAATGATAGAAGGTAGATGTAGCTTCTGTTTAAAAAGATAGTTGATGACTCGTCTACTGTTTGTTTCCCACCCAACATGAACCACATAAAAGACTCGTGATGAACCAGATAGTACACAGAGATACTATTCGTTGCTGCCTCGATATGAGCCCTGCATGAATTTTAAAACTCAAGTTTGAACATTAGTTTAGACCTGACTCGAAGTCTAAGAGGTGAAAAGGACGATAAAGTAGCAGGTAATAATAATCGATGTATAACGTAAGGAGACACAAAAGAGTGCGACCTCTTGATGGTAGCTAGAACTACGTCGGTATTTCCCTAGAGAGGGAGGGATGATGTAGCACAGCGACAGTAGGTATTTCCCTCAGTTATGAAACCAAGGAATTGAACCAGTAGGAGAACCAAGCAACACAACGTAAGCAGCACCTGCACACAAATAACAACACCTCACAACCCGACGTATTAAAGGGGTTTTCAATCCCTTCCGGGGTACGGCGCCTCAAGATAGGCAAACAGACGTGAGGTAAATTGTAGTAGATTGATAGATCGAACGCCAAATAAAATAAATAAAGATAAAATGCAGCAATATATTTTTGTATTTTTTGGTTTAATAGATCTGAATAAAAATGCAAAGGAAAAGTAGATCGCAAGGCAAATATATGAGAAAGAAGACCCGGGGACCATAGGTTTCACTAGTGGCTTCTCTCGAGAAAAATAGCAAACGGTTGGTAAAAAAATTACTATTGGGAAATTGATAGAAACTCAAATAATTATGATGATATCCAGGCAATGATCATTACATAGGCATCACGTCCAAGATTAGTAGACCGACTCCTGCCTGCATCTACTACTATTACTCCACACATCAATCACTATCCAACATGCATTTAGTGTATTAAGTTCATGGAAAAATGGAGTAATGCAATAAGAACGATGACATGATGTAGACAAGATCCGTTTATCTATATGGTGGTAGATATATATCTCGTCTTTTTATCCTTAGTAGCAATGACACATACGTGTCGGTTCCCTTTCTACCACTGGGATCAAGCACCGTAATATTGAACCCACTACCGGGCACCTCTTCCCATTGCAATATAAATAGATCAAGTTGGCCAGACAAAACCCAAATATCGGAGAAGAAATACAAGGCTATAAGAGATCACGCATAAAAGAGATCAAAGAATCAAATAACTTTCATGGATATAAAAAGATATGATTGATCATAAACTCAAAGTTCATCAGATCCCAACAAACACACCGCAAAAGAGTTACATCGTATGGATCTCCAATAGACCATTGTATTGAGAATCAAGAGAGAGAGAGAGACAGAGAGAGAGAGATGAAGCCACCTAGCTACTAACTACGGACCCGAAGGTCTACAAAGAACTACTCACGCATCATTGGAGAGGCACCAATGGAAGTGGTGAACCCCATCCGAGATGGTGTCTAGATTAGATCTGGTGGTTCTGGACTCTGCGGCGGCTGGATGAATATTTCGTCGATGCCTCTAGGGTTTTGGTATTTTGGGGGTATTTATAGAGCAAAGAGGCGGTCCGGGGGCACCCGAGGTGGGAAAAACCCACTAGGGCGCGCCAGGAGGCCCTGGCGCACCCTGGTGGGTTGTGCCCCCCTCGGGGCACCCCCCAGGTGCAACCAGGGCCCATTGTCTTCCTTCTGGCCCATAAAAAATCTCCGTAAAGTTTCGTAGCATTTGGATTCTGTTTTATATTGATTTTCTGCAATGTAAAAAACATGGAGAAAACATCAACTGGCACTTGGCACTATGTCAATAGGTTAGTACCAAAAAATGATATAAAATGACTATAAAATGATTATAAAACATCCAAGATTGATAATAAAACAACATGGAACAATCAAAAATTATAGATACATTGGAGAGGTATCAGCATCCCCAAGCTTAACTCCTACTCGTCCTCGAGTAGGTAAGTGAGAAAAACAGAATTTTTGATGTGGAGTGATGTTTATCAAGTCATATCATATTCTTTTCTTTATAGCATGGACATTTGGACTTTTATGTGATTCAAAGCAATAGTCTAGTTTTGACATAATAATTTAGATACTCAAGCATATCAACAAGCAACCATGTCTTTAAAAATATCAATGCTAAAATAAGTTATCCCTAGCCCATCATGCTCAAACATTGATCCATTCATGAAACACACTCGAATATTAACTACACCCAATACTTGGGCATGATCATATTGCCTCCTAGTTGGTGCTTTTATGAGAGAAGATGGAGACTCAAATAAAATAAAAATTGCATAAAGTAAAAGAAAGTCCCTTCGTAGAGGGAAGTAGGGATTTGTAGAGGTGCCAGAGCTCAAAGCGAAAAAATTGATACAAAAACATTTTGGGAGGTGTATCCATCCCACCAACGAAAACGACTTAGAGTTCCCAACACTTTCCATGCTAGATATGCCATAGGCGGTTCCCAAACAGAAAATAAAGTTTATTCCTTTTTCCACCATAACTTTCACTTTCCATGGCTAACCATATCCACGGGTGCCCTCCATACCAACACTTTCCAAGGAATTTATTATTTGACAACATAAAGTAAATTCATTTATTTCTGCATGCCGGGACTGGGCATCCCTAATACCTTTGCCTTACTCTCGTGCAATGATAAGTGAACAAACACTCATCTTGAGAATAACACATCTAGCATGGAAAATATTAGCCACCCCTCACCGCTCCGCGAGCAAAACAAACACACAAAAGAGAAGTTTATTTTGAAAATTAGAGATGGCACATACAAATTTGCTTAGAACGGCAAAAGAATACCGCATATAGGTAGATATAGTGGATCATGTGGCAAAACTGGTTTAAACGATTTTGGATGCACAAGTAGAGGTCATACTTAGTTCAAAATGAAGGCTAGCAAAAGATTGGGAAGCGACCAACCAAGAAACGAATAATCTCATAAGCAAGCATTAAGCATAATTAACACTGAATAATGCACCACAAGTAGGATATAATTTCATTGCATGATTATTGACTTTCGTGCATGCATAGGGAATCACAAACCTTAACACCAATATTCTTAATAGAGCACAATTACTCATCAAAATAACTCACATATCACATCATCATATCTGACAACTATTAGTAAGAATCAAATTTATTTTGTCCAATGATCTTCATGACATTTTCTTTTACTTTATCCTTCTTGGATATCTATCACTTTGGCACTAATTTTCATGTGTTGCTTTCCATAAGCTCAAACAAATATAAGTGAAGATAACTCTCAAGCAAATCTAAGTGAAGCAATAGAGCATTTCTTCAAAAATACTAAGCACACCGTGCTCAAAAAGATATAAGTGAAGCACTAGAGCAAGTCCTAGCTCATAAAAGATTTAAGTGAAGCATAGAGAGCAATTGTAACAAGTCATGATATAATTTTTGGATCTCTCAAATAGGTGTGTCCAGCAAGGATTGATGACTTAAAACACAAAATAAAACAAGCAAAGACACATATCATACAAGACGCTCCAAGCAAAACACATATCATGTGACGAATAAAAATATAGTCTCGAGTAAAATACCTATAGTTGTTGGAAGAAAGGGGGGATGCCACTCGGAGGCATCCCCAAGCTTAGTTCGTTGCTCATTCTTGGATAATAGCTTGGGATGCCAGGGCATCACCAAGCTTAGGCTCTTACATCCTTCCTTCATCCATCGTAAGATAACCCAAAACTTGAAAACTTCAATCACACAAAACTCAACAAAAACCTTCATGAGATCCGTTAGTATAAGAATAATAAACCACTACTATAAGTGATGTATCAAACCAAATTATATTTTGTTTTTGTATTATATCTACTGTATTCCAACTTCTCTATGGCAAAAACTCATCAAAGAAAACCATAGAGCCATCAAAATAAGCACACAACACAAAGAAAACAGAATTTCTCAAAACAGAATAGTCTGTAGCAATCTGACTATTTCGAATACTTATGTAACTCCAAAAATTATGCCAAATTAGGACGACATGAGTAATTTTTATGTTGATCTACTGAAATTGGAATGGGTATTTTATCGCTCTCTAGTAAAAAATGAAAATTAATTTTGTGAGCGTAAAATTTTCTGTTTTTTTTTCAGCAAGATCAAACAACTATTGCCCAAGAAGATCCTAAAGGCTTTACTTGGCACAAACACTAACTAAAACACAATCATAACAGTAGCATAATTGTGTAAGCACACAAGAACATAAAGCAAAAATAAATTTTATTCATTGGGTTGCCTCCCAACAAGCGCTGTAGTTATACGCTCTTAGCTAGCCATATAGCAAGGATCTAAGTTTTGTCATCCTTATTCTTCTTAATTTTCTTGGGGGTATTTTTATCAGGAGGTTTTGTAAACACAACATAAAATGTATTATCCATAGAAACTTTAACATTCGTTAGCTGATTTTCATCATAACCCCTTTGATTTCCCGCTACAAACCAAGAATAGTGTTGATTAACATTATTAAAAACTTGTTGGATTATATCTAGAACGGGGACCTCCTTTTTAAGATTCTCATCAAAGATTTTATTATCGCCAAGAAAATGCCTTAGTGCATAGTCACTATTGTAAATAATTTCAACTATCACGGGTTTTCACGATTCATACCACAAAAATTAAAGATTTCCCTAGCTTCCCGAATTATGTAGTCAAACTCGTTCATAAGAACGACAATGGCCAACTTTTTGGCTCTAGGATTCTTTATTTCAGGAAGCTCAAAAAACAATATTTGCAAAGTAGGATGAGTGCGGATAAATTTTCTTTCAAGGTTCGGAACTAGTGCTGAAATAGCATCCGCATAAGATCTAGTAGTTTTAAGTATAGGAGCATCATCCAGACTTAGATTTCCGACACAATTGAAAAATTCTTGGATACGTTCTTTTCCCATAACGTGCCCTTGCCCCAAGATAAAAGTTTTAGCATCCAGATTGCTTGTACATCCAATCTTAGGAGTCAGGCCATCATCTGTTGGTGCCATTCCGAAATCACTCATGATTGCAAGCAAAGGATAGATCCGACGAGAAAACGGCGAACGGAAAAAGAGAGGCGAATAAAACGGCAAATTTTCATGAAGTGGGGGAGAGGAAAACGAGAGGCAAATGGCGAATAATGTAAAGTGCAAGGAGATGAGATTTGTGATTAGGAACCTGGTTATGTTGAAGATTCTCAGCGTTCTGGGAACGGGGATCCCCAGACTTGCCTGCCTGCGGCCCGCAGCGTGGCTCCACCGGCGGCCCTGTATGACCCATCTTCACCAGCAAACATTCAAGACCCTCGTGAGGGGCCAAGCCTCGCGGGAGGACAACGCAAGACCTCCGCAGGGGTGGCCTCACCAGGCTGGCTCACGAGGAGCGGACAGATCAAGGCGAGGGGCACCTCGTGAGGTTCCTGTGATGCAAGCCATGACGACTGGAGCCAGGCGGACGCGAGCGTGCAGTGTCCTTGTTTCCTCTTTGGTGCTAAAGGAGCAAGCGCGGACGAGGAGTCCCGAGGCATCAGGCAAAGGTTTCCATATCAGTGCAACAAGACCAAGACCAGCAGGACGGCAGGACAGAGGTCACCATGGAGCCCAAGACGGCGTCACCACTAGAGCCTTTGGCAGGTGAAGACTACTTTTGTCAGGATAGCTTGTACTAGTTGTCTCCCTTCGAATTTGGCCGTTGTGGGATCCCTTCCTACTCAATATTTGGGAATAGGATCAGGGCCTCTATAAATAGGACTAGCCTCCACCATAAGGGGGAGACCCAGATCGAATCCATAGCATCCCAACCACTCAAGTTCACCAAGCACAAGAACACCTCTCCTTGCGAGGATGTTCTTCCCTTGTAACTCTTCATCCTCTGCCCGAGAGGCAATCCACCACACCACACTGGTGTAGGGTATTACACCACAACGGTGGCCCGAACCAGTATAAATCTTGTGTCTTATGTTCTTTGGGTTCAACGAGCTAGGTCGTGAGATCCTAGAGTGTGCGAGCTAGAGAGGGGGAGAGATCTTTGTGCGCACCCTAGTGTTCGAACCTCGAGGGTTTTGCTGAAACCCGAAATCCGACATTTGGCGCGCCAGGTAGGGGTGCATCGAAGCTTTCCTCTTCGTTGATCCTCGTTGCACCACTCCTCCAAGCTCATGGCCGACGCTCGCCGGACCCGCGCTGAGCGCCGGGCTGCTCTCCCCACCCATGTCGCTCAGACAGCCCCTGTCGGCGGACCTCCCCATCGTTATCCGTCACCCGCCGCCAATGCCGCCACCGGCCCGGCGGCAAACGAACAGCAAGCCTCTTCACTACACCCCTTTGTGCAGCGAGACGGTCGCACCGCCACCCCGTCGCTGACTCTGGCCGTCTCATCGTCTCACGCTCGTTGCACCCCCATGGATGCACAGACCGCGCTGCTCATGGCACGCGAGCTCCTGCGCTACCACCCGGTCGATGACCTCTACGAGGACTGGTTGGACCGCATCGCCGAGCTCGTCAGCGCCACGGGGGGCTCTCCTGCACCATCCCTATCGCTGCCTCGCCCGCCCCCGGCTGCGGGCGATGTGGCTCACGGAGCGCCTCCGCCCCCTTAGAACCAAGATGGTGCCCTCGCGTCAAGGAGTGCGGCTCATGGAGCACCTCAGCCTCCCCCGCGTCAAGACGGCGTCCTCGCTCCAAGACGCGCGGCCCAGCGGCGTGATCCCCGTGCCGTGTGCCCGCGCACGAAGAAAGAAGTTACCAGGAGGTTCCCCGTCTGCAAGAAGATGCTCCACCGCTTCTAGGACCACCACGTCAGGATCGCTTGCTGCGGCAGGGCCATGTGTCACTTGCCGTGGCGGCACAGGGACACCAAGGTCAAGCTCCACCTCCACGACGGGCACCAGTGGCCACGACGGGCTGCCGTGCCTTCACTCCTGAGCTGCGTAGCGTCGTCTAGACGGGAAAGTTCAAGCCGGATCTGCCTTCTCACTACAACGGCACCCCCGACCCTGCGGAGTTTCTGCAGCTCTACGAGCTGAGCATCGAGGCGGCCAATGGCGATGAGAAGGTCATGGCAAACTGGTTTCCCATGGCTCTCAAGGACGGCGCCCGCTCATGGCTCCTGAACCTGCTCCTAGGCTCGATTTCCTCCTGGGATGAGATGCATAGCCGCTTCATCGCCAACTTCCAAGGCACTCGCGACCGCCCCCTGGTCGCGGGTGACCTGCGCCGCATCAAGCAACAACCGGGAGAAACCTTGCAGAAGTACATCCAGCGCTTCAATAGCGCGCATCAAGATCCCCAAGGTGACGGACGAGGCCATCATCTCAGCGTTTTCTGACGACGTCTGCGACGTCAAGATGAAGGAGGAGCTCGCCATCCATGAGGAGCTGTGCACGACCTTGGAGATGTTCAACATAGCAACCAAGTGTGCAAGGGCTGAGGAGGGGCGTCTCTCCCTCCTCGAGCTCCCTGCTGCGGATCCAGAGGAGAAGAAGGCCAAGGTCAAGGACGTGAAGCGCAAAGGGGTGGCCGTACTCGCAGAAGAACCGGACACCAAGCGCGGCCGAGATCTTCCCGAGTCATCCAAGGGCAGCCGTATGTTCTGCGCCTTCCACAACATGCGCACACACAATACCAACGATTGTCAAGAGCTCAGGGCCATTCGAGACGGTCGCTTCAGTCGATGCCCCGAGCGCAACGACCGGGGCTACGACCGAGGAGGTGGACGAGGTGGAGGACATTGGGACGACCGTGGGCCCCGCCAAGACTGGCACGACCAGCCTCGTGAGAATCGTTGGAAGGATCAGCCTCGTGAGGGCGCCTGGAGGGACCAGCCTCGTGAGGATCGTCCTCAGGGCAACCCTGGTCTCCCTCCACTGCCGTGCGCCAACGCTTGCATCGACGACCATCAACAGGACGAAGGGGCTGGGGGCTTCCAGGAACCGCGCGCCATCGCTTGCATCTTGGGTGGCGCTCAGGCCCCAGCCTCCCAGCGCTTCTTCAAGCAGTTCTCCCGCGAAGTGAATGCAGCCCTCCCCAAGCTCGAGGCTACGCGTCCGCTCAGGTGCTCCAAGTACGCCATCACCTTTAGCTTGGCGGACCAGCTCAAATGCGCGGCAACCGCTGGCATCCTCCCGATGCTCTGTTCACCCGTCATCAGTAATGTCCAAGTCACCAAGACCCTCATCGACGGCGGCGCAGGACTCAGTGGCATGTCCGTCAAGACGTTCGACGGCCTTCAAGTGCCATACGATCAGCTCCAGCACACCAAGCCTTTCTCAGGAGTGAAAGACGGCTCCACCACCCCGATAGGGCAAGTTTTGCCTCCCTGTCACCTTCAGTCAGTGCGACAACTACCACACCGAGCTCATCGACTTCGATGTCGCCCACATCCTCCTGCCGTACAATGCCATCCTCGGGTACCCAACACTGGCCAAATTCATGGCGGTCACCCACCATGGCTACAAAGTCCTCAAGATGCCAGGAAGCAGCGGAATCATCATGGTCCCTTGCAAAGAAAGAGACGCGGTGTGCTCCCTCGAGTGCGCCTTCCAAGCTGCATCAATCGAAGACCCTGATAGCGCGGGTGTGTAGTACCCTCCTTAGGCCAAACCCAAGAAGAAGAATCAGCTACTCCGTAATGGTCCTCAAGGGAGCGGCACCTCCAGCGGCACCACTTCAGGATCCGCACCGGTGCCTGGGGCGCCTCCCTCCCTCGCATAGGGAGGAGCGCTCAGCGCCCTCCTCGGGCAAGGCTCAGGGGCAATCTTCTGGAGAACCTCAGACCTGGCCAACATCACGAGGGAGGCGCTCGGGCACCACATGGAGGCGTGCTTCACGGCATGTCTCCCTCAAGAGGACACGGGGCGAGGAGCGCCCAGCGCTCAGGAGTTCATCACCAAGGCATCTCAGGAGCTTCAGGAAGCAAGAGCAATACGCGGCGACCGCCACCCACCTGGTGTTGCTCCCCACCCAGGCGAGGGTGGTGAGCTGCGCGTCTGCATTGACATCCCAGGGCTCAACAGGGCCGCATCTCAGGAGCGCTTCTGGCCTTCGCGTGATGGCCGGTGTGAGGGCCCGCCTCACAGCTACGTCCGCATGCCGTTAGGCCTGCCGAGCGTGGCTGCCGCCTTCCAGCGCAATCTGCGGAGCATCCTGGCAGGACAGGAGGCCAGGCACCACGCTGTCCTGGCGGAGATGGAGACGGTCCTCCAGAGGCCACCTGAGCCTCCAGAGCCTCCCGAGGCTCAGGACCTGATACATCTCCAATGTATCTCTAATTTATGAAGTATTCATGCTATTATATTATCAATGTTGGATTTTTTATATGCATTTAAATGCTATTTTATATGGTTTTTGGGACTAACCTACTAACCTAGAGCCCAGTGCCAGTTTCTATTTTTTCCTTGTTTTAGAGTATCGTAGAAAAGGAAAACCAAATGGATTCCAATTGACCTAAAACTTGACGGAGCTTATCTTTGGACCAGAAGAAGGCCAGGAAGTAAAATAACTGGGCCAGAAGAGTCTTGGGCTGCCCACGAGGGTGGGGGCGCGCCCACCCCCCTGGGCGCGCCCCCCTGCCTCGTGGACATCCCGGAGACCCCCCTGCCTTGTTCCCGACTCCAACACCTCTTATATAACCCAAAACTTCCAGAAAGAAACCTAGATCGGGAGTTTCGCTGCCAGAAGCCTCCGTAGCCACCGAAAACCAATCTAGGCCCTCTCCGGCACACTATCGGAGGGGGCCATCATCACCGGAGGGCATGGAGGAGGATTCCGGAGGGGCCATCATCACCATGAAGGCCAAGGACCAGAGGGGGGAAGCCATGGAGGAGGAAGCACAAGGGGGAGAACCTCTCCTCCCCCTCTCTCTCGGTGGCACCGGAGTGCCATCGGGAGGGGAATCATCGCCGCGGTGATCGTCTTCATCAACATCACCATCATCATCACCATCCTCATCTCTTTTACGCGGTCCACTCTCCCGCACCCCACTGTAATCCCTACTTGAACATGGTGCTTTATGCCACATATTATGATCCAATGATGTGTTGCCATCCTATGATGTTTTGAGTAGATATCTTTTGTCTTTGGGTTGATTGATGGTCTAGATTGGTATGAGTTTGTATGTTTTACTTTGATGCTGTCCTATGGTGCCCTCCGTGTCGCGCAAGCATGAGCGGTTCCCGCTGTAGGGTGTTGCAATACGTTCATGATTCGCTTATAGTGGGTTGGTGAGTGACTGAAACACAAACCCGAGTAAGGGGGTTGTTGCGTATGGGAATAAAGAGGACTTGATGCTTTAATGCTATGGTTGGATTTTACCTTAATGGTCTTTAGTAGTTGCGGATGCTTGCTAGAGTTCCAATCATAAGTGCATATGATCCAAGTAGAAAAAGTATGTTAGCTTATGCCTCTCCCTCATATGAAACTGCAATAGTGATTACCGGTCTTGTTAACGACTGCCTAGGACAATTCCGCACACCGATCCACCATTATTCCACACTCGCTATTTATAATATTTAGTAATATATTCTAACTTTATGATAGCAGCACCTACTTTCGTATTTTAGCTCTCCATATCATGCAAAGTTATTCACTTCATACCCTCAACGTAGTTTTATTTCTCGTTTCTAGTTGGAAGCAAACGTTCGGTGTACGTAGAGTCGTATCAGTGGAAGATAGGGCTTGAGAGAATATTGATCTTACCTTTAGCTTCTTGCGGGTTCGACACTCCATACTTATCACTTCCATCTTTGGAAATTGCTACAATGATTCCCTCACTTGGGGATTATCAAGCTCTTTTCTGGCGCCGTTGCCGGGGAGCAATAGCATGGGGTTGATATTCTCGTGTGTGCTTGTTTGCTTTCTTCACTAAGTAGATTTTGTTTTTCATTTTTTGTTTCTATTTAGTTTTGGGTGAAACATACAAAAAAATTAAAGAATGAAAATACAAAAAAAATTATTACTTGCCTCTCATGCCTAAAAAGTTTTTCAAAAAGAGAAGTGATTGGAAAGTTATGCATTGAAGAAGTGAGGGTCGACCTTGAGCACTTGTGTTCATGCTCACGGAAACAATGTAGAAATTTTCGTGCAAGTTTCTATGTAAATAATTATCCCCTTGTATATATCCATTGTATTATAAAAATAATGTGCCAAGCTTTGGTTTTAGGATGATTAGATTGCTTGTTTACTATGTGCAGAACAAAAACAGAAACTTTGGCTGTAGAGCGTGATTTTACATTTTTTATTGGAAAGTCAAATGGGTATGAAACTTTTTGCACATTACTTCTGTATAAATTTCTGAAATTGTCATATTTATTTCATGATTATTGGAGGCACGTAAGTTTACTAAACTTCCAGATTACTGCAGGCTGTCCTGTTTTAGACAGATTCTGTTTTTCGCGTGTTGTTTGCTTATTTTGATGAATCTATAGCTAGTATCGGAGGGTATGAACCATAGATGAGTTGGAATACAGTAGATATTACACCAATATGAATTTATAATGAGTTCACAACGGTACCTAAAGGTAGTGATTTGCTTTATTATACTAACGGATCTCACAAAGTTTTTGTTAAAGTTTTGTGTGGATGAAGTGTTCGAAGAACGAGGAGTTACCAATGTGAGAAGAATAAAGAGAGGCAAGAGCTCAAGCTTGGGGATGCCCAAGGCACCCCAAGTAAGTATTCTAAGGATACTCAAGCATCTAAGCTTGGGGATGCCCCGGTTGGCATCCCATCTTTCTTCTACAAAAATTATCGGTATACCTCGGTTTTTGTTTTTTTCACATGATTTGTGTCCTTTCTGTTTTTATTTTTTAAGAACCATGCTCGTATGAGATATCTCTTCATTGTTTCATAGAATGCTTCATGTGCTTCACTTATACATTTTGAGCTTGGATATTGGTTAGTCTATATTAATTGTAGAACGCTCCATGAACTTCACTTATATCTTTTGGAGTATGAATAATACTACAATCTAAAGTGGGTTTGGAATAGTGTCAACTTTAGGAACTAGTGATCCCGCTATTCCGAATGAGAAGAATTTTGCTTATGTGGAGAGTAGAAAAATTTCTATGCTTGTAGATCTTGAAAAGAATGCTTTATGAGATGGTAATATTGTTGAATTCATTCATGATGCTACTGAAAATTATTATGAGGGAGGAATATATGCTTGTAGTAGTTGCAATAATATCAAGTTTCCTCTCTATATGCTTAAAGCTTTGAAGTTACACTTGTTTTGCCTTCCTATGCTAGTTGATTCTTGCTCCTATAAATTATGTACTCACAAAATCCCTAGGCATAGAAAGTGGGTTAGACTTAAATATGCTAGTCATATTCTTCATCATGCTCTCTTTATGTTTTAATTCTTATCTTTTATGTGAGCATCATTGAAATCATCATGCCTAGCTAAAAGGCATTAAAGAAAAGCGCTTGTTGGGAGACAACCCAATATTTACCCTTATTGTTTTTGTGTGTTCTCATGGTTAAGATACTATAGTAATCATGTTTTATAGCTTTTGTTTCAATAAAGTGCGAAGTAAGACCTTTGGGAAGACTTGGGTGAAAGTTAATGTGATCTTGCTGTAAAAAACAGAAACTTTGCGCTCATGAGATTAGCTGCCATTTTTTACAGAAGAAACGTCCACCGTCGCCGTCGGGACTTCAGAGGGCGCCGGCGGCACCAGGCCGTGCCCATCAAAGGTGGGCATGGCATCCATGACCTATGCCCCGTCCTTAGGGAGGAACAAGGGAGCGTGGGGATTCGGCAGATACTCTTGGTCATCTCCGACCAGGAGACGGAGGGCCACGGCCAACTCCTCGTCGGACAAGGCCTTCGGACTCAAGCGTAGCTTGTCTTCTTCATCCACAAGCGTCCACAAGGGGCGCGTGTGCGCCTGAAGAGGAGCCACCCGTAGTGCCAAGAACTCCCTTAGGAGCATGGCCCCCGTAAGCTTCGCCGCCTTCACGTTGCCCGGCTTCAGGTCGGCGTTCATCTTCTCCAGCACCAAATTCACCCGGTCGTCAGTAAGCTTCGCGCGGGACCATCCCTCATCAGGCTGGGGCATCCCCGTCGATAGCTTCAGCCATGGGTGGACACGCTTGGCATCCATCATAACCCAACTTGCTCCTGAAGCCATGGGCCTTCTTCCCGGTCTTTGAAATCATGTTAGCCTTGCCGGCTGCAATGAAGTTGGCGCACCCCATGGTGTGGCCGTCGTTGATCCGGAGGTAGAAGAAGTTGTGCAGCAGTGCCACGGACGGCATCACCCTGACGTACACCTCACAGTAGAAGGCAAAGATGGACAAGAGAAGAACGGAGTTGGGATGGAGATGAAGAGCCTGTAACCCGTAGTGTTGGAGGACCGCGTAGAAGAAGTCGGAGAAGGGGGGAACGAGGCCGGAGACGACGTTGCTCATGAAGAAGGGGTAGAAGGAGCTCTTCGGAGCTTCGGGCAGGGCGGAGCCATCCCGAAGCTCGGTCTCCCCCTTCTTGTTGCTCTCCCCCGCCGTCAGCAGGTGCGTGGCGGCGAGGTTCTTCGCCGAGACATTGGGCGCCTCCAGGGCCGGCTCGTACCAGGTAGGCAGCGAATCAACCTTGGGCTTTTGGGGCGCCATTGGTCGGAAGCTCGGAAGGAGATCAGAGCAGATCTGGAGATTTTGAAAGTGAGGGGCGAGAGAGGGGATCTGGAGCTAGGCAAAGGAAGGCAATGAAGGCAAGTGTTCCCTGCATCGGCCTTTTGTTAGTCGGGCAGTTGCCGAGGTAGCGTTGGGAAGCGGAGACACCCAAGTCCAATCAGTCGCCTCACGCCAACCGCAGCCGCATGCTGTTGGGGCCCGCAGCGCTCCGCGTTTGCCCTTTGGCTTCGCCTCGAAGCCAAGCCCGAGCGTGCCTTGGGCCCGGGGGCTACTGTCGGTGTTCTGGGAACGGGGGTCCCCAGACTTGCCTGCCTACGGCCCGCAGCGTGGCTCCACCGGCGGCCCTATACGGCCCATCTTCATCAGCAAACATTCAAGACCCTCACGAGGGGCCAAGCCTCGTGAGGCGGACGACGCAAGACCTCCTCAGGGGCGGCCTCACCAGGCTGGCTCACGAGGAGCGGAGAGATCAAGGCGAGGGGCACCTCGTGAGGTTCCTGTGATGCAAGCCATGACTACTGGAGCTAGGCGGGCGCCAGTGTGCGCAGTGTCCTCGTTTCCTCTTTGGTGCTAAAGGAGCAAGCGCAGATGAGGAGACCCGAGGCATGAGGTAAAGGTTTCCATATCGGTGCAACAAGACCAAGACCAGTAGGATGGCAGGACGGAGGTCACCGTGGAGCCCAAGACGGTGTCACCTCTAGAGCCTTTGGTAGGCGAAGACTACTTTTGTCAGGATAGCTTGTACTAGTTGTCTCCCTTCGAATTTGGCCATTGTGGGATCCCTTCCCGCTCAATATTTGGGAAGAGGACCAGGGCCTCTATAAATAGGACTAGCCACCACCATAAGGGGGAGACCCTGATCGAATCCATAGCATCCCAACCACCCAAGTTCACCAAGCACAAGAACACCTCTCCTCGCGAGGTTGTTCTTCCCTTGCACTATTCATCCTCAGCCCGAGAGGCAATGCACCACACCACACTGGAGTAGGGTATTACACCACAACAGTGGCCCGAATCAGTATAAATCTTGTGTCTCATGTACTTTGGGTTCGACGAGCTAGGCCGTGAGATCGTAGAGTGTGCGAGATAGAGAGGGGGAGAGATCTTTGTGCGCACCCCAATGTTCGAAACTCAAGGGGTTTGCTGGAACCCGAAATCCGACAAAGATCCTCCCCGGCAACGGCGCCAAAAATTCTCCTTGATGGTAGCTGGAACTACGTTGGTATTTCCCTGGAGAGGGAGGGACCATATAGCACAGCGACGGTAGGTATTTCCCTCAGTTATGAAACCAAGGTATCGAACTAGTAGGAGAACCAAGCAACAAAAACATAAGCAGCACCTGCACACAAATAACAACACCTCGCAACCTGACGTGTTAAAGGGGTTCTCAATCCCTTCCGGGGTAAGGCGCCTCAAGATAGGCAAACAGACGTGAGGTGAATTGTAGTAGATTGATAGATCAAACACCAAATAAGATAAATAAAGATAAAATGCAGCAAGGTATTTTTGTATTTTTTTGGTTTAATAGATCTGAATAAGAATGCAAAGGAAAAGTAGATCGCGAGGCTAATATATGAGAAAGAAGACCCGAGAGCCGTAGGTTTCGCTAGTGGCTTCTCTCGAGAAAAATAGTAAACAGATCGGCGCGCGAAGGTTCTCTGGATTGGTTGTTGGGTAATTACTATTGGGGAATTGATAGAACCTCAAATAATTATGATGATATCTAGGCAATGATCATTATAGAGGCATCACGTCCAAAATTAGTAGACCGACTCCTGCCTGCATCTACTACTATTACTCCACACATCGACCGCTATCCAGCATGCACCTAGTGTATTAAGTTCATGGAAAAATGGAGTAATGAAATAAGAACGATGACATGACGTAGACAAGATCCATTTATCTATATGGAGGTAGATATAGATCTCGTCTTTTTATCCTTAGTCGCAACGATACATACGTGTCGGTTCCCTTTCTGTCACTAGGATCAAGCACCGTAAGATCAAACCCACTACCGGGCACCTCTTCCCATTGCAAGACAAATAGATCAAGTTGGCCAGACAAAACCCAAATATTGGAGAAGAAATACGAGGCTATAAGAGATCACGCATAAAAGAGATCAAAGAAACTCAAATAACTTTAATGGATATAAAAAGATATGACTGATCATAAACTCGAAGTTCATCAGATCCCCACAAATACATCGCAAAAGAGTTACATCATATGGATCTCCAAGAGACCATTGTATTGAGAATCAAGAGAGAGAGATGAAGACATCTAGCTACTAACTACGGACCCGAAGGTCTACAAAGAACTACTCACACATCATTGGAGAGGCACCATTGGAGGTGGTGAAGCCCATTCGAGATGGTGTCTAGATTGGATCTGGTGGTTCTGGACTCTGTGGCAGCTGGATGAATATTTCTTCGATGCCTCTAGGGTTCTGGTATTTTTGGGGTATTTATAGAGCAAAGAGGCGGTCCAGGGGGCACCCGAGGTAGGCACAACCCACCAGGGCGCGCCTGGGCCTCCTGGCGCGCCCTGGTGGGTTGTACCCCCCCTCGGGGCAACCCCCAGGTGCAACCAGGGCCCATTGCCTTCCTTCTGGCTCATAAAAATCTCGGTAAAGTTTCGTGGCATTTGGACTTCGTTTGATATTGATTTTCTGCGATGTAAAAAAATGGAAAAAAACAACAACTGGCACTTGGCACTATGTCAATAGGTTAGTACCAAAAAATGATGTAAAATGACTATGAAATGATTATAAAACATCCAAGATTGATAATAAAACAGCATGGAACAATCAAAAATTATAGATATGTTGGAGACGTATCACCTCTGTTCCGGAACTGTGTAGTCCTCAGGTTCATCTGCTCCGTTGATGATGGTAGTGCAGTTGGCGTGGCTGCCGGCAACGGGGAAGATGTGATCTGAGGTGGAGAAAGAAGGTCTGCAGGGGGGATATCTCTGCTACGGTGGACGCTTCCGTCGATGGTGCACCTTAGGTGGGGTGGATGACAGCATGACAAGAGTGGGACAAAACACACATAGTTTTCTTTGACGCCTATCTGAAAATGAAGTAAATCCGTAATGGCTCCTTAGAATTGGAGGATTCTAAAAATGCAGGGACAGAAAAAACACAGGAATAGGATAGGAATGCACGTGCAATAGAGAGCATTTGCAAACACAGGATTTCTGTCGACTTGTGTGTTTGGTTCATATGAATTGGAAGAACACAGGAATGGAGAAACATGGTCAAATTAAAGTCAAACCACAATGAAATGTAAAATAAGAATATTATTATGACAGTAATGCACTTAGTCCTGTTCTGGATGCATATTAATTTGAAAAGGTCGTCCAACTGGATATTAAAATTCCTATGCTTTTTCTTTGAAAGAGACACCAAAGGAAAAAAATCCTCTAGTTTTTCTTTGCTCCATTCCTTCTTAACAAATGCATGAATAGTAGTACCATAGGAAAGTTTCCAATTCCTATGTTTTCCTTCACTTTTTTCTTTGAACCAGTGGCGATTCAAGTAGGTAGTCTTAAAGAGGCTGAAGCCTGCCCTCGAAGATTTTTGTGAGCTTATTTGGTCCACATGAATATCATGTAATGGCTATCTTGCTAAACCGATTCAAATTGTGGTTCTAAAGAGCATTTAGTTTTCTTCGTGTTAATTTTGCGAGCACGATTCATTTCTTTCTAGATTTACAACTTCTTTGAACCAAAGGACCCCTGAGGGGTCAACATGAATGTAGAGTAAAAAAGTAATGCAATGAGTGTACAACCTATTTCACGTAGCCTTGTCGACCTCAACATCATTGGGTTGGACGTGGAGTATGGTTATGCTGGTGTGACTGTCGGAGGTGGGGAAGAAGATCTCAGGCCTTTGGAGACGGCGCCGAGGGTACTACTCCGCTGTTATGGACGGTTCCGTCGTTGGAGCAGCTCCGGTGAGTGATACGTCTCCGTTGTACCTATAATTTTTTATGGTTTCATGCCAATATTCTACAACTCTCATATACTTTTGGCAACTTTTTATATTATTTTTGGGACTAACAATTGATCCAGTGCCCAGTGTCAGTTCATGTTTGTTGCATGTTTTTTGTTTCGCAGAATATCCATATCAAACGGAGTCCAAACGCGATAAAAACGTATAGAGATTTTTTTGAAATATATGTGATTTTGGGGAAAAGAATCAATGCGAGACGATGCCCGAGGGGCCCACAAGCCCTAGGGGTGCCCCCTACCCTGGGCACGCCTGGGAGGCTTGTTGCCACCCTGTAAGGCCGTTGGTGCCCTTCTTCGGCCGTAAGAAATATAATATCCGGACAAAATCGTGTTAAAATTTCAGCCCAATCGGAGTTACGGATCTCCATGAATTTAAGAGGCAGTGAAAGGCTAGAAAACAGGAACGCAGAAACAGAAGGAAACAAAGAGAGAGATATCCAATTTCGGAGGGGCTCTAGCCCCTCCACCGCCATGAACACCAAGGACCAGAGGGGAAACCCTCCTCCCATCTAGGGGGAGGCCAAGGAAGAAGAAGGAGAAGGAGGAGGAGGAGGAGGAGGAGGGGGGCTCTCTCCCCCTCTCTTCCGGTGGCGCCGGAACACCGTCGGGTCATCATCGTGACGACGATCTACGCCAACAACTTCGCCGCGGTCATCACCAACTCTCTCTCCCCCTCTATGCAGTGGTTTAACCTCTCTTTTACCCGTTGTAATCTCTACTTAAACATGGTGCTCAACGCAATATATTATTTTCCAATGATGTATGGCTATCCTATGATGTTTGAGTAGATCCGTTTTGTCGTATGGGTTGATTGATGATCATGATTGGTTTGAGTTGTATATTTTATTATTAGTGTTGTCCTATGGTTCTCTCTGTGTCACGCAAGAGTGAGGGATCCCCGTTGTAGGGTTTTCAATATGTTCATGATTCGCTTATGGTGGGTGGCATGAGTGACAGAAGCACATACCCCAGTGAGTAGGTTGTTTGCATATGGGAGTAAATGGGACTTGATACCTTATAATGCTATGGTTTGGTTTTACCTTAATGATCTTTAGTAGTTGCAGATGCTTTCTAGAGTTCCAATCATAATTGCATATGATCCAAGTAGAGAAATTATGTTAGATTATGCCTCTCCCTCATATAAAATTGCAATAATGGTTACTAGTCTAGTTATCGATTGCCTAGGGACAAATAACTTTCTTGTGACAAAAAGCTCTCTACTAAAACTAACTTAGTTGTTTCTTTATCTAAACAACCCCTACCTTTTATTTATGTGTTCTTTATTATCTTACAAACCTATCCCTTTACACCTAAAAGTACTTCTAGTTTCATACTTGTTCTAGGTAAAGCGACCGTAAAGTGTGCGTAGAGTTGTATCGGTGCTCGATAGAACTTGAGGGAATATTTGTTCTGCCTTTAGCTCCTCGTTGGGTTCAAAACTCTTACTTATCGAGAAAGGCTACAATTGATCCCCTATACTTGTGGGTTATCAATGAGGTGTACGACGGCGAGGCTGAAGCAGGACAAGACACACAACGTTAATCTAAAGTAGGATTCTAATAGCATCTGCAATAGATGATGTAAAATACATCAAAAAGTGCTAGATGTAAAATGCATTAGCCGCGGTTGAGGGTGTCCTGGATTAGGGGGTCCTCAGATAGCCGGACTATATACTTTGGCCGGACTGTTGGACTATGAAGACACAAAATTGAAGACTTCGTCCCGCGTTCGGATGGGACTCTCCTTTGCGTGGAAGGCAAGCTTGGCGATTCGGATATGTAGATCTCCTCCCTTGTAACCGACTATGTGTAACCCTAGCCCCTCCGGTGTCTATATAAACCGGAGGGTTTTAGTCCGTAGGACAACAACAATCATACCATAGGCTAGCTTCTAGGGTTTAGCCTCTCCGATCTCGTGGTAGATCAACTCCTGTAATACTCATATCATCAAGATCAATCAAGCAGGAAGTAGGGTATTACCTCCATTGATAGGGCCCAAACCTGGGTAAACATCGTGTCCCCGCCTCCTGTTACCATCCGCCTTAGACCCACAGTTCGGGACCCCCTACCCGAGATCCGCCGGTTTTGACACTGACATTGGTGATTTCATTGAGAGTTCCACTGTGCCATCACGATAAGGCCTGATGGCTCCCCTTGTTGTGAGGGACAACATTACCTCTGGGGGAGCCCTGGCTGTAGGCCAAACTCGTTGATTAGGCGGCTTCGTCGTGACTGCCCTGTCGGTCGTCGCGCCGACGATGACTTCTCGGGTCATCAAAAACAGCCTCCACATCGGCTCAGGATTCACCGAGCAGATGGATCCAATGGAGCTCTCTTCTTTGAACGAGCTCTTGGATCGCATCGCCGCCTTGGGAGTCGCTACGAACTATGATCGGATCGGGCTTAAACCCGACCAAAGGGAGATTAACTCTCCGCCGGTTACCCATCAAATAGCGGTGGTGGAGGAGCGATGCAACGATTCTTCCTCTATTTTGAGGACAAACTATGTCCGGATTCCCGAGCTCTCCAAGCCGGATACCCGTCTACGAGAGGACATGGCCCAAGCTTCAAACCTAGAATCGAACATCGGGCTAGTACCGTTGGGCAACGTCCCAGATCCCGAACTACCAAGCTCGGAAACTCCTTTGGGTCTTAGACCGGGCCAAGGTTTGGACTTAAATCTACCCACCCACCCTCACATAAGTGATCTTTCCCATATTAGACAAGAGCCCCAAGAGACAGTATATCACTATTAGGCCAGATTCCTCCTTGCAATAAGCAAGGCGAAGGACTATCGCGAGGAAGACGCAATTTTATTCTTTTGCAAAAATTGCACGGACAAGGGAATCCTCAACGCCATAAGTCGCCGTGATATAACACACTTCGCTGACTTGGCGTCCATAGTACAGAAGTACTGTGCGATGGAAAGCACTTGGAAATCTCAAACACAATTTTGGGATCCTCCGGCTCTAACTAAACCCTGTGTCCGAACTAAAAGGGTGTACTCTCGTAAGTCACCCAATCCAATTACAAAGAAGCCAAAACCCACTACAGGGCGCAGAACCGTATTGGAGCGATGGCTCAATGGGCCATGCAAAATTCATAGTACATCGGATACCATGCCAACACACAGCCTTAGAGCATATTGGATACTCCGGCAGGTGGCCACGAGCGACGAGGATCTCCTTGTCAACAATACCGCAGAGCACCCTCCCGCGGAAAATAACAATACAGTACTGCCAGTCTTTGAGACTTTCGCCTCAAACAATAGGTGCAAGCGGGCACTTCGCAGCCTCGCCGAAGTCTGCCACATCGCAACGATAAATCCATGGAACGACACGGCCATAACCTTCAAGGCCAGTGACAAACCTCAATTCCGCACAGCCCGAGCTCCAGCCGCTTTGGTCCTTAGTCCAATTGTGGACGGCTTACGGCTTACTAAAGTACTCATCGACGGTGGCAGCGGATTAAACCTCATCTATGAGGAGACTCTTGGAAAAATGGAAATAGACAAGAGCCGCATTGAGCAAAGTAGCACGACCTTCAGAGGAATCATCCCTAGTCGGGAGGCACGGTGTGCGGGAAAAATCACACTAGATGTGGTATTCGGCACGCCGGAGAATTATAGGTCCGAAGAAATCACATTCCAAGTGGCCCCATTTAGTAGCGGATACCAGGCCCTTCTAGGGCGAGAGGCATTCACGATATTCCAAGCTATACCCCATTATAGGTACATGAAGCTCAAGATGCCCGAGCCCAATGGAATCATCACTCTAGCTACTGATCCAGACATAGCACTCCGCGCCGAAAATAAAACCGCCGCACTGGCCCTCGAAACGTTATTCGAAGACCTCGTAGCCAAAGAACTAACTGCGCAGCGTTCTACAGTGGACAGGGACGACGTGATACTCGACAAAAGACCCAAGTCCACCTCTTTTAAACCAGTGGACGAAATAGTCCACCCAACGGACCCTACAAAAACAACATCCATCGGGGCACAGCTGAACCCCACAACAGACGCCGCACTGCGGGAGTTCTTACGCGAGAAATGGGACATCTTCGCCTGGCATCCTTCAGATATGCCAGGCATCCCACGCAGGCTGGCCAAGCATAGCCTAAACATTCTAAAGGAATACAAGCCGGTCAAGCAAACTCTTCGGCGTTTCTCCGAACCCAAGCGACAAGCCATGGGAGAAGAACTAGCCAAGTTACTGAAGGCCGGATTCATTAGAGAAATAAAATATCCGGACTGGCTAGCAAACCTGGTGATGGTACCAAAGAAGGACAAATACTGGCGCCTATGTGTCGATTTTAAGGACCTTAACAAGGCTTGCCCCAAGGATCCCTTCCCCCTCCCCCGCATCGATCAAATTATCGATGCTACCGCGGGACACGTCTCGTTGTGTTTCCTTGATGCATACTCCGGATACCATCAAATCAAGATGGCGGAGCCCGATCAAGCCGCAACGGCATTCATTACTCCATACGGCCCCTTCTATTTCAACACCATGCCTTTCGGGCTCAAAAACGCCGGTGCGACCTATCGACGCATGATTTAGACATGCCTGGAAGCACAAATCGGCAAAACAGTGGAGGCATATGTAGACGATGTGGTAATTAAAACCAGACACATCGAATCTTTGATAGATGACTTGAGGCTCACGTTCGACAATCTCCGAACATATGACATTAAGCTCAATCCGGAAAATGCGTTTACGGCGTACCCGCTGGAAAGCTCTTAGGCTTCATCATTTCCAACAGAGGAATTGAAGCGAATCCAGCTAAAATCCAAGCTCTGTCATAGTTGGCTATCCCAACAAACCTCAAGCAAATCTAGAAATTAACTGGATGCGTGGCTGCCTTAAGCCGCTTTATCTCCTGATTGGGAGAAAAGGCATTACCTCTTTATCGCCTTCTTCGGCACACCGAACACTTCGAGTGGACGGACGTGGCTACGGCCGGATTGGAAGAAATAAAAGCTGCCTTGGCCAGCAACCCAATCTTGGCCGCGCCCAATATCGGTGAACCAACGCTGTTATATATAGCGGCAACACACCAAGTTGTAAGCCAGTGCTCGTCGTCGAACGAGAAACGGTCGGACATAAGTTCCCGCTTCAAAAGCCGGTATACTACGTATCTACTGTCCTCACTCCATGCAAATCTCGGTACCCACATTATCAAAAGATAGCATACGCGGTCTTCATGGCATCCCGAAAACTACGACACTACTTTCAAGAGTGTTCAATTACGGTGGCCTCCGAGGTTCCAGTCAACGACATTATAAACAACCGCGATGCCACGAGCCGGATTGCTAAATGGGCTATTGAGCTCCTCCCATTCGACATATCATACAAACCACGGCGAGCCACTAAGTCACAAGTACTGGCCAATTTCGTCGCCGAATGGACAGAAGCCGAACTCCCTAAAGAATACGGCGCGTACACCAATTGAATCATGCACTTCGACGGCTCTAAAATGCTGGCGGGTTTGGGAGCAGGCGTCATCCTGACATCCCCAACCGGAGATACAGTCCAATATGTACTCCAAATATTATACACAGACTCCAACAATGCAGCCGAATATGAGGCCCTATTGCATGGTCTTCGGATGGCAGTCTCCATGGGCATTCAACGCCTAGAAGTGCGTGGGGATTCGAACCTTGCAATATCTCAAATAAATGGAGATTTTGATGCCAATGACCCAAAAATGGCGGCTTATCACAATGCTGTCCTCAAAATGTCAGCTCGATTCGAGGGGCTCAAATTCCACCATGTGGTCCGGGAAAACAATCAAGCGGCGGATATCCTCGCCCGAATCGGCGCTAAGCGCGACCCTGTCCCACCTAATATCTTCCTGGAAAGGCTTTTTAAGCCATCCATGGTGTGGGAAGGGGAGACCGGCAACAATAGTCCGGATCCGGCCACAACACCAGACACCGAACACTTTGACATAATCGGAGGCTCTGCCACCGAGATAACACCTTCGGCCCACGTGATTATGGCCGTCATCGCCCCGTGGACAGAACCCTTCTTGGCTTAGCTAAATAGGCAAGAACTCCCTAAGGACCAAAACGAGGCACGTTGCATTGTGCGGAGGTCTAAAGCCTACAAGGTCCACGAGGGAGAGCTTTATAAGAAAAGCGCTACCGGAGTACTGCAAAGGTGCATCTCCGAGGAGGAAGGACGACAACTTTTGGCCGAAATTCATGCTGGACTCGGCGGCCATCACGCCGCAGCTCGGGCGCTCATAAGTAAGGCCTTCCATACAGGTTTCTACTGGTCGACAGCTCGAGCAGACGCACATGACCTCGTTCAACATTGCGTCGGTTGCTAGGTCTTTGCAAACCAAAGACATATGCCACCTACCGCTCTCCAAACAATCCCCATTACTTGGCCTTCGCGGTCTGGGGGCTTGATATGGTCGGACCCCGTAAAGGAGGAAGCCATAAGAAAAAGTACCTATTGGTCATGGTGGATAAATTCACCAAATGGATAGAGGCCAAACTAGTTAAAACGGCCGAATCCGGACCAGTGATAGATTTCATATCCAGGGTTGTACACCTCTACGGTGTCCCCCACAGTATCATCACCGATAACGGCTCGAACTTTACAGCCGATGAGGTAAAAACTTGATGCAACAACATGGGCATTAAGCTCGATTATGCATCCGTCTATCACCCTCAAACTAATGGTCAAGTCGAACGAGAAAATGGTCTTATAATGAGCGGCATTAAACCCAGACTAGTGCGGTCCTTGAAGGAATCAGATACGCACTGGGTCGAGGAGCTCGACTCCATACTATGGGGGCTGCGGACCATGCCAAATCGCACTACCGGATACACACCTTTCTTTATGGTGTACGGCGCAGAGGCGGTACTTCCCTATGACATCATTCATGACTCACCTCGCGTGCGCATGTACGAAGAGAAAGAAGTCGAGATAGATCGGCATGACAGTTTGGACGCCCTGGAGGAGGAGCGTGAAGTGGCAAAAGCCCGGTCCGCATTCTATCAACAATAGGCTCGATGATATCAAAGCAGAGAAGTACTGGCCAAAACTTATAATGTTGGCGAACTCACTCTACGCCTACCAGAGAAGAAAAAGGACAAACTCAAACCCAAATGGGAAGGTCCCTTCGTTATTGACAAAGTTCTGACCGATGGAGCGTACCGTCTACAGGATGCATCGGACAATCGACTCGAGCCAAACCCATGGAACGCAGCCAGACTCCGAAGGTTCTATGCCTAGCGCCGGACTCTGTGTTCGTCTCCTTACCTCCGTCAATTTTTTATATATATTCGTTATCTATATTTTCTGTATTTTTTCCTTTTCTTCACGGCCTTCAAAGGTTAAACTGTGTCTTGATTGCACAATTTGTACACGCTAAGCGCGCTCATTATACCTGGGGGCTTCTTATACAGAAGCTTAATATAATTACGATCCGGGCTCTATGCCTGCCGCACATGTGTTATTTTTACGCATGCACCTTTTCTTTGCCATTATATGCATCGATATGACTTAAGTTTTGGCCAAGCTGGGTTGCCTGGCTCTTGTGTTTATGCCCTACGATCCCGTTAATTCAGCTAGGGCATAAGGGGAGCACCTCTGCGATTGTTACTGCCGGGTCGGCCAGTCGTGTACCTCAGACTGGGTGAAGCCGAAAGCTAGCGTTCTTAAGGAATATTCGGTCAGCGAACAAAGGATGACTTTTTTACTTATTAGAATACATACCCCCATATGTTTATATTCTGCGTCTCTTGTCGCAGTTCGGACATGCACATTAATGCATGCGTACCTAGGGAAAGGAACCCTTAACGGAACTATTCTCCCTGGAAGATGTTTCTTACTATCCATGTAATATAACATAACTAGTTGGGTACTTGTCTGTTCAAGCACTTATGACCCCTACGCCTGGTTTCCACACGTACCCCAGTTTTTACATAACCGAGCAGGTATTCGGATACACTCCGGACTGTCGGGTCCGGAGGTCGAAGCGAAAAGGTCCGCCATGACAAATGATTTACAATCCGGCTAGGGACAATATATGTCACTCGAAGTACACAGTCACTTAGACTGACTAAATTCTTCTTCTATACCATCCAACAGGCTATCTTGCCTACAATCCTGTTGGGAATACTTCGCGGCTAATTTCACCTGGTCATACACCAAGCTGATGGGGATCTCTTTCCCGCCAGGCCCTACAGGTCCGACCTCAGCCATATGGTTTGGGTCAGCCTTGGCATATCGAGTCTTCACCATGGCCCAGGCTTCCCTTGCACCTTGTTGACAGGCAGATATCTTCCATAATCAGAAGTGCCGCCGCGCTCCCTTGAGTATATCCACAAGCTCCCCCATGCCTCCTGGCAGGGAGGCAGAGGGCCACAAGGCCTGGGCAAGGTCCTGCATCACCTGCCGAACTTGTTCGTGCAGTTGTGAGAGCTCTGGCAGAAGATCTCCCGCAGACCCGGGCATCTCCTCTCCGGGACGGCCCGTCAGCATACCTACAGATATAGCTCTATTAGCTGGTTTCTTCGCCGAACTGTATAGAAGTTCGCTCAAGCACTTACTGAAAATGCCAGGTCGAAGCCTTTTATTCTCCTTTACGGAGTCAGCCAGCTGGGCCCGAACATCTTTTAGTTCAACATACAGCCGGGTATTGGCATCTTGGAGATCGTTTTTCTCCCGCCTAACTTGTTTAAGCATGCGGTCGCCAGCCTTCAGCTGTCGTTGAGCATGTTGCTCCTCCGGATTCACTCCGGGATCATCTGCGGAATCTATTGATTAGATTAGCATGCAAGCAAAATATTAACTGGTATATCTCATTCTTTTTAATAGGAACAAGTATTACCGGATGGGGCCTTCTTGGACTCCTCCATTTTGGCAACTGCGGCCCGTAACTGGGCTTTGCACTCCTCCAGCTCTTGAGACAACTGGGTATTATTCTCAGTAAGAACCTATGCAAATAGTGATCCTTAAATCAGTTTTGCTAACTATTTCAAGTCTCAGGGGCTACTGGTATATATATAATTATCAGATTTTCTTACCCATATATCCTTTACATACTGGTCCGTGGCTCTGGCAAGACCATTTTGAGCAGCTCGGATGTACGCGTCCCCTGAGTTGAACGCATCAAACGCCTCTTCAGAAAAACCGGGGTCGCGGAGTACGGCCCGGCGACGCCTGTGCTTCGTGGCACTCTCCACTTCAGAATTTGTAGCGGACAGCCTATCCGCATCCTCGGTAGTAGGAATATCCGGCATTGTCCCCATGTTAGCATCTGCCTCCAAGTCTAGCTCTGGAGCCCGGCTGGTGGAGGCTTGGCCGGCAGGCTCTCCGGATACGGTCCGACGAGCATTTTTCCTGGTTTTAACCGCGGACGTTATTATATTTTAAAAACAATAACCACGGAGCAGGGTTCTTTTTCATACCTCTGCGACCGCATCTCAGTCCTGACCGCCTTCCTTTTAAGCCTACCCGGTTTCGGTGCCCCTCGTTGGTGAGTCATTGCGGGTTCGGCATGGCGTCCCGAGGGCCTTCCCTGCAAGACACCATACGTGTGCGGTGGGTGAAGTGTGAAAAGGGGGATCCTTCTCAGAAGTTGGGACTCCGGTTTTACTTACATGCGATACAGGGAGCTATCCAGGATAATCGGCGGTGATAGCCACCAAGGTACCGTCGCAGCTTAACTGATAAAATGTCCTGTCAATGAGCTCCATGAAAATGTCCGGATCTTCTTCGAGTCCGGGATCGAGGGCCCGATCAAGGTCCTCTGGCTGTGGAGATGGGCTGTGAATCTCCCTCACAGCTTTTCATAGTTCCTGCTATGAAATAGCAAGGTAAATATTTATGACAAAGAAAGCAGGAAGGTTTGGAGTAAAAAGCAACAGCTCACCCAGTTTGGGGGTTGTACATGGATAATCCATCCCGTGGCTTAATACGGATGAACTCCTCCTCCTCTCCCTTATATAAATCGGACAGTATTTTCGCCAGAGCGGCGGCGGAGTCTGGACCTTTACGGCCGCAGCGGGTGGCATCGTCTTCTCCATTGAAGTGCCACATGGGTTGTCCCCGATATAGAAGTGGCTGCACCCCCCGCATTATACATATTGACATAACCTCGATTATTGTTAGTCCTGATTCGGCCAGTGTCTTTATCCGGCTCATCAGGTAAAGGACCTCTCCGTTATCTTCGAACTAGGGGCTCCGAGGGCGCCAGTTACGGCGTTTCTTCAAAGGGGCATTGTTGAACTCAGGAAGGCCCATCCGAATAGGGTCCAGGAGGGGAACGTCCTCCATATAAAACCACTCCAAAGGCTAGTCTTCATATGTCTTCTTCGGAGTACCGGACAGGTATCCGGTCCCGGCGATGCGCCATATTTCGGCTCCGCCCACTTGAAATATTGACCCCTTCTGTGTACGGGGCACGAGGCAGAACAGCCTCTCCCATAGCTCGAAATGAGCTTCGCAGCCCAGAAACAGCTCGCAAAGGGCAACGTAGCATGTGATGTGCAATATGGAGGCGGGAGTAAAGTTATGCAGCGGGAGGCCATAGAACTCCAGGAGCCCGCGGAGGAATGGATGGATTGGAAATCCGAGTCCCCTCAATAAATAAGGACGAGGCATACCCACTCCCCCGTGGATGGGTTGGAAAGCTTTCTACTTGCTCCCCGCCATTATAAGTGGCTAGTCCGGCTCGAACGGGGACCATGTACGCAGGAGGGAGAAACCCCTGGGTCTGTAACTCTACTAGTTGGCTATGGGGAATAGAACACTTCTCCCAACTACCCGACTTAGGGCTATGGGGGCAAGAGGAGGAGCTGCGGTGGCCGGCCATGATGGGATGGATTTTTCCGGGCACGCTCCGATGGATACTCGCTGTGGGGAGATGGTGTGATTTGGATCTGAAGATCCTCGACTGTTTAAATAGATGATTCATCTACCTGGTTAGGGTGGTTAATGTAAAAACACCCCGACCTCTCGCATTCGCTTGACACGTGGAGGATAGCCATTAGTAAGGCACAAAAGCCAAGGAGTGCAACATTCATGGGAGGCCGGACACAACTCGTTACAACAGGTACTCGGGATTTGGAGGAGAACCCGCCTTGCAATGCCGAAGACAATCTGCACGCCGGACTCATCATCATTGAATCATGGTTTGGGGGCTACGGAGGGAGTCCTGGATTAGGGGGTCCTCGGATAGCCGGACTATATACTTTGGCCGGACTGTTGGACTATGAAGATACAAGATTGAAGACTTCGTCCCGTGTCCGGATGGGACTCTCCTTTGCGTGGAAGGCAAGCTTGGCGATTTGGATATGTAGATCTCCTTCCTTGTAACCGACTCTGTGTAACCCTAGCCCCTCTGGTGTCTATATAAACCGGAGTGTTTTAGTCCGTAGGAAAACAACAATCATACCATAGGCTAGCTTCTAGGGTTTAGCCACTCCGATCTCGTGGTAGATCAACTCTTGTAATACTCATATCGTCAAGATCAATCAAGCAGGAAGTAGGGTATTACCTCCATCGAGAGGGCCCGAACCTGGGTAAACATTGTGTCCCCAGCCTCCTGTTACCATCCGCCTTAGACGCACAGTTCGGGACCCCATACCCGAGATCCGCTGGTTTTGACACCGACAACGGCCGCTCCAACAAATGTTGTAAATACTGTTGACTCTGAACTTAACTGAAGAAACTGAACTTTACAGTCGAAGCTGAATTTTACTTTCCAAACCGAGTTTTACTGACGAAACTGATTGAACTAGTAGCATAGCACTCCAATAGAAGTTTAGGCCATTTGACCACTGGTAGCAGAGAAGCAGTGATCTAAATCAGCAGCCGCTCGAGCAAGGAATGCACTAGCAGAGAGCAGCTCATGCAGCAGCACCGCGAGCGAGTGCTAAAGGAGCAACTCTTGTAGATGTCACAGGTTGTGTAGCAGCAGTAGCGCATGCGAGAGCAAGAGTAGAGCAGAGCAACAACACGAACGTGAGCAAGAGCGGAGCAGCAGTGCGATCGATAGCAAGAACAGAGAAGAGCAGTAGCACGAACGAAAGCAAGAGTAGAGCAACAACGCGATCGACAGCAAGAGCACAGCTGCAGCGCAAGCGAGAGTCGGAGTAGCAGCAGCTAGTGCTAGTGTAGAAGTTACCGTCGAGGAAGCAATGACATGGGGGAGAGACGCCATGGAGGAAGTGGTCGGCGACGGTGCCGTCAATGGAGACCCGCCATGGCTGCTCGGTATTGAGCACCAGCAACCCCGTGAGATCGAATAAAAAACAAAATGCAGTAGTGAGTGCAGAACCTCCTTGGTGGCGTCGAGTAGGCCTCGGCTTCATTGGAGGAATTGGTGAGGGTGATGCGGTTGTGGTCGGGCTGGTGAAGACGGCGTTGTGGGGGTGGAGGTGGTGCGATAGATGAGGTGAGCATCGGGGCAACTCCTTGGAGGTGGAGGATGGGGCGGCTGAACAGGCAGGGCGATGAGACCGACAACGGATCCTCATCTGGAGCCGTGGATGAGGCACGTCGAGCTGTTCCTGTGCATGGTGTCGTCGGGGAAGAGGCTCCGGATGGGCGGCGGTCGGAAGGCCGAGGAGGAGCATGGGGTTTCGCGGGTTTTGGCGGCCTCGTTGTATGAATGGGGGGACGAAGTGGAAGGTAGGGGGAGCCATGGCTTAGGTATGCGCTTGTCCGAAATGTGGGGTAAGTTATGAACGTACCCCCACCGGTTTTGACCATGCGACGTTGAGGCGACATTTTTGGCTGAGGGGTAGAAGGGGGATTTCACGTGTCTGGGCTGCGCGACTGATTTCGGATGAGGAGGGAGTTTTCACGCCCGTCGAAATTTTGGGATAACAAGGCGCGGCGCGGATTGAAGAGGTGGGAGTTTTGTAGCAGAAGAGACACGAGATACTCTAGCTTGAAAATTTCGGGATAACAAGGCGTGGATTCCACGTTCGGCAGAACAAACTTAATGTGTACGAAAAAGGACAATTCATACAAGAAACAAGAGAGTCATGTCCCCTTTTACTTCTTTTTTTGCGAGGATGTCCCTTTTACTATATTTCTACAAATGCCATTGAAAAAACTACAAGAAAAAACTAAAGAAGTTCGGGAGAACAAGATTAGCTTGTACAATACTGAATCAATTCACACTTCCCTCAACAACAACAAAAAACAAATCAATTCCCACCACAAGAAAGAGTCATGCCCCATTTTGTATGATTACAAATGCTAGGATCTCGAATTTAAATTTTTGAATCCACGTTATGTTGAATTCGAATATATCATTAGGTGATCCTACGGTTTATAATGGATGTAGTCCTACATTTTGATCTTCCATATTATATGAACATTTTACTCTACCCTATGAATATATATATATTGTCGTCTAACATATGGACTAAATTCGAATCAATTTTCCCTATTTGAATACGATTGTTATCAAGTTATACCATCATTTAAATATTATCTTGATAACATAAAACATGCATATAGTATTAATCATATTCAAATATGAACTACATGTACCATACGATCTCCAATTCAAATATTTGTATCCATTTTATGATGAATTCAAATCACAATACACTGGTCTTGGTAGCGAGATGTTCGGAATAATCTAAACCATGTTTTCATATGTATAATGTGTTTAACACAAACAACATTGCATCTCCCTGCCCACACACACAACATTTAGATGTTAGCTTTGAAAGCCACACATTATCTCAAATTCGAATAGTTATGTCCATGCACGGATGCAATGTGGTCAGACGATGCCTGCCATCAGTATCGCAAGTTCAAATCGATTTGGCCTTGTTCGATGTGAATATAGTCTATAACACGTTTGATTCAAAACCACACCAGGCATGTTTGCATTATATTCATGCATGCATGAGTTACAAACATCATGAGCTCCTATTCAAATATTTGAATCCACATTTATACTGATTATCGTCTCTGTAAGTTTTTTACAAGCACACACACACACACTCCTCCTCTGTCCCATGCCCTTAAACCAACTCTTTAGCTGTTGTTGATGTACTGTATCTGGTAAACAAGCAATGGCACCATTAAAGTAATCCCATATTTGATGAATGTCATTGTTGATCATAATGCTTCTAGTAACATGAAGCAATGCTGCAGTTCTAAAATTTCTACTGTCCTTACGTGATTGCCATGAACATAATCAAGATGCTTCTTTTCATTTTGCGTATGTTTCGTATCTTGTTATTGTCCGGTAATTATTTTCTTTCTATATTTTTATGCGGATAGGGATATCCATTTCACCTTGTTTCTATTGTGACCTTTTGGTGAACTGCACAAAACACTTTTTTGGAATGAGTGTCTTGTGTAGTTCAACTAAAATGTCACGTGGGCAACGTCTCTCAATTTTGGTGGTACTGCACAAAATGGTGATTGGAGTTTCCAACATCTTCGTCAAACTCTGCTGGTAATCTCGTGCAACATTTTATTAGCCTTTGCAAGATGAGCCATCACTGTCACCACAACGACACTTTATTCTAGTGGAACTGCACAAAAGGCTAAGCAAATTATAGTTGCACCTTGCATGAGCAGGACAACCAACCTTAATGTTGCTCAATTTTAGTGCAACTACTAAAGAAGAACCTGCCAGCTCATGAGATCAAGTACTTCTTGCTAGCTGCATGATGCAATCTTTTCTTCATTTCAGGTGAACTACAGAAAAAGTCGCATGAATTGAATCATCTATGTGGACCTACAGGTTCACCACATCGAGTTGTGGCAGCGTAGCACCCCTCTCTCAGTTATGGTTCCCATGATTGGTTGATTTTGACTCTGCATCCAACAAGTGATCTTGTGCTACTGTTTTGGCACTGCTATGAGAAAGCAATAATGAGATTGTTTTTTGCATCTTAATTTAATGCCACTAATAATTTGAGGCAATCTTTTGGCACCACTACCGCCACTGATAAAATGAAGTAATAATACATTTAAAATAGATCTACTCTCTTAGCTACCATTTCATTTCCAATGTAGATAACTTGGATAAGTCCTATCCTGCAGAATCAGGTCCATGTGCACTGCATCCATCACATAGCTGCACCGAACTAGTTGAGTCCATCACGCCTACCATTGAGCTGGCGCGGCCCCCCTCTCTAACTGGCGGGCGCCATAATTTTAGTTGAACTGCACAAAAAGTGATTAAAATGAGTCGACGCTCCTCCTTCTACTGCCACACTGAGGTTTTAATGGATGTCAATGAATCATCTTCATGGCAAGATACGGGGACATGAAGAATAACTTGATCTCCCAAAGTCATCTCACATAGGTCAGTAATGTCCTTTATCAACAAGATTGTGCTTTGTCATACTATGATACCATTGTATTTTTAAATAAAGCTATTCTATCGCAATCTTTTCTCGTTTTGGAAATGAAGTTGCTTCAACTAGTGCCACTATTATAGTAATCATGGTCTTTCTTATCTGTGCAAATAGGAATACTCAACTACAGATGTTGTGATGGTCAAAAGCATTCGCCAAGGTCTTGGGTTGTATGACACGACTAGCCAAGATGGATTTAATCCCGAGATTCACTTCATTCAAAGGCTTTAAGGTTCTGAATCTTGCAAGTTGGGAATCATTGAGATGTGTAGGCATCTTTGTTGTACTTATTATTTGAATCTTATTGGTTGGTTCTGAATCTTGTAAGCTGGGAATCATTGAGATGTGTAGGCATCTTGTTGTACTTATTATTTGAATCTTATTGGTTGGTTCTGAATCTTGCAAGCTGGGAAAAACGCATGATGATGCAGAGGACAGCAACCATAACAAGTTGTTCAAACTTGGTAGTATTTTCTGTGTGAAAGTGCGGCAAATGAGTCGATCATGTACGTCCTGGGAATAATAATTCTAATTGTTGTGCATGTTGATCCTGTTGCACTGATAGAACGAGCCACTACAAAACAAATACACTTCTGTGATGATACGTGTTTGTCACAGTAGGTCGCTTTTTTGTCATGCATGTAAATCCATGACAACTTTATGACAGAATCAAGATAGTCATACATGTGCTGTCGTAGAAGTGTTCCATGACATTACAAAAATTATCATCATGGAAGTGTCCACTTCCATGACGATAAATCGCGCGTCACAGAAGTGCTTTCGTCAAGGGTGACCGACACGTGGCATCCACCGTAACGGAACGTCGTTAAGCTATCGGGTCGGGTTTTGGATCCGATAACCCGTTAACAGCCCCGACCAATGGGGATTTTCCACGTGTAAAATCATCATTGCCTAGAGGAAACACGTGTCGGCTCATCGTCGGGACAGATGTCATCCACTCACTGGACAGAAGGCGCCTATGATACGTCGACATGTGGCATGGCCCAACAAGTTTAAATGGGCCGGCCCAACTAAAGGCCCACAAGATTTTGCGGACCATAATGGGCCGGCCCAGCTAAAGGCCCTCGAGATTTTGCGGATCATAATGGGCTGGCTCAGGTAAAGGCCCACAAGATTTCGCGGGCCATAATGGGCCGGCCTAGGTAAAGGCCCACAAGATTTTCATGTGCCATAATAGGCTGACCCAGGTAAAGGCCCACGGTGACTCTAGCCCATAATGAACAGTAATTTTCTTTATACCCGTTAACGGCCCATGAATTACATGGGCCGTTTCCAGCCCGTGTTAGCTTTCGGCCTATTGACGGCCCATACGTTCTTGGGCTCCTTTTCGGCCCTCGATTACTTCCGGCCCGTTACTGACCTGTTCCCCTAATGGGCCAAATTCGGCCCATGGCAAGAGTCGGCCCGTTACTGGCCTGTTCCACTAATGGGCCAAAATCGGCCCATGGCAAGAGTCGGGCCGTTACTGGCCTGTTACCCTAATGGGACAAATTCGGCCCATGGCAAGAGTCGGCCCGTTTCTGGCCTGTTAACCCGTTGCGCTGTTTCCAGCTCGTCCTATATTCTGGCCCATTAACGACCAGTTATGCCTGTGACAGAATTAAGCCTTTGCTATCCTATGGCCTATTAACGGCCTGTTACCGTGCTGGGCTGATACCAATTACGCCCGATTATGGCCCATGTAGACCCATTTATCCGATGGTACGAGGCGCACCGATTACAGGCCCATTTATTGACGACCCGTAGGAGACCCATGGATCCTACGGCCCGTATATGGCCCATGGTAGTTGCGGACACTAGTAAACCAGGGAAAAAGAAGACTAGGAAATAAACAAGACCGAAACTAACGCTAGGCTATTAAGGCGATTGCACAGATTACATCCACTCGGCATCAAAGATCGCCCCCAGTGCAAATATAGGGAACACCCTACACTATACAAAAATGGCTTGCTGTTTTCTTCAGGCGGTGGCTGCACGTTAATAATAAATTTTGTATCGCACCAAAACAAATTACAACTATATAACAAAAGGAAGGTTGGTATAAAACTTAACAGTCTAGCAGATAAATGCACCACCAGAAGTTCAGAAGCTCAGTTCATTTGACCTGACTGTTACGTTTTCATGTTGTATTGTCCGATGGAGCACCATAACCCTCACCTTCATTTCCCCTAGGCTCCTGAACAACATAGCAAATGTCTGATAGTCTGGTTTCAAAACCATGCATATCTTGACGACATTGAGCAATGTTTCTCCTTGTTTCACAAAGGGTCTCTGTTAGGGAATGGACTTGTGTCTGGAGCGCAGATACAACATTGCTTTGAGCATGCATATCTTGATCATGAGGCAGTTTGGACGATATTGCCTTAACAACCAACCCAGTATTACGCAGGAACGTGCTTTTGGCACTGTTAGTGGACAAGTACTGACCCACTGTAGCAAGAGTTGACATTGCGGTTATAGTTGCCTCGCCACCTTCAGAAGGTGGTGGTTCCACCATTTTTTCCATAGCTCGCTGAAAATTTGAGGTTTTACATTAGTAGTACCAGAATAGAAGATATTAAGGAGGCAGCAAAACCAAACAAAATAGCTTTGGTCTATATACAGAACTTATTCTAGTGAACCCATGTAAAATATTAGTTGTATTTTATTGCAAAGTACATAATAAAACCAGGTTCCAAACATATGACCATGTACCATCGCTAATGTATTGTCTATTTCTTCACAATGTATTGAGGGCTAAGGATAAAGAGACGAAGTTTATAATACAGTAAGCATAGTATGACGTCATTCATATCACAAAACAACTGAGAACAGACAAACAGGCAATTGTAACGTTGTGTGGGCAAGTTCAGCACGGAACTAGATTACAGGTCAAGATCAAAGGAACATCACTCCTCTCTTTTAAACCTTATAAGGTGCAATGATATGCTAAGACAATTGTGTATAAAATTGAAAAGAGTAATAGACATTGGCTCCAAACCATGCAGTTCAAGGCACAAGTCAGAGTAAGTAGTAGTTAAAAGGCATGAGGATGAAGGACTTACAACAGCGGCTTTGACTAGTGTAGTCATGCCCTTCTTCTTGCTGGTGTGATAGTCCTTGAAGATTTCCACAGCATTTGGTTCAGGTACTTTTTGGTCCTTGCGGGCTTTGGTCTGCATTTGGAACAAGTCAATATAGATTTGATAATATGGTACAACGAAAAGAGTGAAACAACAGCTAATTACAAGAGCCTCGCAGTGTGCAATATAGCTACGAGATCCTATCATTTGTTGGAATTTCACTTTCATACCGTTGGCCTTGTTCTTTGAACAGTTCACCTACAAGAAGATAGATTTGTGTGGCACATGCGTAAATAGGACTTCAACATGTGATCTGATGACATATATAATGTACCTGATACTTCAGATCGAAGCAGTATTTAACGAGGCCTCTCCAGTCTTCATCAGATATATTTTCCACTGGAGATGTTTGGGCAAGTTCACTGTTAGCCTTGCCTTCAAAGTGAGTTTTCCTCAAGTTATACCGATACTGTCGCAGAGCAGACTTGAAAACATGGGTGCAAGCTTGTCTGGTTGCATCATCTTGGCTATCCAACTTGAACCTCATCTATTGAAAATTATGGGAGTCTCATTATCAGCAACCTAGAAAGTATTGGACAGAGCAAGACGATATTACTAGTTTCCATACATAACCATACTTACAGATAAATGGTCGAGGAAGATGTTGAACTGGGTTTCGTCTTTGTCATTCCTGTACTGAATCCATGTTGGGAGGATACGTACATGACACCTAACAGCAACCGCTGCCTCTGATACTAACTTGGCTGACTCTGTAGCATCACGTGGCCTTATTAAACCTGCCTCAAAACGGATGTCCATTCTTCCTCCTCTAGATTTAGTTAACCTATCGAGCATTATCCCTGATGTTTGTTTCCTCTTGCGCCTAGGTGCTAGTCCAACAACAAACACAGGAAGTGTTAGTGTACATCAAACTATGAGACTACATATAAAGAAGCATGCAACTGTAATTTGACTCCAGCAACTACCTTCTTGCTGTTGAAGCTCACAAGGTTCATCTAATATTGCCAACTCGTCTTGTGTCAAGAGTGCTTTGGAAGTAGTGTCAGGTGGCATGGGAGCTTGGGAACGTGCTGCTAGCTCAGTTGACGCACGAGTACGTCGTGCAGCTGGTAGTACTGTGGTAGGTGTTGCAAGAACTAGGGTTGTCTCTGCTTGTTTGGTGGCAGCTATTTGTTTCTGTTTATCTTTTTTTGCAACTCGTGTAGCATGGGATGCCGTGTTTGTAGAATTTTCTGCTGGACTTTGACCTTCTATTGCACCATCAGTACTAGCAGAATCTGTAGGATTCATCCGCTTCTCATTCCCTGACATTGTGTGTTTCTTCCTCTTTCTCTGTGCCATGTTAAGTCAAGCCGACAAGAAAAATGAATAACAATTTAGTTCTTCAGAACAAATTGATGTGTGATGCAGGCGAACTGAACTTTGATGTTAGACAACCACATGATAGGAGGATGTAATATGTATGAAAAATAGGACGAAAGAGATAACCAAAACTATGATGTGTAAACTAAGAAGAAGACATTTCACCAAATTAGAAGCAATGCAATGGAAGGTAGACACCATATGAAAGATGCTACAAATATCGCTCTGCCAAGTTAACAGTGTCTCATCATAAATGGCGTTTAAACAAGTGTGAAGCAGTACAAGAAATAAATCATATGCAAGATTCAAACAACATCACACTACCATGTTAGAGGTCTCTCGTCATTAGTTCCATTGCATATTCACAGCATTGCATATTCACAGCTTATGATGTGTAAACTAAGGAGAAGGCATTTCAACAAATTAGAAGCAATGAAAGCTAGACACCATATGAAAGATGCAACGAATATCACTCTACCAAGTTAAAACTATCTCGTCATAAGTGTCATTTCAACAAATTAGTAATACAAGCTAGAAAAGAATGTGAGATGTAACCTATATCACACTCCGAAGTCAAACGTGTCTTATGACAAGTGATTGTTGCAGGTTACACAACAGTAATAATTTGATGTAAGAACATGGTGTGATAGATAGATATTGTATGTTCTAGAAACAGGAACACGTGTCTTATTGAAGTATAATGTGTAAAGTAAGCAGATGGAATTCAACAAAATTAGAAGCAATACAAGCTAGACATCACACATAACATGCAACCACATATAACAGTGCCAAGTTAGAGGGTGCACCGGTGATGCTGCACTAGGGGAGACGTGCTCATCACAAACACAGCTTTCTTGAGTGTCTATGCATGTGTTGTCTTAGAAATCATCTTGGGGCTGTGGAGGAGTAGAAACTGTAGAGGCCCTCCGTTCGGAAGGAGCACCTTTATCCGTTGCCTTGCTAACTTCCTTCCGCTTTATTGATTTTGAATTGTCAAGTAAAACCGACAAGAAAAAGCAATAAAATTCTCTCTTCAGAACTCATTCATGCATGATACTGACAATCACTACTTTGATGTAAGGCAAACACATGATACCAGGATGGAATATGTACAAAAAACCGGACGGCATGGCATGTTCACAAATGTTTGTGTAAACTAAGCAGAAACCATTCCAGCAAATAAGAAGCAATGCAAGCTAGACACCACATGAAAGATGCAACCAATATGACTCTGCCAAGTTAAAAGCGTCCCATCATAAATGGAATTTCAACAAATTAGAAGCAGCGCATGCTATAAATCATATGAAAGATGCAACTAATATCGCACTGCATATACTAAAGGTGTCTCGTCGTGTTGATTGATGCAGGATACAAAAAACAATAGTTTTATGTAAGGACATGCTTAATAGACAGATGTACTATGTACTAAATACAGGAAGGCATGTCACATTAATAGGTATAATGTATAAGCAAAGCAGACTAGCACATGCAGTTTAACCAGATTGGAAGAATTACAATCTAGACACCATATGCAACATGCAACCACATATCACGCTGCCAAGTTAGAGCAAGCACCTGCGATGCTAGTGTAGGGGAAATGCTGTAATCAACTACAGAGCTACATTCACTATCTTCATCTAGCATTTATGTTTCTTGAGAATCATGTCGGGAGGCTGACGCTGCATTCTTTAAATGAGGAGTAGTCCCCTTGCCTGCCTGCCTCGTCATAAGTGATTGATGAGGGATACACAAGAACATTAGTTTGATGTAAGAACATGGTTAATGCACAGATGTACTAGTATGTACTAAAAACAGAAAGGCATGTCATATTCAAAGGTATAATGTGTAAGCTAAGCAGATGCAATTTAACCAAATTGGAAGCAATACAAGCTAGACATCCGGCTGGAGTGGTGAGCATGATCATCTAGGACCTGAGAGCCTGGTGGGAGGGAGGCTGCTTCGCCACCATCGCAGCTTTTTAGTTGGCTTCCAAGTGATGCCTATCTTTGCTGGGCTTGTCACTGGCTCGGCCAGTGCCCTGACTAGCTATTTGTCTTCTGGTGCTCACGGGATGGTGGTTCATGTAAAAAAATATCTTTCCTTATCTTACCGACTTCGGCCTTTCGAATACAAGCTAGACACCATATGGAACATGCAACCACATATGACACCGTGAAGTTAAAGCAAGCACCTGGGATGGTGGTTCATTGCAAGCGGGGTCATAAACTCCAGAGCTACGTTTACCGTCTCCATCTGCTGACACTGCACCCATTATAGCGCTGAAACGTGTCTTGCATACCCGCACACCAAACTGGAGCGACTTCTCTCTTTTCTTTTTGGCTTCTCTCATGGCAGCAGAGTCTGAAATACCCTTGCATAAAAACACAACAGTGAGAGTAAGGGTGAAGTGTGTGCAGAACTAGTGCATTGTAAAAGTAGCAGATAGCAGGTGGCTGAAAAATAAATGACAGGAGATATATGATAGCCCTACAACATTGCATGGCAAACAAAATTAGATTCTACTCTGTATGATTTTGTAATATATGAGCACAGGAAATGCAGGTACTCCTCCAGCACACCACCACATGTGGTCATATCTAAGATAACAGTCGACTGAAAATAAATAGGTCAGTCGATTTTTTTAATGAACCGTCCGATCTATAAGGAATGGGCATATGGCCTTCGTCTACCTCCCGCCAGTCACTGTTGACGATCTTTCTCGAACCGCCAGCGACCACCGGCCCAGACCCCTGCCTCCGCCGCCCTACCCTCCCATCGACCTCACACCACCGCCGTGCTTGCCAGCGCCCCCAGGCCATCCCTTTAATCTCGGCCGACCTCCAGATCGGGCGCCAGTAGCTCTAGGCCGCACACGCCCCTAAGATAAACACCAAGGCGCTGCTTCCCCGGCGTAATAGGCGTACTAGCGCCTGTTACGCCGGGGAATGCTTCCGTTAATTGGGAATCAAGTGGCCAGAAATTGAAATTCAGGGGGGCGACGGACCTCTAGCTAAGGTGAAATAGTATATGAGGAGAAACCTTGTGCATCGCGAGTTACCAGGAACATCTAGTATCAAGAAGAAGCGGTCAACTAGTGTCTTCTGTGGGATGAATACCGTGCAAGCAGAGACGTAAGATTTGCACGAATAAGGGAAGAGGAGTACCTTTTTCGGTTGCCGGTGTGGTCACCTCAACAAGTCGCACTGATTTTCTTCTTTTTACCGGGGAAACTGATGTTCTGGAGGGTGCAGGCTTGGACGAACCCATGGCCAAATTGTTGACTATGTTGCCGTGGCCGTATGTCGGCGGAGGGGAAGCAGATCCGAGGCGGTGAAGGACGGCGTAGCAGGAACAACTCCGGTGCGGCGGAGGGTGGCGAAGTTGGAGCGGCAGCGGTGAGGCACAGGACGGCGTGGTTGAACTGGCTCAGGTACGGACGGCTCGGCCTCGGCTTCAACTACTAGACGTGGAGGGCGTTGCGATTGAGGTTGCGGTGGACGACGACGTCGGGGTATCGGCTCCGGCGTGATGGAGGAGGGCGGCGGTTGATGGGTGCGATGGGGTGGCGGACGGAGGACGCCGGGGTTTCGCGGCTGGTGGAGAGGTAGTTTTGGCACCCACGGAGTACGAATGGGGAATCGGACGGGTGGGGGGAACCATGTTTCGGTCTGGGACGCGCTTGTTTTTTGCTTTTTGAACAGAAATGGGACGTGCTTGTTTGAAATTTGGGGAAAGTACAAACTTTGCCCCCCTCTTAAATTTCGGACCTACTGCGGGTCGGGGGTAGGATGGTAATCCCAGGTGTCCCAAATAGTGGGCGGGAGCGATTTCGGCCGCGCGCATGTGTGCTTAGGCGGCCATTGTGTATGAATGTTTTTCGGATGCGGTTGCGTGGCGTCTAGATGAAGCTACAATCCTACCCCGGTTTAGACCTTTGGACGTTGGGCCGGTAGGTTTCACGGGTCGGAGTTATTAGAAAAGTAATTTCCTTGTACTACCAAACATTGGTCTCACGCGGTTTCGGGCGAGTAGAGGCTCTTTTGGCGCTTCGTTCGAAATTTTGAAACACAAGCATTCACATTTAGAGTACTCTTGAACTATAAGGATTGACCTAAATATACAACGTTATATTTGACCTCGTATGTTTGAAAACCTCATTAAATTATACGCTTCTTTTGACACTTGAAAATCCTATAACTACGATTATTTTGGAATGGAGGAGCTAAATTTGAATCTATTTTGTACACGACTACATATGCTATTATGTACAAAATCAGAGCAAAGATTGGTGCCCCCATAATTTAGGTATGGTTTACAAATGCCATGATATCAAATTCAAATAATTGAATGGACTTCATGTTGAATTCGATTTTTTAACCACCTTAAGTTGAATTCAAATGTATGCTAGTTCATAGGTAGTAGCTATTTATAATGTCCATTGTGTAACTTTTGTATGTATAATGTGCTTTACACACACAACATGAACTATACTCACATTTATATTCGATTGCTAAAGCGATGCATTGTCTGGAGTTCAAAGTACTAACTATGTGGATCAATTGTGTCGAATAATAACATAGACATGCTCAAATTCAATAGAATCTAGATGCCTGATGGATCAATGACCGCTCCTTACGTGAATTGCAAATATCATGATCCCATCCTAATATTTGGATACAATTTAGATCTTTAATCAATGTGTAGAGCAGTCTTTTACGTGTAGTTTCACTCTCCATCGGTGGTCTCTCACACATGCTCACACACTCTCTCCCGAGGTGTCTTTCGCGCACACATGCTCTAGATATAACCCTCCCTCCCTCTCGTAACCATTTACAACTGTTCTCACTAACCTTTATCACAAGCACTCTTCCTCTCGCAAATATACACACGCACAATCCTCATCGACCCTTTCTATATACATGGACCTGCGTACGTGTCTCATGTACGCACATTATCTTTACGCCTATCTCTCATGCATTGTCTCACACCTCTCTTCCTAATCGACGAGTATGATTCTAGCAGAGCATTCTGTAGGATGCCCCTTAAAGTTAGGTTGGATGAATAGTAATATCAGAGATAAAGGGGTTACCTTAGTCCGAGAACCTAGGGTTACAAATCCTATCCAGCTTTTTCAGTGGACACAGAGTCCTTCACAATTCTGCTATCTTTGTCTTGTACGACTAGTCATCCATGGGTCTTCCTAAATGCATCACGGGCCGACCAATGTGGTGCAGGACGGAACAGAACGAAGGGCCTCACCTTGACCCACCAGACCTCACGCGGTGACACACCCTCTGCCCCCACGTCTCACTATCTTCTCACACCCACACATACCAACACAAACACCACACACACAGAAAATTTCTCCTGGTGCCTCTATTCCCTCCCCCCCTTGCATATACACACTCAAGGGAATGGAATCTCTTGTCGTGACGTCATATTCATCTCTCTCTCTCTAGACCACTCTCATTTCTCGTGCTATCTCTCCCACGCCCCCCCGTCGGTCCCTCTATCCATGCCTCTCTCGAATACGTAATACACACACATACCTCTCTAGGCCCCGCCAAATGCATCAACTACACATTCACACATGTGACATCACGTACCCCATTGATCTAAAAAGCCCTCTCTTCACATTTATTTCGCATACAATATTCCTTTTGAATAAAGTGTGGCCAAAAAATTATTTTAGAGTTTCTACATATATACAACATTACAAAGTTATATGGAGGAGTACGAACGCTAATTTGCATTGCATGGTGCCCACAATGATATTTATTCCGCACTGTGAATTTGTATATTTTTATACTATATACAAAGTTAGTCATAATAAAGAGAAACGAAGAGCATCTCTCTCTCCATTGCATAACCCCCTGTACGCCCCTTTCACGTATGCACACAAAACTATCTCCAGGTCCTCTAAAAGTAAGCCCCCAGAAAATTCACGCATGTTTCATCTTTCTCTCGCGATATATGCAATGACGATCATTGTATTTGAAGTGAAAGCACGATACATACATTGGACTTCAGAATCCACTCATTACGGTCACCATTTATGTTTAGTGGTTATTATGCAGTCACGGGCTCACCGTACAACTCTGTATTTGCTCATGACATGACTAGTTGACCAGTTAAACGCTCCACGTGGCACCTCTAGTGTTGCATCACATTATCTCACTACCATCGTGCCCACCTGTCGACTTGTATCTACTCTACATCTACACTCTTATAAAATGCACTCTTATAAAAAAACAGAGTTGGTGATGATGGTGTGCCTGCCATCCTGCAATATAGGCTGTCCGATTTATATCTGACGGATAGGAAAGAAACTATGTCAATTTTGCAAAAAGGTACCCACACACCTCTCCACATTTGCAAATAAAGGCCTTCCCTCGTTTCTCTCACAAGATAAACAAGTCATACAAATGCATCTTGATGTTACATGCAACGCATGGGCATCTTGCTAGTAAGAATGAAAACAAACGGCAAAAAAATATTTGGACTATGGTTCGAAGTCATGACCGCGGGCACAACGGACAAGGTGGCCTTGTATTGGTATGCTAAGCCATCTGTTTTAACACACAGGAGCTGGTGTGGTGATTATATACACACGCACGCATGCACACAAACTGCATCCACACAACACTCACACAAACACATGCACCCACGCACACACGCAACACTCACACGTACACACGCAGCCACGCACGCACGCACGCAACACTCACACGCACACACGCACGCATGCATGCACACACCAGTACACCACACGACCTTTTGCCTATGCGAACTGACAGGTGGGACCCACAATGAACGTGGTCAATTTAACTAGTCAACATGGCGCCACGCAGACTATTTGGCCGGTCAACAAAGTGCAATCCGATGTTGAGCTATGAGCAAGTGACCGTATAATCACCGCAAAACGTATATAGTGACCGTAATCAGCTTATTCTGAAGTTCGGTGACCGTATTATGCTTTTCTCTCTGCAGGCCCTCCAAAACTACATCTCTACACGTTCTCGCATGTTACATCTAACAACTATGCAATACAGCACTACTACTACACTCTAACACAATAAATCATATGTGTTTTTAGTTTTACTAGATATCATATTGTTACTTATAATTATTCAATTTGCATACATTAAAATTGCCTTTGAAATGTATGGCCAGTATCATCTACCGCGCGGGAAAAATCCCGCCCTTTCCTGTTTAATCGGGCTTGTATCGATGGATCGTGCGAAACAGCAAAACTGTAGTACTATACAGTACAAGTGAAAGTTCACTGGGCCGTCGTGTCGTCTACTCCTCCGTCGTAAGAGTGGAGCGCTTGCTTTCATAAATTTTCTAGTCCCTTTCACCGATATGTGGGACATCAAGCTACCGGGTCCATGTGCCATACCGGAATACAGTGCAGAGGAGCCGGGCTGAAGCACCTCAGTCATGGCGCCGGCGTAGTAATGAGCAATGAGGCGTAAAATCACAAAGCTGCACCTTTCCCGCAGTTAAGTTGGAGGGACGAAGCAACCATCATTTCACTCGTTGCTGAATCCGGTTCTCCCTCATCTTCTTCAACTTAACCACGTGTTGCTTCTGCCGTTGTTCTGCCTCATGTGGGACGCGGATCGGCTTGGTAAAGCACTGACACATGGGACCGCATGTTAGCAAACTCCCAGGACAACGTCCTCCGAAAATAAGAAACCTCCCCCGCCATCCGCGTGGCAAAATCACCTCCTTTTTACTAATCTCGATTCTATAATTTTTTAGATCAATATAATTGAGATTTGTATAGATAGCACACAGGAGCAAAACCAAGTGGTACGGTTAAGGGCATCCACAATGTGTAGCCAAATGTGAAAATAGCTTTTGGCATCGTGGGAACCATTGTGGACGGTGTTGCCAAAGCCAAAAAGATGGAACCGAAGCTCCCTGATTGATTGATTGAAGGAATAGAAAAATGCAACGTCTCTCCTCTTTCTCCCATGCTTGGACGCATGTAGTATAGTACAGAGCACAAAGTCTACTCCCCTGTCCCTTCTATCACAAATCACAAAGCAGTGAGGCGTCAAATCACAAAAGCATGGACGAAGCAACCATCATTTCACTCTTCACTGACTCCGCTTCTCGATCGTCTTCTTCGAGAAGCCATCTCACCGCATTAGTTATAGTAGTACTAGTAAAGGACTTCCTGGATGCAAATAAGGCGGTTGTCTCAGCTTGCAGGCGGCACTTGCGAACGACTTACTGTGGTCTCCCTCAATGGTGTTCTCCGTCGAACGCACTTCGCCAAACCACCCAAAAAAATATCATCGACGTCACCGCAATGGGGAAGGAAGTCAAATATAGTTACTACTCCCTCCTTCCATCTATATGGGCCTAATGCATTTTTCAAGGCTGCCTTTGACTATTGATAAGATTAATAATACATGAGATATATAATGTGAAAATTATATCATTGGAAGCTTCTTTCATGTACGAATTTGATGGTATTGTTTGTGAACTTGCATGTCATATATTATTGCTCCAAAACTTGGTCAAAGTTAGTCTCAAAAAACATATTAGGCCCTATATAGATGGAAGGAGGGAGTACCTCCATTTTTTTGTACACAAGGCCAGTATATCAAAATACAATTTGCAAAGGGCCACTAACACTAATCGAGGCAAAATTGATGGGGTTAGCAACCAAGAACATTAATATCCCCTGCATGCATGCGGAAGTGAGATGGTTGGTTTGCATGGCGCTGCATTAATCAAGCGATGAGGAGTGAGATGGTTAGCTCTTTGGTCTTTGGAGAAAAAAATACGCATTAATTGACACGTGAAACGAGGATTTGTATCGATTAAATCTCGCGAAGGAAAACCCGGCCTTTCTTTTTTAACACTAGTACTCCTAGTACGTACGTACTTATCCTGTTTGGGTCTAGGCCTTGCATTGCCAAACTTCGCCACACATTTTTTCCAAGCTTGCCTAAAGTTTTCAAAATGAGAAGGAGGTACACTTGCGCACAGCTATCGCGGTTGCACCGCACCCTCACACGGTCGCTCCTACACGCCGCGGTCACACCGCACCCTCACACGGTCGCTCTTGCATGCCGCAAACCCAACCAAGGGAACGCACCCTCACTGACACGTGATGTCGCATCAGAACACACCAAACTCAGCCATCCTATCGCTGACACATAATTTTCGTTCATAGAGTATGTTTATCCAACCGCATGTTGGGGAGTATCCGTACGGCCCGTGCGGTGGTCTGTTGGGGAAGAAGAATAGGTGAGGAAGAAGGAAAGAAGGGTTAGGAGACGTAGGATATTCATCCGACCGCCTGAAATGGTAGACTGACCCAAGTCAGGCGACTTGCATAACAAATATATGTTTTTACACAGCAAAAGATCCATAAAAACAACAACATAAAGAAAAACTATCACTGCTCGTGGAAAGAGACGACCTCGTCATCTTTGGCTGCCGGCGTGAACCAGCCGTCGCTGCCGACGTGTGTCTCTGCACCATGATTGTCCTCGGCCTCCAGCTACTCGTTCAAGCGGAGCGTGCGGGCGCTCTGCACGAACGAGAGCACAGCCCGGTTCAAGTCGAGGACGTCCGGTTCCGCCTGCAGGAGGGCCTCGATGGCAGCGGCATCCGCGTGCTCCACGTAGAGTCGAGCCTCCGCCACCCGGTTCAAGTCTAGGACGTCCGGTTCCGCCTGCAGGAGGGCCTCGATGGCAGCAGCATCCGCGCGCTCTGCCTCAAGTTGAGCCTCCACCGCCCGGTTCACATCCACGACATCCGGTTCTGCCTGCAGGAGAGCCTTGATGGCAGCGGCATGCGCGCGCTCCGCATCGAGTTGAGCATCTGCCTCCCGGTCCTCCTTTAGTATCGCCATGTTGAACCGCTGGTCCGCCTGCACCATGGGGGACTCGGACGCTGGCACGAAGTCGACGTCCATCGTCTCATACCCATCGGGGGCCTTCTGCGCCGCGACCTCCGCCATGAACATTGGATCGGCTTCCTCCTCCTCCTAGCTTTGCTCCAGAGAACTCGGGGATTGGCCCACCGCAAAGCGAGCTTGGGAACGGAGGTCTGTGGCGCTGACCGCCGCCGCGATTTCTGCGCGGCGCTCCGGCGTCAGCATCTTGTAGTAAGTGATCTTGCGGCGCACCATGGCTTTCCGGCGAACTAGGGGACGCTTGATGCGGGCTAGGGGATCGAAAGGTGGGGGAATGGGCTAGAGATTTGGTGTGGTTTTAGGGAAGTGGCTGGCGTAGGCCGAGCAGCGAAGGTTCTGGTGTGAATAGTGGTTCCGGTGATGACCGGTAAATCGGTTTTGACTGTACATCGCTCTTTTCACGTTCGCGTTGCAGCCCGGCACGCTGGACCCTCCACGTCGCTCACCAAATGGAACGCGCTTCGTCTTGCGTTTTTGCTCGCTTGTGGGACCGTAGTTGAGAGCAAACCGACGTCCCTCCCCCTCCCCCGCCTGCATCATTTATTATACCACCACTCCCTCCGTTTTATGCGGAGTAAATAAAAATATAGGGAGTATACTACGGATGAGGATCCCCTGACATGGCCGAACCCATTGAGTAACTGACATGCGGGGCCTAGCAAGCATGGGGTCCGCCAGTAAGTGACCGAAAGGGAGGGTAAGGCAGGGATACCTACGTCGGAGGATCCACTTCCACTATACTACTTTGACCAAATGTTAGAGTAATAATATATGACATGCAACTTACACGAATGTTAGAGTAATAATATATGACATGCAACTTACACAAAGCATACAGGGTCTAATGCGTTTTTCGAGGCTAACTTTGACCAAATGTTAGAGTAATAATATATGACATGCAACTTACACAAAGCATATGGTCAAATTCGTATGTGAAAGGAGTTTCCAATGATATAATTTTCACATTATACATCTCATGTACTATTAATCTTTTCAATAGTCAAATTGGAAACCATCTCGAGTACAAATCTAGGAGTACGTACGAATCTAACAATATTGATTGGCGTTGTTGAATGTTGATACCTTTTTGATCAAAGTAGATATACTTTGACTACACATAAAACTTATATGTAAACTAGAAAGGATAGGAGGGAGTATATTGTACGTTCAAAAACGAAACGAACCTTGAATACCCTTTATATATGATTTGCGGATGCTATGATCACCGGTTCAAAATTTTGAATCCGCCTTAGGTATCACGTGACCCCACTCGTTCCCTCTTGATTTCATCTCGGGGTTCGGAGATCTATTGAAAGAGGACTAGGGTGTGTACATGCGAATGATACTCGGCGGAATGTTCAAATGAGGCATGCGGGAGGATGGACTCGACTGGAGGGCGACATGATCGATGGAGAAGAGGGTTGGAGAGGAATGAGAAATAAGCAAACGCCACATGATTATACTTGAACGGCTCAAATAAACAATAAGTTGTCTCGCTTGGCCTACATAGTGAAAGGCCTAATGCGCAATGCGGAGCACTGACGCTCGAATATGGCTGGGAAAACAGGGAAACAGACATGTGGGGCACACCCGTCGGGACGACGTAGCGCAGACTAGTCCAATGGAGGAGCTGGCCCACGACCTCCTCGCCACCGACTACCGTTCATGTGGGTCGTTGGGGCCAACAACGGGGCACGGCTCTAGCACCACCTCTAGACACGGCGACCGCGGTGAGCGACACGCTCATATCGTCGCTAGACACGGTCGGTTTCAGTTTGCCGAGGGTGGCGTTAGTGTTGTGGCACGACCAACGGTATGTTTGGTTTGTGCCCAAGGTTGCCCCATCAAAGCATTGGGTAGCCAAATTTTTGGTTGAGGTATTGGTTGCCCATGATTTGGCCGACATTGGCAAGAAAAATGAACTTGAGTTGGCTAGAGTTCATTGGCATGCCAAAGAAATGGCAACCGTCCAAACAAAGACCAATCTTTGGGTCATGACCAAAATTTTGGTTGAGGTATTGGTTGGCCATGATTTGGCCGACATTGGCAAGAAAAATGAACTAGAGTTGGCTAGAGTTCATTGGCATGCCAAAAAAATGGCAACCATCCAAACAAAGACCAATCTTTTGGTCATGACCAAAATTTTGGCAAGGTGCACTTTGGCCACAATCCAAACACACCCCAACACCCGGCTCGTCGAGGATGCACGGGGCGCCGCGACGCGTCCGCGGAGTGGTGTAGCGTGGCCAACTGCATCCTCTGGACCTGAGACCATGCCGGGTCGTCTTGCTTTTCCAATGACATGCGGGGATCGCATGTGAGCAAAGGTCATCTCCAACATTGCCATGACCGCAGCTGACTACCCTGGCACACCAAAACCCTCGTCCCTCGCGCCGTCGCGTAGTGCGTTCCCAGCCGGCGCCAGTTGCCCGCATTCATGATGTCCGTTCGTATGTCGTCATTAAGAGGCTCGGTGCCCGTGGAACCAACTCCGGCGACTTAATGACGCACCCGGACGCTTGACCTCACCGGAATGCGCTACTTAAAGCGGCAACACCCAGCTAACCTCCACACCATAGCGCATCGTCCTCCTACCTGGAACCACATCCGCCATGACTGCAAACGCGAACGCTCTGCGGGAGAGCTTGTCTTCGGGGATGGAGCTCGAGGTCGCCGCCCTCGCTCAAGTCACCGCACAAGCGGTGGCCATGCTGGCGGCCGACGACGGGAGCACCGTCAGCCACGCATCCTACTTGTCGTCGTCTCCCGTGTGCATGGGAGGCGGCAGGGCATGGTGTGCCAACTAGCCGGTCCATCTCTCGTGTTCTACTTTTCCTCGCCGGAGACCGCACCTTCACTTCACGGGTCTTGAACCCCGCCCCCGTACATGGAGATCACAGATGGAGGACGTCGGTCGCCGCCGTAGAATAGGTTTAGGGTCAGGTTTCTTTTATTTTTTTGTCCTATGAAAGTTCGAAATGTAATGAAAATCTGCCATGTTTGCATTAATCTCGGCCGGTGTATATGAACTTTCACAATAATATACATATTGTAGGAGTACTAGCAAGATGCCCGTGCGTTGCACGGAAGATCAAGATCTTGTGGGAGAAAAGGATGAACGAGGGAAAGCCTTATCTGCAAATGTGGAGAGGAGTGTGGGTAAATTGTCATAGTTTCCTTCCTATCCATTAGATATAGATTGGACGGCCTATATTGCAGGATCGGACACATCTTTCTACATCTACGGGAACCTACGAAAGGGTTAACGTAAATTGCCTCTCTCTCTCCTCCCCTGATTTTCATCGTGGTGGGCCCCTCCCTCCCCCCAATCTACAATCAACAGCTCACATGTTTCACATTGCGTTAATTACGTAACTGGGATTATGTAGGTGTAGCATTACTCGTCCTAAAAAACCCAACTAAGCCAACCTCCCAGCATATCGCGCAGGAAAAGACCCGGCCGCGCCATTTTAGTTGGGAATACTAGATTACTAGTAGTATCGATGGATCGCGCGAAGCAACATATTTTTTTGAGGGGGCGAAGCAGCTAGTTTAAAAGGAAAAAAATGCGGTACACTCACAGCACTCCTGTCGCGGTCGCATTGCACCCCACACACGTTCGGTCCTGCACACGGCTCACGCAAACGGAACGCGCTTTGGCTTGCCTCTTCACTGACACGTGGGACTGCACTTGGAGAAACCGACCATGCGCCCCCCCACACCCAAAAATTCCCCCCAAATCCGATTCAACCGCCCTTCGGCCAACTAGCCAATAATATTCCCTAAACCCCCCTCCCCCTGTCCCCCTCCACTCCATTCGCTCCGCCAAAGACGCCCTCCCCACCGCGCCGATACGTTGGCGCCGCGGTTCGGCGATCCTCTCGCTCCCACAATACGCTCTCGTAGACTGTCGTCCTCTAGCCGCGCCGCCACCTCTGGCTACGTTCTTGTGGAGGCGCACGGCGGTCAGCGCCACCACCGCTGGCGACATTCATGTGGAGACGCACGGCGGTCAGCTTCTCCCACGGTATGCGCATTCTAGACTGAGGCCCCATTCATGTCGGTGTAGCGCTGAATGTTAGCTGATAGACGCTGTTAATCTCACTGTTTGCCGAAGTAGTTTACTGTCAATATGCTCTGCTTAAGAAGCTTCCTTGCCCTGTTCTGCACTCAATCTGCTTAGCTGAGATGGCATGCCAAGGCCGATTAATTGCTAAAATATCCTGCCATATATTTATTGTGACGTTGATTGCCATGGTCTAGTAGCCAATCTGTTAGCTGAAATTGCTCTACACCGTTTTATACTTGATCTTTGTTGCTGCGATGGCCTTTGATAGTTCGATGGTTGTGTGCTCGGCCTCGTTGACTGCTGAAATAGCCTGCCATAATTTGGCACTCAAATCTTTTTGCTGAATTAGCTTTACATATATTTCGTTACTTAGATCTGCTCGTCCAAATATCTTGCCATAGCTTTAGACATCGCCCTAGGTATTTTTTTCCGGACTTCATAAAAAACCATATATGTTTTTCCTGTAATATCTAGTAGAAGAACTAATTTGTATGTCTAACAGATGGACATGACTTGGATAACTTTTGCTCAAAGATTCTCCGCTGCATATGTCGAGGGGGTTGAAAGCTTCATGAACTTCATCAGAGCTGAGTACGGTGGTCCAAAATCAGATGTGCTCTGCCCGTGTAGCAGTTGTATGAATTCAGTTACAAGACCCCAGTCAACTGTGCAAAATCATCTACACTTGTATGGGATGTCGGTCACATATACTAGGTGGGTTCATCATGGTGAAGCTGTGAACGTCAATGTTATTGACTACGTGGAAGCAGCAGATCACCATCTTGATCTGCCTGATGCTCAGGTGGAAGAGGACGAGGAGGTGGTGGTGGCGGAGCCAGTGAGTTTGACCAACATTGAAACAATGCTACGAAATGCTCGTGCATTTCGTGAAATTTCACTTGCAGAAGAAAAATGGTGGGCTCGCTTGTTGGAACAATGCAACATGGATGTCACCTCAGGAAATAAGCTGTCAGTATTCTCAACTATGGTCACCTTTCTTCAGGTGAAGACATCTGAGTGGATGACCAACAAATCATTCGATGCGATGTTGGCTGCTTTCCGCAAAGCTTTCCCAGATGCGTCTGAGCTGCCACACAACTACAGTAAAAGAAGAATTTCCTTCGTGTAGTTGAAATTGGATATGATATGATCCATGTTTATAAGAATGATTGTGTTTTGTTCCGGAAGGATTATGCCAACTTAAGTGATGCCCGAAATGCAAATCATCAAGATGGAAAGATGGTGATGCTGTGAAGAGGATTCCTCATAATGTTCTGAGACATTTTTCCAATTACACCAAGATTGCAGAGGTTGTTTCATGATGCTGAAACAAGAGAGGATGTACTGTGGCATTCTAGGAACCAGGAGTACAGAGATCAGAATGTAATGAGCCATCCATCTCATGGTAGTGAGTGGAAAAGCTTCAATCAGAAACACAAAAAGTTTGTTGCTGACCCGAGAAACATTAGACTTGGTTTAGCTTTAGATGGATTTAACCCATTTGGCCACCAGAGCGCCACATATAGCATGTGGCCAGTGCTTGTTATCCCTTACAACATGCCTCCAAATGTCTGCACCAAAGAATCAAACTACATGATGGCCTTGCTCATCCCAGGTCCAAAAAGTCCTGGAAAGGATTTTGATTTATTCATGGAGCCTCTTGTGGAGGAACTTCAGCAGCTATGGAAGGGTGTTCTCACTCGAGACCTATATAGCATCCCACCAGTTGATTTCTTTCTATGTGTTGTTATAATTTGGTGCATCCATGATTATCCGGCTTTGGGCACTATGTCAGGGCGAACGACACATGGTTACAATGCATGTGTTCACTGTGACAGGAATCCGCTGTCATACACAATACTTAGCAAGATCTGTTACATTGGACACCGCCGTTTCCTTGCCAAGGACAAGCCGCATCCTAGAAAATACCGAAGACATGTGTTCAATGTAAAGCATGAAAACCGTGATGCGCCAAAGAGGCTCACCGCTGATGAGTTGCAAGTGGAATTAGATAAGGTCAGGCATATTACACCAGGAAACCATCCTGGTGATGGTAGCGGGAAAAGGAAGCGTGGCAGGGTAGAAGAGAGATTATTGTTTACCCGCAGGTCCACTTTGTGGGACTTGGAGTATTGGAAAGATTTGGATCTAAGGCATAATCTTGATGTGATGCACATCAAGAAAAATATATGTGACAACATTATTGGTACACTTCTTAATATTGAAGGCAAGACAAAAGATACCTTAAAATCTAGGATTGATTTGACACACCTGGGTATCAGAAAGGATTTGCAGGTGCAAGATGAAGGTAAACCACGGGATATGGCACCAGCTGTGTACGTCTTGGAGAAGGTAAAAAGAAAAGAATTCTGCGAGGTCCTGTCACGTGTGAGATTCCCACATGGATTTGCTTCCAACCCAGAAAGGAGAGTCAGTGCAGATGCAAACAAGGTACAAGGGTTGAAAACTCATGACTGCCACGTCCTACTTCAAAGGGTTTTACCTGTTATCCTTAGAGGATTGGGCCGCCCTGACTTATACAGAGCAGTTGCAGAGTTGGGACAATTCTTCAAGGAACTCTGCAGTAGGAATATTAGGATAGATGCTTTGGAGCGTCTTAGAGACAAGATACCAACTATCCTATGCGACCTTGAGAAGATATATCCTCCAGCCTTCTTTGATGTGATGGTGCATTTGGCTGTTCATCTACCTGATGAGGCACTACTTAGAGGTCCAGTACAGTATTGAAAGGCGGCTAGGAACTTTCAAGGGCTATGTTAGGAACAGAGCTAGACCCGAGGGTTCCATTGCAGAGGCCTACATTGCTACAGAAGCGTTGACATTCTGCTCAAAATACATTGAAACAGCTGATCAGCTTAGCAAAGAGGTGGGTGAAGACAATCCCGGGCTCAATGTTTTCGATTATTCTGTTCGAGTTATAGGGAAGAGTCGACAAGAGGACAAACCTAAAGATTTAGAGAAAATGGTTTGGTATGTGTTGAATAACTATCCTGAGATACTACCTTATATCAAGTAAGTGCAGTACTGCAGCTTATACATTGAAATCTACTAAACTTGCAGCACATTCTTATATATTTAGATGTTTGACGCGATCACTATGTTGTGCAGCATCTACAAAGAGGAGTTACTGCCGCAAAATCCAAGAAACATTGACAAACTGGTTATGGCAGGATTTGCGAAATGGTTCAAGAACCATGTAAGCTTTTGAAGTGCACTGTCAGTTTTTTTAATATATTGAGTACATAAGATGATTAGCTTGTCTATTTTCTTACCATAGGTTAAAAATATGCGGGAGGATGGGCAGGCAGTTGATGATGCGCTTTACTCACTAGCAATGGGTCCTGATACTCGGGTAAGACATTATGAATCTTGCATTGTTGGAGATGTGCGCTACAACACCCTTGCACGAGACGAAGGCAGGAAGACACAAAACAGTGCCGTCATGAGCACGGATACGTATGACAAAGAGACAACTGAAATGTATGCTAACATAACAGACATTATTCAGTTGCAGTATATCTCCAGTTTCGAGGATCATCGGTGTGTGGTTCTGTTCTGCTGTCGTTGGTATAACCTGTTTTCCAGGATCGCAAGACCCAGAGCTGATGATTATTTCAAATCCATCAATGTCAAGGCGGCGTACCAGACCAGCGAGCCTTTTATTTTGGCAAATCAAGCAACACAGATATTTTTCTTGGAAGACACATTTGCACGTAGCGATGACTGGAGAGTATTGCAAAGGTTTGAGCAGAGGAATTCATTTAATGAAGTTGCACAACAAGATGATGCTTACACTGCTCCTGATGTACAAGATAACACAGATGTTCCTAATAACTTTGAGAACCATCATGTCAATGACGCCGGCGAAAAGATTGCCCGTCATGCTGTGGACATACAAGAGTTGATCAAGAAGAAGCCAATGTTCGAGGACGTTGAGGACGCCGAAGAAGATGACACCGTGGGGAATTACGATTCAGACTGATACACATGGTGAAGATGTTAACGCTGCTGCTGCGGATGATGATTACATTGCTTTTGTCGTATTTGCCTATCAGAAGACGTTTTTTTATCTACTATGTGAAATTGTGTTTGCTATGACAACTGAAACCTGATGAACATGTTGTTTAGTATTTTGTTGTGAGAACATCACTTGTTATGTATGCTGATTTGTGTTTGGTGATTGCATGACAACTAAAACATGATGACATTGTTGTTTAGTTGTACTCATATTTGGCTGTGAAACTTGAATTTGATGACATAGTTTGCTGTTGGACTGCAATTTGCTCAACGTCTTCGAATGAGAACAAAGCTGACCCGACAGGGCCTCTGCTATTTATTTATTTATATGAGCAAACGGGGATACCCCCTGATTTCCATTAATAGAAATCATTAGATGTTCACAAAACTACGCCCAGCCTGCTACACAGGTTTCATTCATTACTAGTTTTAGCAAAGTGCTCATGTCGTAGCCACTGAATACATCACGAGTGCTACATACACTGCAAATAAAGAGACAATCATCCTAGAGAGCACATCGATTTTGCCCATTATCTTCACAAGCTCTTTCATCTCCTCATTGCTGTCAAGGCCATTCAGCAGCTGTTGCTTGGCCATGATCAGAGGAACTGCATCTTTAAGCTTCTGCTCTGCATCTTCCTCTTCTGCCGTTCCTTCAGTTACTTGTCCAACACCCCAACCTGCTAGTATTGGGATTCCTCGGCTAACCAAATAATCAGCGTAGTTGCATTCCCCCACATCAGCAACTTCCTAGAAATACAAATCACATGAATCTTCCCTTTTCTGCACGAATCAAATTGGTAGATCATCAACCAAACTATTAAAAAATCAGCAACTGAAAGCAGCAGAACAACACTTAAACATATTATTACCCCATGATTCGGGCATTTGTAGAAGACTCGGCCAGGGTTGCAGATTGTGGTTGAGACGCGACGGATGACTCTGCGTGATTTGCAGCAGTGGCACCACACCAATGGCAGCGGGTTGCGATGAGCAATCGGCTACGGTGCGCGTGCCAGCGAGGGTGTGATGAGACCCACAGGCGATGGTACGGGTTGCGACTTGGTGCATATCTGGTTGTTGCCTGGACGAGCAGCCAGCGGACATGGTTGCTGCGGCCAGAGCTTCTGATGCTAGGAAGAGTAACTAGAGAAGTGGAGAAGCAAACGTTGGATATGTCAGTTTCATTACTTGCAGAGTAGCATAGCACCATATATAGTCATAGTCTAGGTTTGGATTCGAACCAGCTACAGGAGCACATCTTTCTTTTTTTCTAAAACTCGGCAACGTCTCATTACTGGTACACTAGCTTGTTCTGTACGCCTTCTCAAGTCTTTGATTTTCTTTCCCTTTTTTGGGAGGAAGGAAGGAGGACAAAATTGAGAGTTCCTGGGACTCGAACCCAAGACCTCTCGGTTTAAAACCAAGGGTGCTAGTCACTTATGTGGCGAACGTTCCCTGTGAGGAGGACGGCAGATGAACGCATTTTCCTCGCAGTTTTCTTCATATATATATAAAAGTATGCTACTTGGTGTCCGCTTAGTCAACAAAACGATTGTGCCAACCTTGACCATTGGATTGACATTCAATGTCTGTCGCGTTTCTTCAGCCTCTTCTTCGTTGAGCCACCAAAGCCAAACCAGCGCCGGCGGGACCGCCTGCTCCCGCCTCCCACGGCTGGCTGTGATCTGCCCCGGCTCCTGTTCGTTCCCGTCCAAGGCCTCACCATCGTCCTCCGCCTTGGTTCGCTCGCCACGGCGCCGCCCACCGGTGTTGTCGACATGGTCAACAACCGAGAGGAATAAGGAGATGACTGTACATGGTGAGGATGACGGTAGGGACCCAGCAGCATGCGCAGTAATTTTGTTTTTTCGGGACGGAGAAGGGTATCAACTGGATTGTGCGGGACCCATGGCCCGTCTAGCCCAGGCGTTTATTTCATATGTTTAGCACATGGCCAACCCAGTTTGTTTTTTTCCTTTCTGAAAATTGCTAGCCAGCTATTTTGTTTTTTGCAGAATAACCAACGTAGGCCTACTTGCTTTTCTACGCCCTGCTGGGCCGAAAATCTTTCAAGACGAGGAGGGATGCATTTTGCCCAGAAAATGGGCTATAAGTAATAAGAAATGGGCTATAAGTAATAATAAATGGGTTGTAAAATGAAAAAATACAGCAAACAGACAATTAGTTCCAAAATACTGTTTTCTTTCGGATTTTGATATTTTAAATTTCATTGTTTTTGTGCGGGTAAAATTTCATTGAATTTAAATTAAGGTATATTTGGATTTAAAATTAATTTGAATTTGGCTAGAAATTTCGGGCTGTATGCTGTTTGGGACAGATTTGGAGGCTAACTTGTGGGTCTACTAGGTTGACGTGTACTTTGGCTTTGTCAACTTAGTCCACAAACGATTCTAGCAGCAGTGACCGTTGGATGTTAATCCAACGGCCGTGCTGCTTCTTCAATATCTGATCTTCTTGCTCCAGCCGCCCAAACCAGCTCCGGTGGGACTGCCTGCTCCTGCCTCCCGTGGCCGGCTGTGCTGCCGCACAGGCCGCACCGCCCCACCCTACTTCATTGCTGGCCAGGCCATTCCTCTACTCAACCACACCTCCTGTTATTTTCCGGCTACGGCAGCCGGACCAGTAAACCCTCGTACTCCCAACCGCGTGGGCAACCATTGCCGAGTCTTCCCCGGCTCCGTGTCGTTCCCTTCCTAGGCCTCGTCATCGTCCACTGCCATGGTGCTCTCGGCGCGGCCTGGTCAATGAATGACATCCATCGGCCATGGACTGTACGCGCAAAATAATGATTCCTTCACCTGACAGCTGGGACCCACCGGAAGGGCCTCTGTATTTCGCGAAAAAACGCCCCCCCCCCCGCTGACATGTCGGACCCACCAGCTATATCTTTGCACGCAAGGAAGTGCCTCCTTATTACGCACAAAAAAATGAATACCCCCTGCTAGCTGGGACCCACCATAGTGGGAGGATGACTTGTGAGCCAACAAAGTTGACGGGGACGGAGGGCTTTGTCAACTTAGTAAAAAGAGTAGAATCAATTTTACCAATTTCAAAACCACTTGTAGTAAGGAACTTGGTCAAGCATTTATACCATGCTCTAGGAGCTTGTTTAAGACCATAAAGAGCTTTGTGAAGTTTGTAAACATGATTTGGTTTCTTAGGATTGACAAAGCCGGGAGGTTGTTTGACATAAACTTCCTCCTCTATTTCACCATTTAGAAAAGCACTCTTAATGTCCATTTGGTACAAGGTGATATTATGGTGATTAGCATAGGCGAGTAAGATGCGAATGGACTCAAGTCTAGCAACGGGAGCATATGTCTCACCATAGTCCATACCTTCGACTTGTGTGTAACCTTGGGCGACGAGACGTGCTTTGTTGCGAACCACTTGTCCATCTTCATCTTGCTTGTTATGAAACACCCATTTGGTACCAATGATGTTGTGGTTGTTGTCGGGCTTCTCAACCAATGTCCAAACTTGGTTTCTCTCAAAATTATGTAGCTCTTCATGAATAGCGTTTATCCAATCTGGATCTTCCAATGCTTTTTCAACCTTCATAGGTTCAATCCTAGAGATGAATGAATAGTTTTCACAAAAGTTAGCTAAACGAGTTTTTGAGCGAGTGATTCTCCCGGTTTGTATATCATTGAGGATTTGCTCGACGGGATGATCTTTGGTAATTCTTGCTCGAACTCGTGAGAGCTTTTGCTTGGCTCTTCGTTGAGCATCTTCTTCATCTTGTTCTTCTTCTTGGCCTTCTTCATTGTTGACGTCGTCGTTCTCTTGTCGTGGTGGAGAAGGAGGTTGTTGGTGCTCGTCTTGACGTATTTCCTCGTTTTCTTCATCTTGATATGTCCCACTTGTGGTTGCTTCCATGTCGATTCTTGGTTCACCTTGTCGTGAAGTAGAAGCTTCCACTTGGACAGATGAAGTACTCTCCTTCACCTCCGTTGGATGAATTTTGCCAATGGACAAGTCTTGAATTGCTTCTGAAGGGTCTTTATCTCCTACATCAATTGGCAATTGCTCTACTTGCGAGCCATTAGATTCATCAAACTTCACATCTACTGTCTCTTCAACCTTTCGGGTGAAATTGTTGTAGACACGGTAAGTGTGAGAGTTTGATCCATAACCAAGTAGAAAACCTTCATGAGATTTAGGAGCAAACTTTGAATGACGATGCTTATCAAGAATGTAGCACTTTGAGCCGAATACTCAAAAGTATCCAACTTGAGGCTTGTTACCGGTGAGGAGCTCGTATGCCGTCTTGCCGAGTAGCTTGTGAAGATATAAGCGATTTGTTGCGTGACAAGCTGTCTCAACCGCTTCTGCACAAAAGTGCTTTGGCGTCTTGTATTCATCAAGCATCGTTCTTGCCATTTCGATGAGCGTCCGGTTCTTCCTCTCAACAACTCCATTTTGTTGAGGTGTGTACGTAGCCGAGAACTCGTGTGAAATCCCTTCTTCGTCAAGAAAGGTGTCCACATTTGCATTCTTGAACTCCGTTCCGTTGTCACTCCGAACCTTCTTGATCTTCACATCAAACTGATTTTGGGCTTTCCTAGCGAAGTTTCTGAAGATCTTCTGGACCTTCAACTTGTCATTAAGAAAGAACACCCACGTAAATCTTGAAAAGTCATCAACTATAACTAGACCAAAAGAATTTCCACCGAGACTCTTGTAGGCGTTGGGACCAAAAAGATCCATGTGAAGCAGCTCGAGTGGCCTCCTTGTGGTCATGATGTTCTTCACGGGATGTCTTCCTCCAACCTGTTTACCTGCTTGACAAGCACTGCAAAGTCTATCCTTATCAAATATGACATCGTTAACTCCAAGGATATGATTTCCTTTAATAAGCTTGTCAAGGTTTCTCATGCCAACGTGACCTAGTCGTCTATGCCACAACCAACCTTTCGAGGATTTAGCAACAAAGCAAGTTTTAGGTTGTGCCTTTTTAGAGAAATCGACAATGTAAAGATCACCTCTACGCATACCCGTAAAGACCATTTTATGATTGTCTCGACGAAATACTTGGCAATCTACCTCAGTAAATAGGACATTCAAACCGAAATCAGCAAGTCTAGATACTGAAAGTAAGTTGTAGCCAAGAGATTCAACGAGCATGACATTTTGAATGGAACTATCATGTGAGATGGCCACCTTACCAAGGCCAACCACTTTACCCTTTGAATTATCACCAAAGGTGACATATTTTCGAGGGCCATTGTTTTCAGCAAGCTCACGAAACATCTCTTCATCTCCGGTCATATGATCAGTACATCCACTATCAAGAACCCATTCCTTTCCTCCTGATTCATATCCCCGAAGATTTGCCATAAGACCAAAATGTCTCATTGCATCATCAAGATCGAAGTCACTATCATCATCATCATCATAATACTCATGTTCATCATGATCTTGTGACTCATCATTTCCTACAGAGGGTAATTCATTAGATAAATGATCAAAGTGGTTACTTTTATGAATTCTTATAGCTTTGAATATGATATCATTAATGATTCCAACATCTCCTTTAGCATGCTTAAGATTGGCAAGTTCAAGAAGACATTTACCAAAACTAGGATCACTAGAGTTCATCTTACTCAAGGCAATAGATTTATGGAGAATTTCATCCAAAGTTTTCAAGGAATGATTGGGAAATCGTTCCTCAAGAAATTTCCATATAGTATAGGCGCAATTTTGAGTAGGCAAACTAGCAATCAAATTTTTGGGCAATCCTCTAATGATGAGTTCAATAGTTCTAAGATTGCGAATCATGTCAATATCTTCATCTAGGGTAGGATGCAAGGGATCAATATGGGGTGCACAAGGGCTAGCAATGTACTTGTTCAAATGATATTGATTGAAGATTACAAGCATCTCATTTTTCCACTCATGAAAGTACTCTCCATCAAGAATAGGCACTCTATGCCTAAGACTCCCTAATGTAGACACATCCATCTTCCTCCAATGGTGATTAAACCAAGGCAATGGAGACCAAGGCTCTGATACCACTTGTAGGATCTAGAAGTAGATGTGTCTAGAGGGGGGGTGATTAGACACTTAGTGCTAAAGTTGCAATTTTTAAGCTTTTTCGGTTTAATTAGAGTTTAGGCACAATTTCAACACACACAGTACATATCAAGCAAGCATGCAAAGAGTATATGAGCAGCGGAATGTAAAGCATGCGACTTGCAAGAATGTAAAGAGAAGGGTTTGGAGAATTCAAACGCAATTGGAGACACAGATGTTTTTCCTGTGGTTCGGATAGGTGGTGCTATCCTACATCCACGTTGATGGAGACTTCAACCCACGAAGGGTAACGGTTGCGCGAGTCCACACAGGGCTCCACCCACGAAGGGTCCACGAAGAAGCAACCACCCACAAAGGGTCCACGAAGAAGCAACCTTGCCTATCCCACCATGGCCATCGCCCACACAGGACTTGCCTCACTAGCGGTAGATCTTCATGAAGTAGGCGATCTCCTTGCCCTTACAAACTCCTTGTTTCAACTCCACAATCTTGTCGGAGGCTCCCAAGTGACACCTAGCCAATCTAGGAGACACCACTCTCCAAGAAGTAACAAATGGTGTGTAGGTAATAAACTCCTTGCTCTTGTGCTTCAAATGATAGTCTCCCCAACACTCAACTCTCTCTCATAGGATTTGGATTTGGTTGAAAGAATATTTGAGTGGAAAGCAACTTGGGAAGGCTAGAGATCAAGATTCATATGGTAGGAATGGAATGTCTTGGTCTCAACACATGAGTAGGTGGTTCTTTCTCAGAACATATGAGTTGGAATGATGTGTGTGTTATGATGGCTCTCTCTTCGAATGAGAAGAAGGTGGAGGGGTATATATAGCCTCCACACAAAATCCAACCGTTACACACAGTTTTCCAATCTCGGTGGGACCGAATTAATAAACTCGGTCGGACCGAAAATGAAAACCTAGTGACCGTTAGTGATTTCGGTGGGACCGACTGGATCAACTCGGTGGGACCGATGTGCTGGGGTTAGGGTAAATCCAAAACTCGGTTTGACCGATTACTCAAACTCGGTGGGACCGATTTGGGTAATAAGTGAAATTGAGATTTGGCCAAGCAAACTCGGTGGAACCGATTGCATATTTCGGTGGGACCGAGAATATTGCAATGGGTAACAGAGAGTTTGCAAGCCCATCTCGGTGAGACCGAGATCCCATCGGTGAGACCGAAATGATTAGGGTTTGGCAGTGGCTTATGACAAGTGAAACTCGATGGCGCCGGATAGGAAGAATCGGTAGGACCGAGTTTGGCTTAGGGTTTAGGTCATATGTGGATATGGGAAAGTAGTTGAGGGTTTTGGAGCATATCATTAAGCACATGAAGCAAGAGGCTCATTAAGCAACACCTCATCCCTCCTTGATAGTATTGGCTTTTCCTAAAGACTCAATGTGATCTTGGATCACTAAAATATAAAATGAAGAGTCTTGAGCTTGAAGCTTTAGCCAATCCCTTGTCCTTAGCAGCTTGAAGGAGTTCCCACAACCTTTAGTCCATGCCACTCCATTGTTGAACTTATCTGAAACATGCTAGATAGAAGTGTTAGTCCAACAAGAGATATGTTGTCATCAATTATCAAAACCACCTAGGGAGCAGTTGTGCTTTCAATGCTCCCTCCTCCCTGCGGCCAGCTGTGCTGCCGTGCAGGCCTCACCGCCCCACTGTACTCCCATCGCTGGCTTAGCCATCCCTCTACTCACCCACACCTGCTGTTATTCTCCGGCGACGGCAGACGAACCAGTAAACCCTCGTACAGTCGTACTCCCCTCCGCGTGGGAAACAACTACCGAGTCTTCCTTGCCTCCGTGTCGTTCCCTTCCTAGGCCTCGCCGTCGTCCACCGCCCTGGTGCTCTCGGCGCGGCCTGGTCAACGTGGTCAACGACCGACATGCATCTGAAGTGGACTGTACATGGAGAGGCCGACAACTGGGTCCACGGACGCACGCAAGGAAATGCCTCCTTATTACGCGCAAAATAATGATTCCTCCACCTGACATCAGGGACCCACCGAAAGGGCCTCTGTATTTCACAAAAAAACTTTACCGCCGCTGATAGCTCGGACCCACCAGCTATATCTTCTCATGCAAGGAAGTGCCTCCTTATTACGCACAAAAAAATGAATACTCCCCCTGTTAGCTGGGACCCAGTATAGTGGTAGGCTGACTTGTGAGCTTACTAAGTTGACGGGGACGGAGGGCTTTGTCAACTAAGTCAATATGCATGATTCTAGCTCCAGTGACCGTACGATGTCCATCCAACAGCCGTAGTGCTTCTTCAACCTCTGGTCTTCTTGCTCCAGCTGCCCAAACCAGCGCCGGTCGTGACTCATGCTCCTGCCTCCCGTGGCCGGCTGCGATGCAACGGAGGCCTCACCGCACCCTACTACTCCCACCGCTGGCCAGGCCATCCCTCTACTCACCCACACCCCTTGTTACTCTGCGGCAACGGCAGCCTCACACGACAGCGAACCAGTGCCCTCGTACTCCTCTACGCATGGGCATCCACAGCCGTGTCTTCCCCGGCTCCGCGTCGTCCCCTTCCTAGGCCTCGCCGTCGTCCACCGCTCTGGTGCTCTCGGCGCGGCGTGGTCAACATGGTCAAGGAACGGCTTCCATCGGACATGGACTGTACGTGGAGAGGCTGACACCTGGGTCCACAGCCGCAGCAAGGAAGTGCCTCCTTATTACATGCAAAATAATTATTCCTCCACCTAACAGCGGGACCCACCGGACGGGCCACTGTATTTCACGAAAAAATTGTTTCCCCCTGACTGCTGGGACCCACCAGCTACATCCTCGCACGCAAGGAAGTGCGTCCGGGCAAAAAAAACGATTCGCCCCCTAACTGCTGGGACCCACCAGCTACATCTTTGCAGGCAAGGAAGTGCCTGACAGTCGGGACCCACCTGGTCGAAGCGTACGTAGCGTTGTCATTCTGGTCGCGAACGTGTACGTACATACTGGTCGATGTAGAGGCGCGCACGTGTCGTAGTAGAGGCGCGCACGTAGCATGTACACGTACGTACAGCGGCCAGGGTGCAAGAAAGAAAATACGGCCACGTATGTGTACATACGGACGGGGGTCTCGAACGCCTACTCGCTCATACGTACGGTCAGGGCTCATGTACATTGCTGGGTCGGAACGGAGAAACATCGTCATCGTCGTGTTCATGGGGAGGCAACGGAATGCGTCGTGTTCATGGGGAGGCAACGAAATGCGTCGTGTTCATCGGGAGGGCTTGGACGGAACAAGCGATGGAAACGAGGCCTGGCGTACCGCAGAACGGAGGAAACTGCCTTGTGTTCGACCGGCCATGTTCGAAACGGGATCCTGTTCATCGGGAGGGGTCTGGTGTACTGCAAAACGGAGGAAACGGACCTCCTACGGTCGAAATACGGGTCCTGTTGATCAGGAGGGGTGTGGTGTACCGCAAAACGGACGAAACGGACTTGTGTTGGAGCGCTATGGTCGAAACGGGGGTCCTGTTCATCGGGAGAGGTGTGGCGTACCGCAAAACGGGACTCCATGGGATACTGTTCTTCTCCACCGTCGACCCCCTCCAGCCTCCACAAGCTACTGTTCATGCACCGTCGACCTCCTCCAGCCTCCACCTGCGACTGTTCATCCACGGGCTCCTGTTCATCCAGCCTCCACCGCGCGCTACTCCACTGGCTACTGTTCAACTAGCCCTCTCCACGGGCTCCTGTTCAACCACCCCTCCACGAGCTACTGTTCATCCTGCCCTCCACGGGGTGGTCTTGTTCATCCAGCCCTCCACGGGGCCCTGTTCATCCAGCCCCAACCGGCTCGATCGATCGGGGTCCTGTTCATCCAGAGGCAACACCACAGGGTCCTGTTCATCCACCCCCACCGGGAACTGTTCATCCAAACCCCCCGCAACGCTCACTGTTCATCCAGAGGCAACATCGATCGGCTTCAGTTAGCAGTAGTAGTGAAGGAATCGCACGATCGGGTTCAGTTAACAGCCATTGATCGATCGCTCAGGTTCAGTAACGCGTAGCCTGCAGTGCAATCGCTCGGGTTCAGTTAGAGCCCAATGCCTCGCTCGGTTCAGTTAGAGCCAACGCCTCGCACACACGCGCGTACGTGTATGAGAGAAGCATGCATCGCTCGGCCCCCGACCTCCCACCATAACCAGGAACTCCCTGAAATTTTCCTCCCCCTCGCTTCTACCATGGTTTTTTCCGTCATGGACGGCCCAAAGAATGTCATGCAGCTGCGTCTCCGGCCCGCCCAGGACAAAAAGCCCATTTTCTATCATGATTTTTTGTCATAGAAGTAGGAGCCCACCACATCTATGATGATACCGGGTTTTGTCACAATTATCGTCATAGAAGTGTCATATGTATGATAGAAAAAAATTTCCTTCGGCCCAAAATGTCACGGATGTGTCTTTTTTTGTAGTGAGCAAATGCTTTGCTTGTTTTAAGAATAAATTTTAATTAGAGCTAATAAAATTGAAGTAAAGTGACCACTAATACTTGCTATTATAGTACCAATACAGACCCGCTCGTGAACCGACGTGTGTCCGGAATAGGTTTCTCGGTTTCCATGCAGGTTTAATGGAGGCGTTTGAATGCACTGAGTATGCATGTTCTGTAGCGACCAGACCTCAACCAGTCTGATCTCTGTGCATCAGTGTCATCCCTGGATCAGTAATGCTGACACGCACAGTACTTGAATGATTTATAACAGAGTCGCAATCACACACTTATTACATCGAATGTCTCAAAAGAGAACTTATTACAATAAATATGGCTTAAGGCCATCTAATAACAATAACAGCAGAAGGCTTGGAAGATAAGAGAGTCCATCAACTCCAACGGCATCACTGAGTATAGAACCACGACCTAAAGGCACCTTACTCGTCGTCTGAAAAGTCTGCAACATGAACGTTGCAGCCCGAAAACGGGTCAGCACATGGAATATGCTGGCAATGTAACACATAGAGAGTAATGAAAGAATAAGGCTATACTACATGCATATAGGGCTGGTGGAAAGCTCTATGGTTACAGTTTTTGCATAAAGCCAATTTTTCCCTACTTCAAAGTAATAAATTTTATTTAACTATCATGGTGGTTGTTAAACATTGAGAAGATAGACACCCTCTCAATCCCAATTAAGCATCATCTTTAAAACCCAACAATATTAATTAAAGTAACATGATGAGATTCACATGATAATCCAAGTACTAGATACTCAAGATGTCCATAATCGGGGACACGGCTAACCATGATTAGTTTATACACTCTGTAGAGGTTTGCGCACTTTTCACCACAAGACTCGATCTCCTCCATTGAGATTCTCGCACTACATGGTCTTTGAGAAACGGATGACCCAGACAGTCTTTCAGAAGCGCTAGCACCTTACGATCGGGTAGACCGTTACACCTACTTTCCCCTACATCTGCTAGTCTACCACTATAAGAGTTCGCACAACTTAATCAACTATGCTAGAGCCCATAGTATCTTGTGGCTGCACACGGAAGTTTCTAGTATGAATAATCTCATGATCCCTTTGAGCCTGGGTGGCGGTCCATAAAGAAAAACAGGCAATCGCTGGAATACCCAGGTGCCTCAATCCACCCAGATGTGTGTTTAAGTTGCCACCTTAAATAAACCATTAATATAATAATCTCACATCTTTCATGGATACACTCACCCAATCCACGTCTACTAGCATAGCATGGCATAATAAGCAAACACAGAGATAACTCCCAAGGGTTTGATAATAAAACAGGTAATAGGTACTACCTCATCTACTTCCCAAACCCACAATTTAGTTAGATCCTAATAATGCAATGTTTGAGGATTGATCTAATGCAATAAAAACCGGGTAGTAAGAGGTATGATCAAAGTGTTACTTGCCTTGCTGATGATCCGTGAAACCAAGAGATTCGAAGTAGCAAGCGGCGCACTCCGGGTACTCTATCGCAATCAAACAAGCATACAATAAGTACTCATCTAATGCGCGGGTAAAACTCAAATAAGAGAACTAACCAGAAAGTTCAACTTAAGAACTCCGGTTTACAAAAAAGAATCAAATCGAACAAAGCAATGAAAGTCAAACGGCGAAAGAAAAAAGCTTCATTTACTAATCTGGACCTAGGTCAAATTTTACAGAAGCAAAAACTTGTTTGAGTTGGTTAAATGGAAAGAGGGTTTCAAGATGAAACTCTAGGCGTTTGAATCGCCTGATTCCGATAAAGGAGCAAAAAGTTAAACTACAACGAAAATCCGATCAGAAATCATCATCAGAAATAATCACGGATAAATCCAAGAAAAAGAAAAACGACGAACAGATTAACGAACGGACATTCATTATCTATAACTAAATGGTGAACGCGTTCGTTAGAACGAACGAAAGAGCGAACGCTCGCTGGCTTAAATAATCCGGAGAGAAAAATAAACCGGTCTAAAAAAATAAAACTAGGGTTTTCTAAAAAAACCGGATTGGTTTTTCTCAAAAAACCAGGGTGGCGGGCAGCTACCTTGGCTCGGGCTCCGGCGAGGTTCCGGCGGGACTCCATGCGGCGTGGGGTGGCGCGGGTGGCGGCGACGGCTGCGGCAGCGGTGGGAGGCGGGGCGCGCTGCGGTGGCGGGGTGACGAGAGGGCGGCGGCGGCTCCTATTTAAAGGGGCGGCGGCCATGGCTTGGGGGAGGGGGCGGCCTCAGGAGGCGGGTCCCTCTCGGACACGGGCGGCGGCGGCGACGATCGGGACTCCGGTCCCGATCCGGTTGCGGGAGGCGGTGGCGGCTGGGCCTTCGGCCCACTCAGGCGCGCGGGGTTTTTTTTTAAAACAATTTCGCTGAAACTATGAAAAAAATTCTAGAAAAATAAATAAAATCTAAAATTGCCAAAACAATTTTTCACCGTCTAAATAAAATATTTAGAACGAGGTGAACATTTTCTTGGCCCTAAAATGCAGTTTTGGAAACATGCAATTTTTCCTAAATTCAAATAAAATAGCAAAAACTCCAAAATAAAAACTTATTTGATATTTTATTAAATCTTCAATATTCCTTTATTCTGGGAAAGTCATTTTATTCCCTCTCTCATATTTTTATAATAGTAATAATTGAAGATAAAAATAAATAAAATCAAATGATCCTATTTTCAAAATTTGAGAAAACTCAAATATGAAAATAACGAAGTCCCCAACTCTCTCCGAGGGTCCTTGAGTTGCGTAGAACTTCTAGGGTCAAACCAAAGGCAAAAATATGATATGCAAAGATGATCTAATGTATATCATTCCAAATTGAAAATTTGGGATGTTACAAACCTACCCCCCTTAAGATGAATCTCGCCCTCGAGATTTGGGTTGGCTAGAAAATAGGTGAGGGTGGTCCTTCAGTAGATCTTCCTCTCGCTCCCAGGTGGCTTCATCCTCAGTGTGGTGGCTCCACTGAACTTTGCAAAACTTGATAACCTTGCTGCGGATGACTCGGCCGGCATATTCGAGAATCTTAATTGGTTTCTCCTCATAGGTCAAATCATATTCCAACTGAATCGCGTCCAGTGGCACTATATCTCTTAGCGGTATATCCGCCATTTCTGCGTGGCACTTCTTCAACTGGGAAACGTGGAACACATTGTGAACTCCTGACAATCCTTCGGGCAATTCCAACTTGTAGGCTACTTCTCCCATACGCTCCAAAACCTTGTATGGTCCTACAAAACGTGGCACTAACTTTCCCTTAACTCCAAAGCGCTTAACTCCTCGAAGTGGAGATTCTCGAAGATAAACTCGGCCCCCGACTTCGTAAACTGTCTCCTTGCGTTTAGAATCTGTGTAACTCTTCTGCCTAGACTAGGCTACCTTGAGCCTATCTCAAATCAATTTCACCTTCTGTTCAGACTCCTTAATCAAATCCGGTCCAAACAACTGGCGGTCTCCAACTTCATCCCATGACAATGGGGTCCTGCACCTCCTTCCGTACAAGGCTTCGAAAGGGGCCATCTTCAGACTGGATTGATAAATGTTGTTGTAAGAGAACTCTGCATATGGCAAATTGTCGTCCCAACTAGATCCATAATCTAGCGCACAAGCTCTCAGCATATCCTCCAAAATCTGATTGACTCTCTCGGTCTGTCCATCTGTCTGGGGATGAAAAGCTGTACTGAACTCTAGCCTGGTACCCAAAGTTTCGTGCAACTGATTCCAGAACTTTGAGGTAAACTGGGTTCCTCTATCTGATATAATGCTCCTCGGAACTCCATGCAGACATACGATCCTGGTCATGTATATCTTTGCCAACTTAGCACTGGTGTAAGTAGTCTTTACTGGGATGAAATGAGCTACCTTTGTCAAATGATCGACTACAACCCAAATCGAGTCATAGCCTGAAAGCGTTCTGGGCAATCCTGTAATAAAATCCATGCCTAGCTTATCCCACCTCCATTCGGGTATTGGCAATGGCTGCAACAATCCTGCTGGCTTCTGATGCTCTGCCTTTACTCTCTGACATACATCACAAACTACTACATACTCCGCGATATCCTTCTTCATTCCGGTCCACCAGAAAGTATCCTTCAAATCCAAATACATCTTGGTATTTCCTGGATGAATCGAATATGGTGAGTCATGGGCCTCTTGTAGAATCAAATTCCTGATCTCTGGGTCATTGGGCACATAAACATGGTGTTCAAACCATAAGGCATCGTGCTCATCGTCACAAAATCCTTTAGCTTTTCCTTTGCTCATTTTCTCTTTAATAGAAGCAATCTCCTTGTCAGTCCTCTGAGCTTCTCTGATCTTATCCATCAAAGTAGACTAAATCTCCAATGCTGCTACATAGCCTCTCGAAACTATCTCCAAACATAGCTCACGAAGGTCCTCGGCTAATTCCTTTGGTAATTCTCCCGACATTAGTGTGTTGACATGGCTTTTACGGCTCAATCCGTCAGCTACTACGTTAGCCTTTCCGGGATGATAATGCAATCTCATATCATAATCCTTGATGAGCTCCAACCATCTCCTTTGCCTGAGATTCAACTGCTTCTGCGTGAAAATATACTTCAAACTCTTGTGATCCGTGTACACTTCACAATGGTTTCCAATGAGAAAATGTCTCCAAGTCTTTAATGCATGCACTACGGCTGTTAACTCCAAATCATGCGTGGCATAATTCAACTCATGAGGCTTAAGATGTCATGAGGCATATGAAATAACTCTTCCCTCCTGCATAAGCACTGCTCCAAGTCCTCGACGCGAAGCATCACAATACACCTCATAATCCTTGTTCTGATCCGGCAAAATCAACACTGGTGATGTAACCAAACGTTTCTTCAACTCCTGGAAACTGGCCTCACATTCCTTAGTCCATTTGAACTTGGTATCCTTCTTTAACAACTCCGTCATAGGCTTCGCAATTTTTGAGAAATTCTCAATGAGTCTTCGGTGGTATCCTGCAAGTCCAAGAAAACTCCGGATCTCTCCAACTGTTGTTGGTGCTTCCCAATTTGTCACAGTGACAACCTTGGTGGGATCTACTGCTATTCCTTCTCCGGATATAACGTGTCCGAGGAATCCAACTTCCTTCAACCAAAACTCACATTTGCTGAACTTGGCATATAACTGATGTTCTCTGAGCCTCTCAAGTACCAAACGCAAATGTTCTTTATGTTCCTCTTCATTCTTCGAGTAAACTAGAATATCATCAATGAACACTACGACAAACTTATCCAAAAACTCCATAAATACCTTGTTCATCATGTGCATGAAATATGCAGGTGCGTTAGTGAGACCAAATGACATAATGGTATGCTCATATAGCCCATACCTTGTGGTAAAAGCTGTCTTAGGTATATCCTATTCTCGAATCTTCAACTGATGGTATCCTGATTGCAGATCGATCTTGGAAAATACCTTAGCTCCTTGCAATCGATCAAACAGGTCATTGATCATCGGTAGTGGGTACTTGTTCTTGATTGTTACTTCATTCAATCATCGATAGTCAACAACCATCCTTAACGATCCATCCTTTTTCTCCACTAGAAGTACTGGCGATCCCCAATGCGAAGAACTTGGGCGAATATATCCTTTATCCAGTAACTCTTTAATCTGCTTCTTAATCTCCTCCAAATCCTTTGCGGGCATCCTGTATGGTCTCTTAGATATTGGCCCTGTGCCTAGCAAAAGCTTAATCAAAAACTCGATGTCTCTATCCGGTTGCATGCTTGGCAACTCCTCTGGAAATACATCAGGGAAATCCTTTACCACTGGTACTTCCTCCTGCACAACCCCTGATAAAGAATTTACTTGAGTCCTCTTAGGCACATGTCGAGATACATACTTGATCCTTCTTCCTTCTGGGGTGGGAAGCAAAATTGACTTACTGGCGCAATCGATGTTTCCTCCATACATCGACAGCCAATCCATACCCAGAATTACATCCAAACCTTGCGATTCCAAAATGATCAAATCCGAGGGAAACACATGCCTACCTATACTCAATGGCACTTGAAAACATCCTCGACTGGACATATACTCCGCTCCTGGTGAGCTTACTAGCATAGGTGTTCTAAGAACCTTGGTGGGCAGGTTATACTTATCCGCAAATCCCCTTGATATGTATGAATGCGATGCACCAGTATCAAAAAGAATGATTGCAGTAAAAGACTTAACCAAAAACTTACCGATTACTGCATCCGGCTGGTCTTCAACCTCCTCGACGTTTACGTGGTTCACCTGTCCCCTGTTGAAAGGGTTCAGCTTCTTCCCAAAGCTTCCATTGCCACTTCCATTCCGGGCTTCAGGACATTCATTGGCATAATGTTCGGTCTTCTGGCACTTAAAGCAAGTGACTTGGCTCAGGTCTCTCTTAGCTTGGGTTGACGGGTTGGTACGGTTCTGGCCGTTGCTTCCTCCATTCCCATTACCATTCTTGGGGCCATTATGATTGTGCGAGCTACCTCCTCCATGGGTATGCTAAAAATGTTCTCCTGGTTTAGGGGTAAAACGTGGCTTCTGCTGAGCTCCAGAATTGTACTTCCCTTGTCCATACTTCCTCTTGCGGTTCTCAATCTACTGCTGCTTCCCTTCAATCATAAGAGCGCGATCTACCAACTCCTGGTAGTTGTGGAAGCTTGCTACCATCAACTGCATGCTCAACTCATCATTCAGTCCTTCCAAAAACTTCTCCTGCTTAGTTGCATCCGAAGCAACGTCATCTGAGGCATAACGTGCTAGCTTACTAAAGTCATCCACATACTGGCCAATTGTCCGTCCTCCTTGGCGCAAGTTGTGAAACTCACGCTTCTTCATGGCCATAGCTCCTGCTGAAACATGGGCAGTACGGAAAGCCTGCCGAAACTGATCCCATGTCACCGTGGCTATAGGGTAGGTGATAGTGTAATTCTCCCACCATGATGCTGCTGGTCCATCCAACTGATGTGCGGCAAAGCGCACCTTCTCAGCATCAGTACATCCTATAATGGTTAACTCCCTTCCAATCTTGCGGAGCCAATCATCTGCTACTATAGGCTCGGTGCTACTAGAGAACACCGGTGGATTCAGCCTAAGAAAACGGGTTAAGTGATCCACAGGTGGTGGTGGTGGTGGGTTGTTGTTGTTGTTCCCCTGGTTCTGATTCTGGACTAGCAACTGCATCAACGTATTCTGCTGCTGGATCAACTGAGTGAGCTCCGGTGGGAATGCAAATCCATTGTCACGTCTCGGAGGCATCTGATGGGTTTAGAAAAGATGAGATTTAAGAATAGAGAGAGGTCTAGAGAGAAAACACTACCCATATGCACATGAGACAAAAGCAAACAATTCACTTCATTCAATCAAACAAGGGCATACAATCGGTCTAACTATCGCAAAAGTGCTCGGACTACTCTATTTACATGGTGGAATACTACTACTGATGGGGTGGTCTACTAGAAATATCCTTCGGTTGCAAACTCCATGATATCTGCTCCAGCTTCATCAACATAGTCATCATCGCTATCGTCTGGGTCTGAGTCGGTGTCGTCGATGATGATGTAGTCTTCCAGGCGAATCTCCTTGGGTTCTTCGTCTTCTTCTACTGGTGTAGGGTCTCCCATGAATATTCCGATCTTCTTGATCAGGTCGTCATTCTTCTCCACTAGTACGACGATTTCCTCCTCATAATCTTCACGTGTAGCCTTGAGTTCTTCCTCCAGTTCCGTGATTCTTGTCCTCGCCTTCTTCGGATCTATCATGTCTGTACACATCTGGTTCTCCTGACATCGAATGTGCTGGTTTAACTCCTGGATAAAAGATGTGATTGATCTATCCTTCTTGGTGCTGATCATCTCCTAGTGCTCATCTCGACGCCCACAAATCTGGTAGATAGTATCCTTGAGATCATTGCGGTAAACTTCTCCAATACGTCCCATGGCGATGTGAGCTGCCATGCTCTTTCCTAGACTCTAGGTTGGTGCATCAAAGGAAAACTCTATGGGCTCAGTGACTGAACGTCCTTCCTGGAACTTGAACTGGAATCATCCAGCGCCCCTCTTCTGGTAAAGTGGCGTTGTAGGTTCCGGTGAAGCTTGGTACTCCGATGTTCAGGTATCTAGTGACTTCCTTCAAGTGACGTCCAAAGGGTGTATCTTCATCCGGTTGTGAAAACTAGTTCCTTGCATCCGCCATCCTAAAAGAGTAGAAAAGATGAGGAGTCAGAAATGAGAAGAGTGAGTAGTGATCTAGGGCTTTAGCTTAGTGGTCGTGTCCTACAGTCAGCGTGTGCTCTGATACCATCTTGTAGCGACAGACCTCAACCAGTCTGATCTCTGTGCATCAGTGTCATCCCTGGATCAGTAATGCTGACACACACAGTACTTGAAGGATTTATAACAGAGTAGCAATCACACACTGATTACATCGAATGTCTCAAAAGAGAACTTATTATAGTAAATATGGCTTAAGGCCATCTAATAACGATAACAGCGGAAGGCTTGGAAGATAAGCGAGTCCATCAACTCCAACGGCATCACTGAGTATAGAACCACGACCTAAAGGCATCTTACTCGTCGTCTGAAAAGTCTGCAACATGAACGTTGCATCCCAAAAACGGGTCAGCACATGGAATATGCTGGCAATGTAACACATAGAGAGTAATGAAAGAATAAGGCTATACTACATGCATATAGGGCTGGTGGAAAGCTCTATGGTTACAGTTTTTGCATAAAGCCAATTTTTCCCTACTACAAAGGAATAAATTTTATTTAACTATCATGGTGGTTGTTAAACATTGAGAAGATAGACATCCTCTCAATCCCAATTAAGCATCATCTTTAAAACCCAACAATATTAATTAAAGTAACATGATGAGATTCACATGATAATCCAAGTACTAGATACTCAAGACGTCCATAACCGGGGACACGGCTAACCATGATTAGTTTATACACTCTGCAGAGGTTTGTGCACTTCTCCCCACAAGACTCGATCTCCTCCATTGAGATTCTCCCACTACATGGTGTTTGAGAAATGGATGACCGAGACATATTCTTTCAGAAGCGCTAGCACCTTACGATCGGGTAGACCATTACACCTACTTTCCACTACATCTGCTAGTCTACCACTGTAAGAGTTCGCACAACTTAATCAACTTGTGGCTGCACACGGAAGTTTCTAGTATGAATAATTTCATGATCCCTTTAAGCCTGGGTGGTGGTCTATAAAGAAAAACAGGCAATCGCTGGAATACCCAGGTGCCTCAATCCACCCAGATGTGTGTTTAAGTTGCCACCTTAAATAAACCATTAATATAACAATCTCACATCTGTCATGGATACACTCACCCAATCCATGTCTACTAGCATAGCATGGCATAATAAGCAAACGCAGAGATAACTCCCAAGGGTTTGATAATAAAATAGGTAATAGGTACTACCTCATCTACTTCCCAAACCCACAATTTAGTTAGATCCTAATCATGCAATGTTTGAGGATTGATCTAATGCAATAAAAACTAGATAGTAAGAGATATGATCAAAGTGTTACTTGCCTTGTTGATGATCTGTGAAACCTAGAGATTCGAAGTAGCAAGCGCCGCACTCCAAGTACTCTATTGCAATCAAACAAGCATACAATAAGTACTCATCTAATGCACGGGTAAAACTCAAATAAGAGAACTAACTAGAAAGTTCAACTTAAGAACTCCGGTTTGCAAAAAAGAATCAAATCGAACAAAGCAACGAAAGTCAAACGGCGAAAGAAAAAAGCTTCGTTTACTAATTTGGACCAAGGTCAAATTTTACACAAGCAAAAACTTGTTTGAGTTGGTTAAACGGAAAGAGGGTTTCGAGACAAAACTCTAGGCGCTTGAATCGCCTGATTCCGATAAACGAGCGAAAAGTTAAACTAAAACGAAAATCGGATCAGAAATCGCGATCAGAAATAATCGCGGATAAATCCGAGAAATAGAAAAACAACGAATAGATTAATGAACGGACGTTCCTTATCTGTAACTAAACGGTGAACGCGTTCGTTAGAATGAACGAAAGAGCGAACGCTCGCTGGATTAAATAAACCAGAGACAAAAAATAAACTGGACTAAAAAATAAAACTAGGGTTTTCTAAAAAAACAGATTGGTTTTTCTAAGAAAACCGGGGCGGCGGGCGGCTACCTCGGCTCGGGCTCCGGCGAGGTTCCGGCGGGGCTCCGGGCGGCGTGGGGTGGCGCGGGGTGGCGGCGACGGCCGCGGCGGCGGCGGCTCCTAGCGGCGGGCGGCGCAAGGCGGCGGGGCGGCGGCTGCGGCGGCGAGCGGCGCTGCGGTGGCTGCGGGAGGTGGGGCGGGCTGCGGTGGCGGGATGAGGAGAGGGCGGCGGCGGCGGCTCCTATTTAATGGGGGGCGGCCATGGCTTGGGGGAGGGGGCGGCCTCGGGAGGTGTGTCCCTCCCGGACACGGGCGACGGCGGCGACGATCGGGACTCCGGTCCCAATCCGGTTGCGGGAGGCGGTGGCGGCTGGGCCGGCTCGGCTGGGCCTTCGGCCCACTCGGGCGCGCGGGTTTTAAAAAAACAATTCCGCCGAAACTAAGAAAAAAATTTGTAGAAAAATAAATAAAAATCTAAAATTGCCAAAACAATTTTTCACCGTCTAAATAAAATATTTAGAACGAGATGAACATTTTCTTGGCCCTAAAATGCAGTTTTGAAAACATGTAATTTTTCCTAAATTCAAATAAAATAGCAAAAACTCCAAAATAAAAACTTATTTGATTTTTTTATTAAATCTTCAATATTCCTTTATTCTGGGAAAGTCATTTTATTCCCTCTCTCATATTTTTATAATAGAAATAATTGAAGATAAAAATAAATAAAATCAAATGATCCTATTTTCAGAATTTGAGAAAACTCAAATATGAAAATAACGAAGTCCCCAACTCTCTCCGAGGGTCCTTGAGTTGCATAGAACTTCTAGGATCAAACCAAAGGCAAAAATATGATATGCAAAGATGATCTAATGTATAACATTCCAAATTGAAAATTTGGGATGTTATATGTTCTGCCGGGCGTGCAGCGGGCGAGGGAGGGGTAGTAACTGCTGTCACCTGTACACACTCAGTTTACTGTTGAATGGAGTTCCCCAAGAGCTGGAAAACAAATGGTTGCCGCCGCCTACCCACTCGTTCACTTGCAGTTGGACAAACGAAACTGCTGCTGCTGCGGTGCCCCCCCCCCCCCCCCCCCGAGTACCCCAGCACACACCGATTGTCTTCATCTCCCCCTGCCCCAATCTCCACAAAACAAGAACTGCCACATCAACTCTTCGTGAGAAGAGACTCTAATGGTGATCCAATGGGTGAGCCTGCTAGATATGGACTTCATCAAGGAGTTCACCTTTGAGTTCGCCGTTAAAACCCATGGTAGCACCAAGTTGAATGTGAAGTACACCAACGATCCGGACTCGGTGAAGCTCTGCCTTGCCAAGTTCAAGAAGTACCTATAGGAGGAGAAAGCACGAGGTCATTGGACTAGACCTTGTGCCCATCCATTCGTCTCCTGATAGGGACCGCCGGATCATCATGGCTCAGGTATGCATGCGGGACGAGGTTCTTGTCTACCACTGTTGTAGGGCCATTAGAGGTTCTGGAGCATTCACCCGCTTCATCAGCACCGTGGACTGCACCTTTGCTACGGTGGAGAGCAGGAAGAACGCGACTGTGCTTTATGATTTGGCCATCTAGCGCAACAAGCTTGTCGACATCCAGAAGTAATACAAGATCATCGGCAACGGGAAGGAGAAGGACTGCGTGGTTGACCTTGCCACGACCATTATCGACCCCGGCTACGCCAACATGAAAGAACACATCGATACTGATACGTCCATTTTGCATCATGCTTTTATATCGATATTTATTGCATTATGGACTGTTATTTCACTTTATGTCACAATACTTATGGCTATTCTCTCTTATTTTACAAGGTTTACATAAGGAGGGAGAATGTCGGCAGCTGGAATTCTGGGCTGGAAAAGGAGCAAATATTAGAGACCTATTCTGCGCAACTCCAAAAGTCCTGAAACTCCACGGAACATCTTAAAATAAATAAGGAAAAATCCTCGTCAAAGATGAAGGCCAGGGGGCCCACACCCTGCTCACGAGGGTGGGGGCGCCCCCCTAGGGCGCGCCCCCTACCTCGTGGGCCCCCTGGTGGCTCTCCGACGTCCATCTTCTCCTATATGAAGTATTTCGATGAGAAAAAAATCAGAAGGAACCTTTCGGGACGAAACTCCGCCGCCACGAGGCGGAACCTTGGCGGATCCAATCTAGAGCTCCGGCAGAGCTGTTCTGCCGGGGAAACTTCCCTCCCGGAGAGGGAAATCATCGCCATCATCATCACCAACGCTCATCTCATCGGGAGAGGGCAATCTCCATCAACATCTTCATCAGTACCATCTCATCTCAAAACCCTAGTTCATCTCTTGTATCTGATTCTTGTCTTCAAGTCCGGGATTGGTGCTAGTAGGTTGCTAGTAGTGTTAATTACTCCTTGTAGTTGATGCTAGTTGGTTTAATTGGTGGAATATCATATGTTCAGATCCTTTATGCGTAGTATTACCCCTCTGATTATGAATATGAATATGCTTTGTGAGTAGTTACGTTTGTTCCTGAGGACAAGGGAGAAGTCTTGCTATTAGTAGTCATGTGAATTTGGTATTCGTTCGATATTTTGATGAGATGTATGTTGTCTAGCCTCTAGTGGTGTTATGTGAATGTCGACTACATAACACTTCACCATTATTTGGGCCTAGAGGAAGGCATTGGGAAGTAATAAGTAGATGATGGGTTGCTAGAGTGACAGAAGCTTAAACCCTAGTTTATGCGTTGCTTCGTAAGGGGCTGATTTGGATCCATATGTTTCATGCTATGGTTAGGTTTACCTTAATACTTTTGTTGTAGTTGCGGATGCTTGCAATAGAGGTTAATCATAAGTAGGATGCTTGTTCAAGTAAGAACAACACCCAAGCATCGGTCCACCCACATGTCAAATTATCAAAGTACCGAACGTGAATCATATGAACGTGATGAAAACTAGCTTGACGATATTCCCATGTGTCCTCGGGAGCGCTTTTCCTTATATAAGAGTTTGTCCAGGCTTGTCCTTTGCTACAAAAAGGATTGGGCCACCTTGCTGCACTTTATTTACTTTTGTTACTTGTTGCTCGTTACAAATTATCTTATCACAAAACTATCTGTTACCACTTGTTTCAGTACTTGCAGAGAATACCTTGCTGAAAACCGCTTATCATTTCCTTCTGCTCCTCGTTGGGTTCGACACTTTTACTTATCGAAAGGACTACGATAGATCCCCTATACTTGTGGGTCATCAAGACTCTTTTCTGGCGCCGTTGCCGGGGAGTGATGCGCCTTTGGTAGGTGTAATTTGGTAAGGAAAAATTTATAGTGTGCTGAACTTTACTGTCACTTGTTACCATGGAAAGTAATCCTCTGAGGGGCTTGTTCGGGGGATCTTCACCCCGACCAGTAGAGCAAAGAGTTGCTCCTGAACCTACTGAACCTACTGAAAATGAAAATGAAAATGAAATTCCTTATGAGTATCCTTCGGGTATGATAGAAAAACTGTTAGCTAATCCTTTTATAGGAGATGGAACAAAGCATCCTGATGAACACCTAATATATGTGGATGAAGTTTGTGGATTATTTAAGCTTGCAGGTATACCCGATGATGTTGCTAAGAAGAAGGTCTTCCCTTTATCTTTGAAGGGAGACACATTGATATGGTATAGGCTATGTGATGATACGAGATCATGGAATTATAGAAGATTGAAATTGGAATTTCATCAAAAGTATTACCCTATGCATCTTGTTCATCGTGATCGCAATTATATATATAATTTTTGGCCTCGCGAAGGAGAAAGCATCGCTGAACATTGGGGGAGGCTTAAATCAATGTTATATTCATGCCCCAATCATGAGCTCTCAAGAGAAATAATTATGCAAAGTTTTTATGGTCGGCTTTCTCATAATAATAAAACCATGCTCGATACTTCTTGTGCTGGCTCTTTTATGATGAAGACTATTGAATTCAGATGGAATTTATTGGATAGGATTAAACGCAACTCTGAAGATTGGGACCTCGACGAAGGTAAGGAGTCAGGTATGACACCTAAGTTTGATTGTGTTAAATCTTTTATGGACACCGATATTTTCCGTAAGTTTAGCACTAAATATGGACTTGACTTTGAGATAGTAGCTTCTTTCTATGAATCCTTTGCTACTTATGTTGATCTCCCTAAGGAGAAGTGGTTTAAATATCATCCTCCCATAGAAGTAAAAGTAGCTGCACCTATTAAAGTTGAAGAAAAGACTGTCACTTATAATGATCCTATTGTTCCTACTTCTTATGTTGAGAAACCACCTTTCCCTGTTAGAATAAAGGATCATGCTAAATCTTCAACTGTTGTTCGTAAAAGCAATATTAGAACTTATACACCCCCTGAGCAAGTTAAAGTAGAACCTAATATTTCTATTGTCAAATATCTCTTGTCTGATAATATTGATGGGCATGTTATTTAGTTCGAAGGTGAAACTGCTAGAATTGCTAAACCTTGTGCTAAAGATAAACATAGACATGTGGTAGGCGTGCCTGTTATTTCTGTTAAAATAGGAGATCATTGTTATCATGGCTTATGTGATATGGGTGCTAGTGCTAGTGTTATACCGCATACTTTATACGAAGAAATTAAGAATGAAATTGCACCTGCTGAGTTAGAAGGTATTGATGTCACAATTAAACTTGCCAATAGAGATACTATTTCACCAATTGGAATTGTTAGAGATGTTGAAGTCTTTTGTGGGAAAACTAAATATCCTGCTAATTTTCTTGTTCTTACTTCTCCGCAAGATAACTTTTGTCCCATTATATTTGGTAGACCCTTCTTGAACACTGTTAATGCTAGGATAGATTGCGAAAAGAATGTTGTTACTATTGGCTTGGATGATATGGTTCATGAGTTTAATTTCTCTAAATTTAGTAAACAACATCGTGAGGAAGAATTACCTAGTAAGGATGAAATTATTGGTCTTGCTTCTATTGCCGTACCTCCTAGTGATCCTTTAGAACACTATTTGCTAGACCATGAAAATGATATGTTCATGAATGAAAGAAGGGAAATAGATGAAGTATTCTTTAAACAGGAACCTATTCTGCAACACAATTTGCCTGTTGAAATTTTAGGGGATCCTCCTCCACCCAAGGGTGATCCCGTGTTCGAGCTTAAATCATTGCCTGATAATCTTAAATATGCTTATCTTGATGAAAAGAAGATATATCATGTTATTATTAGTGCTAACCTTACAGAGCATGAAGAAGAAAGATTATTGAAAACTCTGAAGAAGCATCGTGCTGCTATTGGATATACTCTTGATGATCTTAAGGGCATTAGTCCCACTCTATGTCAACATAATATAAATTTGGAAGCAGATGCCAAACCAGTTTGTGATCCTCAATGACGTTTGAATCCTAAAATGAAAGAAGTGGTAAGAAAAGAAATACTCAAGCTTCTGGAGGCAGGTATAATTTATCCCATTGCTGATAGTCAGTGGGTAAGTCCTGTCCATTGTGTCCCTAAGAAGGGAGGTATTACTGTTGTTCCTAATGATAAAGATGAATTGATTCCACAAAGAATTATTACAGGTTATAGAATGGTAATTGATTTCCGTAAATTAAATAAGGCTACTAAGAAAGATCATTACCCCTTACCTTTTATTGATCAAATGCTAGAAAGATTATGCAAACATACACACTATTGCTTTCTAGATGGTTATTCTGGTTTTTCTCAAATACCTGTGTCAGCTAGAGATCAATCAAAGACTACTTTTACATGCCCTTTTGGTACTTTTGCTTATAGACGTATGCCTTTTGGTTTATGTAATGCACCTGCTACCTTTCAAAGATGCATGATGGCTATATTATTTGACTTTTGTGAAAAGATTTGTGAGGTTTTCATGGACGATTTTTCCGTCTATGGTTCCTCTTTTGATGATTGCTTGAGCAATCTTGATCGAGTTTTGCAGAGATGTGAAGAAACAAATCTTGTCTTGAATTGGGAAAAGTGCCACTTTATGGTTAATGAAGATATTATCTTGGGGCATAAAGTTTCTGAAATAGGTATTGAAGTTGATAAAGCCAAGGTCGATGCTATTGAAAAGATGCCATGTCCCAAGGACATCAAAGGTATAAGAAGTTTCCTTGGTCATGCCGGATTTTATAGGAGGTTCATTAAGGACTTCTCAAAAATTTCTCGGCCTCTGACTAATTTATTACAAAAAGATATACCATTTGTCTTTGATGATGATTGTGTAGAAGCATTTGAAATACTTAAGAAAGCATTAGTCTCTGCACCTATTGTTTAGCAACCTAATTGGAATTTACCCTTTGAAATTATGTGTGATGCTAGCGATTATGCTGTAGGTGCTGTTTTAGGGAAAAGAGTTGATAAGAAATTAAATGTTATCCATTATGCTAGTAAGACCCTAGACAATGCTCAAAGAAATTATGCTACTACTGAAAAAGAACTTTTAGCAGTTGTATTTGCTTGTGATAAGTTCAGACCTTATATTGTTGATTCTAAAGTAACTATCCACACTGATCATGCTGCTATTAAATATCTTATGGAGAAGAAATATGCTAAACCTAGACTTATTAGATGGGTTCTCTTGCTACAAGAATTTTATTTACATATTGTTGATAGAAAAGGAGCTGAGAACCCCGTTGCAGACAACTTATCTAGGTTAGAGAATGTTCTTGATGACCCACTACCTATTGATGATAGCTTTCCTGATGAACAATTAAATGTCATAAGTACTTCTCGTAGTACCCCTTGGTATGCTGATTATGCTAATTACATTGTTGCTAAATTCATACCACCTAGCTTCACATACCAACAAAAGAAAAAGTTCTTCTATGATTTGAGACATTACTTTTGGGATGACCCACATCTTTATAAAGGAGTAGATGGTGTTATTAGACGTTGTGTACCTGAGCATGAACAGGAACAGATCCTACGCAAGTGCCACTCCGAAACTTATGGAGGACACCACGCGGGAGATAGAACTGCACATAAGGTATTGCAATCCGATTTTTATTGGCCTACTCTCTTCAAGGATGCCCGTAAGTTTGTCCTATCTTGTGATGAATGTCAAAGAATTGGTAATATTTGTAGACGTCAAGAAATGCCTATGAATTATTCACTTGTTATTGAACCGTTTGATGTCTGGGGCTTTGATTATATGGGACCTTTTCCTGCCTCTAATGGATATACACATATTTTAGTTGCTGTTGATGACGTTACTAAGTGAGTAGAAGCTATTCCAACTAGTAGTGCTAATCATAACACTTCTATTAAAATGCTTAAAGAAGTTATTTCTCCGAGGTTTGGAGTCCCTAGGTATTTAATGACTGATGGTGGTTCACACTTTATTCATGGTGCTTTCCATAAAATGCTTGCTAAATATGATGTTAATCATAGAATTGCATCTCCTTATCACCCACGGTCTAGTGGCCAAGTAGAGTTGAGCAATAGAGAGCTCAAATTAATTTTGCAAAAGACTATTAATAGGTCTAGAAAGAATTGGTCCAAGAAACTTGATGATGCATTATGGGCTTATAAAACCGCATACAAAAATCCTATGGGTATGTCTCCATATAAAATGGTTTATGGAAAAGCATGTCACTTACCTCTCAAACTAGAACATAAGGTGTATTGGGCTATTAAAGAGCTCAACTATGATTTTAAACTTGCCGGTGAGAAGAGGTTATTTGATATTAGCTCACTTGATGAATGGAGAACCCAAGCTTATGAAAATGCCAAGTTGTTTAAAGAAAAAGTTAAAAGATGGCATGACAAAAGGATACAAAAGCGTGAGTTTAATGTAGGTGATTATGTATTGCTATACAACTCTCGTATAAGATTTTTTGCAGGCAAACTTCTCTCTAAATGGGAAGGCCCCTATGTTATCGAAGAGGTCTATCATTCCGGTGCCATAAAGATCAACAACTTCGAAGGCACAAATCCGAAGGTGGTAAACGGTCAAAGAATCAAACATTATATCTCAGGTAATCCCATAAATGTTGAAACCAATATTATTGAAACTGTAACCCCGGAGGAATACATAAGGGACACTTTCTGGAACGTTTCAGACTCCGAAAAGGAATAGGTATGTGGTACGGTAAGTAAACCGACTCCAAAACAATTTTAAGGCAATATTTCTCCATTTTGGAATATTTAGAAAAATAGAAAAATAAGTAGCAGTCCGGGAAGGACACGAGGGCCCCATGAGGGTGGTGGGTGCGCCCCCTACCTCGTGGGCACCTCGTGTGCTCTCCGGACTCCGTTTTCGTACACTTCACGTATTTTGGTCGGTAAAAATTCATTATATAATCTCCCGGAGGTTTTGACTCCTGTATCACGCAAAAATCTCGTGTCTTTGTTTCGAGCTATTTTCTGTCAGGGTTGTCAAGGCCAGGCACTATGTCGTCTCCCTCCTCCTCCAACCATGAGGGCAATGATGCTTGGCTAATGAAGAAGAGATGAAGAGAGAAGAACCTATGGAGATCAACAAGGATGAAGGGATCAAGAAGGCCATGGAGCACCAAGTTCCAGCAACAGAAGACACCCTTCAAGTGGATCACAATCTTCTTACCCCAACAGAAATCGAAGTTTTCAAGATGATTGAGTTGGCTCGTATACAAAATAAGTATCTCACACGTGAAAATATTATGTTGAAGGAGCATATTATCGCACTCAAGGGCATTATCCGCAAGTTAGAAGACCTCCTACGCTCGATGTGCGATTATCCATCATCAACAACCCCACCTTCTTCACCAGCAAAGGAGACATAATCACATGGGCATGGGCACTCCACTTGGCAACTGCCAAGCTTGGGGGAGTGCCCCAGTATCGTATCACCATCACTCTATCTTTAGCGTGTTTCTTAGTTCGATCCTTTTGGTAATATCTTGATCTAGTAGAATAAAGTTTATGGCATGAACTAGTTTTGAGTTTTGCTTTATGATATCTCTTTGTAATCGAGTCCATGAGTTATATATAATAAAGATTAGTGTTGAGTCAAGGGCTTGATTATTTTGCCATGATCTTGGGTGAATAGAAGAAAACAGAAAAAGAATAAAAAGAAACAAAGAGTTTATATTGATCTTATTGAGAGTAATGACTTCACATAGAAAGAGTATGATGATTAAAAGTTGTTGGGAGTTGGCAGACATAGTGTTGGTCATCATTACAATTAATAGGAAGTAATAAGGAAAGAGAGGTTTCACATATAGATATATTATCATTGACATCTTTTATGATTGGGAGCACTCATTAAAATATGACATGCTAAAGAGTTGATGTTGGACAAGGAAGACAACATAATGAGTTATGTCTTTCTTATATCCGAGATAAAGTATGTTGTCATGAATCCTCTAACTTGTTGAGCTTGCCTTTCCCCCTCATGCTAGCCAAATTCTCAGCACCAAGTAGAAATACTACTTGTGCTTCCAAATACCCTTAAACCAGTTTTGCCATGAGAGTCCACCATATCTACCTATGGATTGAGTAAGATCCTTCAAGTAAGTTGTCATCGGTGCAAAGCAATAAAAATTTCTCTAAATATGTATGATTGATTGGTGTGGGAGAAATAAGCTTTATACGATCTTGTGATGTGGAAGTAATAAAAGCGAGGGACTGCATAATAAAGGTTCATATCACAAGGGGCAATATAAAGTGACATTCTTTCGCATCCAACAATAAAAGCGCATGGCAACCTCTGCTTCCCTCTGCTAAGGGCCTATCCTTTATTATTATCTTCTACCTTATGCAAGAGTCATGGTGATCTTCACCTTTCCTTTTTCATTTTATCCTTCGGCAAGCTCAGCATGTTGGAAAGAACATGATATATATATATATAATTGGATGTAGGGGAGCATGGACCATTATTGTTGACGTTACCCTTGAGGTAAAAGGTTGTGGGGCAAAACTATAAGCCCCTATCTTTCTCTGTGTCCAATTAAAACTCCGTAACCACCAGTATTGCATGAGTGTTAGCAATTATGGAGGACTAAATGATAGTTGAGTATGTGGACTTGCATTTTAGCTCTGACATAGACTCTTTCCGTTGTTATGATAAATTGCAATTGCTTCAATGACTGAGATTATAGTTTGTCGGAGCCCAATAAGGTTTATGATTTATACTTTTGCATTGTGAATAGATCATCACTTGAACATAAGTAATCATATGACAAAATCTATATATGTTGTTGTTATGAGAATAATCATGATGCCTTCATGTCCGTATTTTATTTTTATCGATGCCTCTACCTCTAAACATGAGGACATTTATTGTTATCGGCTTTTCGCTTGAGGACAAGCAAGGTCTAAGCTTGGGGGAGTTGATACGTCCATTTTGCATCATACTTTTATATCGATATTTATTGCATTATGGACTGTTATTTCACTTTATGTCACAATACTTATGTCTATTCTCTCTTATTTTACAAGGTTTACATAAGGAGGGAGAATGCCGACAGCTGGAATTCTGGGCTGGAAAAGGAGCAAATATTAGAGACCTATTTTGCGCAACTCCAAAAGTCCTGAAACTCCACGGAACATCTTAAAATAAATAAAGAAAAATCCTCGCCAAAGATGAAGGCCAGGGGGCCCACACCCTGCTCACGAGGGTGGGGGGTGCCCCCCTAGGGCGCGCCCCCCTACCTCGTGGGCCCCCTGGTGGCTCTCCGACGTCCATCTTCTCCTATATGAAGTCTTTTGATGAGAAAAAAAAATCAGAAGGAACCTTTCGGGACGAAACTCCGCCGCCACGAGGCGGAACCTTGGCGGATCCAATCTAGAGCTCCGGCAGATCTGTTCTGCCGGGGAAACTTCCCTCCCGGAGAGGGAAATCATCGCCATCGTCATCACCAACGCTCCTCTCATCGGGAGAGGGCAATCTCCATCAACATCTTCATCAGCACCATCTCATCTCAAAACCCTAGTTCATCTCTTGTATCCGATTCTTGTCTTCATGTCCGGGATTGGTGCTAGTATGTTGCTCCTTGTAGTTGATGCTAGTTGGTTTAATTGGTGGAAGATCATATGTTCAGATCCTTTATGCATATTATTACCCCTCTAATTATGAATATGAATATGCTTTGTGAGTAGTTACATTTGTTCCTGAGGACAAGGGAGAAGTCTTGCTATTAGTAGTCATGTGAATTTGGTATTCGTTCGATATTTTGATGAGATGTATGTTGTCTAGCCTCTAGCGGTGTTATGTGAACGTCGACTACATAACACTTCACCATTATTTGGGCCTAGAGGAAGGCATTGGGAAGTAATAAGTAGATGATGGGTTGCTAGAGTGACAGAAGCTTAAACCCTAGTTTATGCTTTGCTTCATAAGGGGATGATTTGGATCCATATGTTTCATGCTATGGTTAGGTTTACCTTAATACTTTTGTTGTACTTGCGGATTCTTGCAATAGAGGTTAATCATAAGTGGGATGATTGTTCAAGTAAAAATAGCACCCAAGCACCGGTCCACCCACATGTCAAACTATCAAAGTACCGAACGCGAATCATATGAACGTGATGAAAACTAGCTTGACGATATTCCCATGTGTCCTCGGGAGCGCTTTTCCTTATATAAGAGTTTGTCCAGGCTTGTCCTTTGCTACAAAAAGGATTGGGCCACCTTGCTACACTTTATTTACTTTTGTTACTTGTTGCTCGTTACAAATTATCTTATCACAAAACTATTTGTTACCACTTGTTTCAGTACTTGCAGAGAATACCTTGCTAAAAACCGCTTATCATTTCCTTCTGCTCCTCGTTAGGTTCAACACTCTTACTTATCGAAAGGACTACGATAGATGCCCTATACTTGTGGGTCATTAGATACCAAGGACCTGAACACGTGGGAGGTACCTTCGAATCAAGCCTACATAACCTACGTGGCCAAGGACGGATACGCATGCTACGACATGTACAGTCGGATCTTGGACATGATGGCGTGTCTGCTTCCTGTAACCGACGAGTACACAGACAGCCACAACATCATGATCAAGCATGCCAGGAAGGTCTAGATGATGTACTTTAGTTGTTTAAGCACCTTTAGCATCTGAGTGTTTCATGCATTAGCCTATGTGTCGTAATTATCTGTTTTGTCCAAAATATTTCATCTAAGAACCCATTAACTTGTTTGCTTGTTTTGAGTGGCTATGTGCTTATTTATGTAACTACTTCACTAGGCTGCCATGCTTTGAATTTCCTAGGAACACGTGGGAGGTACCTTCGAATCAAGCCTACATAACCTATACTCTAGATGCATGCTGGATAGCGGTCGATGAGTGGAGTAATAGTAGTAGATGCAGGCAGGAGTCGGTCTACTTTTCTAGGACGTGATGCCTATATACATCATCATACCTAGATATTCTCATAACTATGCTCAATTCTGTCAATTGCTCAACAGTAATTTGTTCACCCACCGTAGAATACTTATGCTCTCGAGAGAAGCCACTAGTGAAACCTATGGCCCCCGGGTCTATCTCTATCATATTAATCTCCTACTACTTAGTTATTTACTTTTCTATTTACTTTACCTTTATTTTACTTTGCATCTTTATCATAAAAATACCAAAAATATTATCTTATCATATCTATCAGATCTCACTCTCGTAAGTGGCCCTATAGGGATTGACAACCCCTATTTGCATTGGTTGTGAGGATTTATTTGTTTTGTGCAGGTACGAGGGACTCACGCGTAGCCTCCTACTGGATTGATACCTTGGTTCTCAAAAACTGAGGGAAATACTTACCCTACTTTGCTGCATCATCCCTTCCTCTTCGGGGAAAACCAACGCAGTGCTAAAAGAGGTAGCAGCTGGCATTCTTCTACAATCTCTCGTCTTCTTCCTCCAGCGCTGTCGGAACTGCCTGCTCCAGCCTCCGACGTCCAAGGGCGCTGTTTCATGCACCTCACAGCAAACCACTACCCCACCGACAGCTAGGCCATCCCTCCACTCCTCTGTACCTAATGTTATTCTCTGCCGAGTTTAGGCCCACCCCGCACCCGAACAACTCAAGTTTCCCACTCTCTCCGTCTGTGACTCCACTGCCGCATCTTCCCCATCTCTGTGCCGTTCTAGTCTGGGGCCTTGCCGTCGTCCACCGGCCTTGGTGCGCTCGGCACGGTGTGGTCAACATGGTCAACAAACAAGAGTCATCAGAAGATGACTATACATGGAGAGGCTGACAGTGGGGACGCACCACGCCCATAGACGCATGCATGCATCTGCATCCTTTGTACCCTGAAAAATAACATTTTCTTCCCGTGACAGCTGGGACCCACCAGCTACATCTTCGCACACAAGGAAGTGCGTCCTTATTGCGGGCAAAAAATGATTCCTCTCCCTGACAGCTGGGACCCATCAGCTAAATCTTCACACACAAGGAAGTGCCTCCTTATCCTCCCTGACAGCTGGGACCCACCCAGTCGAACCGTACCTAGTGTTGTCTCTCTAGTCGTGAACGTGTACGTAGATACTGGTCGATCGGTCTCTCTGCAAGGATGAACCGTGGCCTAGTAAGGAGCGGCATGTGTGACATAACAGTTGAGGCAGTCCTGTATAAATCGTGTACACGTACGTACAACCACGCTGCAAGAAATTAAATACGGCTACATACGTACATATGGGCAGGGTCTCGAATGCGTACAACGACATCGTCATGTTCATCGGCAGCCAACCGTCTGGGTCGGAAAGGAGGAAACTGTGTTGTGTTCATCGGGAGGCAAGTGGCTGGGTAGGAATGCGTCCTCTTCATCGGGATCCAACCGACTTGGACGGAACAACCCAAACCGGGTCCTGTTCATCGACTCGGGGTCTCGCGTCCCGCAAAATGGAGGAAACAGAGTTCTCTTCGACCGCCTACGGTTGAAATGGGGTCTTGTTCATTGGGAGGGGTCTTGCGTACCGCAAAACGGAAGAAACAGACTTCTCTCCAACCGCCTACTGTCGAAATGGGGTCATGTTCATTAGGAGGGGTCTGGCGTACCACAAAATGGAGGAAACAGACTTCTCTCAACCGCCTACTCTCGAAACAGGGTTCTTTTCGTCAGAGGGATGTGTGGCGTACCGCAAAACGGGACTCCATGGGCTACTGTTCATCGACCGTCGACTTCCTCCAGCCTCCTCCAGCTTCAGTAATAAGTAAAGGAAATATGCCCTAGAGGCAATAATAAAGTTGTTATTTATATTTCCTTATATCATGATAAATGTTTATTATTCATGCTAGAATTGTATTAACCGGAAACATAGTACATGTGTGAATACATAGACAAAATGAGTGTCACTAGTATGCCTCTACTTGACTATCTCGTTAACCAAAGATGGTTAAGTTTCCTAGACATGGACAAGAGTTGTCATTTGATGAACGGGATCACATCATTAGAGAATGATGTGATTGACTTGTCCCAGCCATTAGCTTAGAACTATGATCGTTTAATTTATTGCTATTGCTTTCTCCATAACTTATACATGTTCCTATGACTATGAGATTATGCAACTCCCGAATACTGGAGGAACACTTAGTGTGCTATCAAACGTCACAACGTAACTGGGTGACTATAAAGATGCTCTACAGGTGTCTCCGATGGTGTTTGTTGAGTTGGCATAGATCGAGATTAGGATTTGTCACTCCGTGAATCGGAGAGGTATCTCTGGGCCCTCTCGATAATGCACATCACTATAAGCCTTGCATGCAATGTGACTAATGAGTTAGTTACGGGGATGTTGCATTACGAAACAAGTAAAGAGACTTGTCGGTAATGAGATTGAATTAGGTTTTGAGATACCGACGATCGAATCTTGGGCAAGTAACATACCGATGACAAAGGGAACAACGTATGTTGTTATGCAGTTTGACTGATAAAGATCTTTGTAGAATATGTAGGAACCAATATGAGCATCCAGTTTTTGCTATTGGCTATTGACCGGAGATGAGTCTTGGTCATGTCTACATAGTTCTTGAACTCATAGAATCCGCACGCTTAACGTTCGGTGACGATCGGTATTATGAGTTTATGTGTTTTGATGTACCAAAGGTAGTTCGAAGTCCCAGATATGATCATGGACATGACGAGGAGTCTCGAAATGGTCGAGACATAAACATCAATATATTGGAAGGCTATGTTTGGTCATCGGAATGGTTCCGGATGAGTTCGGGCATTTACCGGATTACCGGGGGGTTACCGGAACCCCCCGGGGAGTGTATGGGCCTTATTGGGCCTTAGTGGGAGAGAGGAGGAGGCGGCCAAGGTGGAGGGCGTGCCCCCCCAAGCCCAATCCGAATTGGGTGGGGGGCCGCCCCCCCCCCTCCCCCCTCTCTCCCCCTTCCTTTCTCTCCTACTCCCGCCGGGAGTAGGACTCCCCCCTTGGGGCGCGCCATAGAGGACCGGCCCTCCCCTCCTCCACTCCTTTATATACGGAGGAGGGGGCACCCCATAGACACACAAGTTGATTGTTTAGCCGTGTGCGGTGCCCCCCTCCACAGATTTCCACCTCGGTCATATCGTTGTAGTGCTTAGGCGAAGCCCTGCATCGGTAACTTCATCATCACCGTCATCACATCATCGTGCTGACGAAACTCTCCCTCGACCTTAGCTGGATCTAGAGTTTGTGGGACGTCACCGAGCTGAACGTGTGCAGATCATGGAGGTGTTGTACCTTCGGTGCTAGGATCGGTCAGGTCATGAAGACGTACGACTACATCAACCGCGTTGTCATAACGCTTTCGCTTACGGTCTACAAGGGTACGTAGACAACACTCTCCCCTCTCGTTGCTATGCATCACCTAGATGGATCTTGCGTGTGCATAGGAATTTTTTTGAAATTACTGCATTCCCCAACAGTAGCATCCGAGCCAGGTCTATGCGTAGATGTTATATGCACGAGTAGAACACAAAGGAGTTGTGGGCGTGTGTATATACATATTGCTTGCCGTCACTAGTTGATTCTTGATTCAGTGGTATTGTTGGATGAAGCGGCTCAGACTGACATTACGCGTACGCTTACGCAAGACTGGTTCTACCGACGTTCTTCGCACACAGGTGGCTAGTGGGTGTCAGTTTCTCCAACTTTAGTTGAATCAGATTCAATGAACAGGGTTCTTTCTGAAGATTAAAAAGCAATCACTATACCGCATTGTGGTTTTGATGCGTAGGTAAGAACAGTTCTTGCTCAGCCCATAGCATCCACGTAAAACTTGCAACAACAAAGTAGAGGGCATCTAACTTGTTTTTGTTGGGCATATTGTGATGTGATATGGTCAAGACATGATGCTAAATTTTATTTTATGACATGATCATGTTTTGTAACAGAGTTATCGACAACTGGCAGGAGCCATATGGTTGTCGCTTTATTGTACGAAATGCAATCGCCACGTAATTGCTTTACTTTATCACTAAGCGGCAGCGATAGTCGTAGAAGCAATAGTTGGCGAGATGACAACGATGCTTCGATGGAGATCAAGGTGTCAAGCCGGCGATGATGGTGATCATGACGGTGCTTTGGAGATGGAGATCAAAGGCACAAGATGATGATGGCCATATCATATGACTTATATTTGATTGCATGTGATGTTTATCCTTTATGCATCTTATTTTGCTTAGTTCGGTGGTAGCATTATAAGATGATCTCTCACTAAATTTCAAGGTATAAGTGTTCTCCCTGAGTATGCACCGTTGCTACAGTTCGTCGTGCCGAGACACCACGTGATGATTGGGTGTGATAAGCACTACGCTCACATACAACGGGTGCAAGCCAGTTTTGCACATGCAGAATACTCGGGTTAAACATGACGAGCCTAGCTTATGCAGATATGGCCTTAGAACACTAAGACCGAAAGGTCGAGCGTGAATCATATAGTAGATATGATCAACATAGTGATGTTCACCATTGAAAACTACTCCATCTCACGTGATGATCGGACATGGTTTAGTTGATATGGATCACGTGATCACTTAGATGATTAGAGGGATGTCTATCTAAGTGGGAGTTCTTAAGTAATTTGATTAATTGAACTTTAATTTATCGTGAACTTAGTACATGATAGTATTTTTCATGTCTATGTTGTTGTAGATAGATGGCCCGTGTTGTTGTTCCGTTGAATTTTAATGCGTTCCTAGAGAAAGCTAAGTTGAAAGATGATGGTAGCAATTATATGGACTGGCTCCGTAACTTGAGGATTATCCTCATTGCTGCACAGAAGAATTACGTCCTAGAAGCACCGCTAGGTGACAAACGCGCTGCAGGAGCAACATCAGATGTTATGAACATCTGGCAGAGCAAAGCTGATGACTACTCGATAGTTCAGTGTGCCATGCTTTACGTCTTAGAACCGGGACTTCAATGACGTTTTGAACGTCATGGAGCATATGAGATGTTCCAGGAGTTGAAGTTAATATTTGAAGCAAATGCCCGGATTGAGAGATATGAAGTCTCCAATAAGTTCCACAGCTGCAAAATGGAGGAGAATAGTTCTGTCAGTGAACATATACTCAGAATGTCTGGGTACCACAACCACTTGACTCAGCTGGGAGTTAATCTTCCTGACGATAGTGTCATTGACAGAGTTCTTCAATCACTGCCACTAAGCTACAAGAGTTTCGTGATGAACTATAATATGCAAGGGATGGATAAGACAATTCCCAAGCTCTTCGCAATGCTAAAAGCTATGGAGGTAGATATCAAGAAGGAGCGTCAGGTGTTGATGGTCAACAAGACCACTAGTTTCAAGAAAAAAGGGTAAAGGGAAGAAGGGGAACTTCAAGAAGAACGACAAACAAGTTGCTGCTCAAGTGAAGTAGCCCAAGTCTGGACCTAAGCCTGAGACTGAGTGCTTCTACTTCAAAGGTACTGGTTACTAGAAGCGGAACTGCCCCAAGTATTTTGCGGTGAAGAAGGATGGCAAAGTGAAAGGTATATTTGATATACATGTTATTGATGTGTACCTTAATAATGCTCGCAGTAGTGCCTGGGTATTTGATACTGGTTCTGTTGCTAATATTTGCAACTCGAAACAGGGGCTACGGATTAAGCAAATATTGGCTAAGGACGAGGCGACGATGCTCGTGGGAAATGGTTCCAAAGTCGATGTGACCGCCGTCGGCGCACTGCCTCTACATCTACCTTCGGGATTATTATTAGACCTAAATAATTGTTATTTGGTGCCATCGTTGAGCATGAACATTATATCTGGATCTTGTTTGGTGTGAGACGGTTATTCATTTAAATTAGAGAATAATGGTTGTTCTATTTATATGAGTAATATCTTTTATGGTCATGCACCCTTGATGAGTGGTTTATTTTTACTAAATCTTGATAATAGCTAGTGATACACATGTTCATAGTATTGAAGCCAAAATATATAAGTTTAATAATGATAGTGCAACTTATTTGTGGAACTACCGTTTAGGTCATATTGGTGTAAAGCGCATGAAGAAACTTCATGCTAATGGGCTTTTGGAATCACTTTATTATGAATCACTTGATGCCTGCGAACCATGCCTCATGGGCAAGATGACTAAGACTCCGTTCTTCGGAACAATGGAGCGAGCAATAGACTTGTTGGAAATAATACATACTGATGTATGCGGTCCGATGAGTGTTGATGCTCGCGGCGGGTATCATTATTTTCTTACCTTCATAGATGATTTGAGCAAATATGGGTATATCTAGTTGATGAAACATTAGTCTGAAACATTTGAAAAGTTCAAAGAATTTTAGAGTGAAGTGGAAAATCATCGTAACAAGAAAATTAAGTTTCTATGATCTGATCGTGGAGGTGAATATTTGAGTTATGAGTTTGGTCTTCATTTGGAACAATGCGGAATAGTTTCGCAACTCACGCCACCTGGAACACCATAGTGTAATGGTGTGTCCGAACGTCGTAACCGCACTTTATTAGATATGGTGTGATCTATGATGTCTCTTACTGATTTACCGCTATCGTTTTGGGGTTATGCTTTAGAGACAACTGCATTCACGTTAAATAGGGCACCATCGAAATCCGTTGATACGACACCTTATGAAGTGTGGTTTGGCAAGAAACCCAAGTTGTCGTTTCTTAAAGTTTGGGGTTGAGATGCTTATGTGAAAAAGCTTCAACCTGGTAAGCTCGAACCCAAATCGGAGAAATGTGTCTTCATAGGATACCCAAAGGAGACTGTTGGGTACACCTTCTATCACAGATCCGAAGGCAAGATATTCGTTGCTAAGAATGGATCCTTTCTAGAGAAGGAGTTTCTCTCAAAAGAAGAGAGTGGGAGGAATGTAGAATTTGATGAGGTAATTATACCTGCTCCCTTATTGGAAAGTAGTTCATCACAGAAACCAGTTCCAGTGATTCCTACACCAGTAAGTGAGGAACACTACTAGGGAAAAGCTTATAGGCAAACGCTTACTAGTAGCGTAGTTTTATACCCCTCGCTACTTCTACTTACTAGTAGCACGGGTTTATAACTCCCGCTACTACTAAGTTGATAGTAGTAGCGCGGGTTTATAACCCTCGCTACTACTAAGTGATTTCCACCGTGCCTCTCGAGACTAGCCATAGTAGTAGCGCGGCTTATAAATCCACGCTACTACTAAGTTGATAGTAGTAGCACGGGTTATATACCCCATGCTACTACTAAGTGGTCTCCACCGTGCACCCGGGACATGCCATAGTAGTAGTGTTGGCTTAACTTGGGGTATAAACCCAACACTACTGCTAAGTGATCTCCTTGCCGCTGCCACCTCCGCCTCTAACCCCTCCTCCGCCTTTGTCTCTGTGTTTCTCCTCCACTCCCTACGATTACCCCAACCAACCCCATCACTGTCGCCGACGCCGATGACCTCCTCTCCCCCAACCCCACCGCCGGCACCCCCACCTCACCAGCAGCCACTACCATGGATAGAGCCGTTGCCTCTCTCGGCGCCCGAAACCCTAGCTCAGGCTGCTGCGACCCACCTAATGCATCCCATGTTCACGCGTGAGATCTGCCCCATGGCAATGCTCGATCCAGGCAGGCCTAAGGAAGGAGAGCGGTCGGCTCCCTTCCTCCTCTCCGGTGAGCCTGAGCGAGCACCCCCTCCCCTCACCGCCCACCGGCGCTGACGTCGCGACCCACCCGCTCCGGTAAGGTCAGTCCCCCTTCTCCTCCCACACCCCTCCCTCCAAATCGCGCGCTCAGATCAGGTTCCCCGCCGCAGGGACGGAGATCTCACAAGTTGTTTGTTTGGTGGCTGGTTCCACAGATGAACAAGGAGAGGCTCATGAAGATGGTTGGCGCCGTCCGCACCGGCGGCAAGGGCATCGTGCACCGGTAGGTCCTCCTCCTCAATTGGCGCGACCGATCTGTGGAAAAGGTTGGGATTGCAATTGCTAATCTGGCTCGTTGGCTGGGGTCTGGTGCAGGAAGAAGAAGGCGGTGCACAAGACGACGACCACGGACGACAAGCGGCTGCAGAGCACGCTCAAGAGGGTGGGCGTCAACACCATCCCCACCATCGAGGAGGTCAACATCTTCAAGGAAGACCTCGTCATCCAGTTCCTCAACCCCAAAGGTCTGTTATTTATTTCCTTCATGGTGTCTCTGCATACTCGCCGCTTGCTTCTGCTTACCATGTGGAGCTGTAGATGGAGATTACTCACTTGTTTGTGTCCAGTTTTCTGTCGATGTAGTGCAAGCGTCCATCGCCGCAAACACATGGGTGGACAGTGGGACTCTCCAGACCAAGAGTATGGATCCATCTCACTTCTCTATCATTTGGCCATGATGATGATGATGCAAGTTGTAACATTCTTAGATTGGATTTATGGATGCATCGCTTTAATGCAACAGCTAACCCTCATTTGCATACATTCAAGCGAGATCCACTAGTTGTTATTGATGCGGAGCATCCCATGATCATCCCCATGGACGCACCTACAACTCCAACGACACCACTTGGACCAATGACAAGAGCCCAAGCCAAGGCTATCGAAGATAAGGTGAACTCACTCCTCTCCGAACTTCCACTTTCTATGCATGAGACATGGCTACTACCTAAGTCCGAGACGTTGTGCATGATCAGGTACCAAGAGGACCCTCCCGGAGATCCACGTGAAGATGTACAAGCCCCCAAGTCCACGGATGAAGAGACTCAATGAAAGGAGACAAGAACACCTCCCAGGCCCCGGGCATCCGGCCGTGACCCCAGACATCCGGCCCCTGGAGCGTCGTCCACTACAGCAGCAGCCAGCCGCCGAGCATCTACACGCCCCGGACATCCGGTCCTAGCCCGGACATCTGGCCCTGCCCAGAAATCAAGCCTCAAGCCCGGATATCCGGACACCCCCGAACCCGAGTGCAACATGGCCAGATTCACCAGCCCGGACATCCGGCCTCCACAACCCGGACATCCAGCCCTCCGCGAACGGCCGAACATCCGACCCGACGCCCGGACGTCCGGCCTCCCTATCTGCGCACAGTAAAGGGACGAGGCCCATGTACCCTTTCTACCCCCTAGACTATATATACTCCACCTTGTCTAAGTTTCTAGGGTTAGCAAAGGATTAGCTCATATTTTGTGTGAGAGCTTTGCTCATCCACTTGGTTACCTTCTCATCGGAGATTCGAGCCTCCACCGGAGAAGATCCCCCAAGCGGATTCAAGACCCCTCTTTAGGGAAGAACTCAAGACCTCCTCACGGAGAAGACCAGTTACCGTGTATCATCCGTTGTTAACTTTGGATCATGTCTCTTCCCCTTTGTACTCGAGGATCTAGCACATGTGTAACTTGTTCTTGTTAGTTTGAGTGTTCCTCTTGTGTTTCCATTGTGTTTTCTCTCGTTTCCCTCCTCGTGTTCTTTGTGTTTGTCGCGGGATCCGCTCCTATCGTGAAAGATCGGCCGATTAGGGTTCCACCCTACATCATCTTGGTATCAAGAGCCAAGTTGATCACGATTTCGGAGCCTCCCCGTTGTGTTGCTAACCTTGTTTTTGTTGATTTTGTCCCTAATTCGAAAATTCCCCACAAAAATAGCCCCCAATTTTTTTGTGATTTGTTGGTGTGATGAAGTTTTGTAGGATTTGATCCGCGGATTTCGTGTGTTGCGGGTAGATCTAGCTTTCCACCCACTTTTACCCAATTCCCATCCACAAATTTCTCTGAATTTTGCCCGGATTTGACCTCTCCTCGCGACGATCTTTGAATCCATCCATGGATCTAGAGCCCGGACATCCGGCCCGACAAGCCCGGACATCCGGCGCCCCGTACATCCGGCCATCAGGCCCGGACATCCGGCCCCTGACACCACCATTTCCTCTCCACCGCCCGTTTTCCGCCCATTTTTCGCCAAATTTTGTTCTGGTGCCCACATATACTTCCGCATACCTCCACCACTTCCGCATAGACCCACCATATACCACATACACAACCATCGCTTACCAACACCAACTTTGACAATTTTGGTCCAATTTTGCTTTAATAATTTGAGTTGCGGTACTGTGTCCTACTTGTGTTTCGGCTATTTAGGTATAGTTCGACATCAACATCACCGCCGCTCATATTCGCCACAGACGCGTCATCAACAACAACAACATCGACTACACCTTGGTATTCGTGCCATCATTTTGACACAATACCGTAAACAAGAAATGGTAACCTCACCTTGGTATAGGACATATCATTCTTGCCATTACATTGATAGACATCATACCTGTTGGGGATATCACTACTGAGCGTAAACCGGCCTATCTGGGCCAAGTTAACTTCGTCAGTAGTTAACTATGTTAAAGCCCAAGAAGGCAGATGAGGGCTCAAGGCCCATAGTCGGTTCAAGGCCTGTAGCCGTAAACCGGCGTTGGTATGTAACTGGTATTATAAGTTAGGAATAAGTAGAGACCAAACCAGACACATCTATGAGCCGGTATTGGGACTCTGTGAACCGACGGGCGTCACCCGTGTATATAAGGGGACGACCCGGCGGCGGTTCAGGACAACAGACAACAACTCGAGACTTAGGTGAAGCTTGTTTGCTCCCTAGTCATCAAAACCCCATCAATTCCATCACAACTAGATGTAGGCTTTTACCTTCATCGAAGGGGCCGAACTAGTATAAACTCTCTTGCGTCCCTGTGTCCGCTTTAACCCCTTCAAGCTAACCCGTTGCGATGGCTCCACGACTAAGTCCTTTCATGAGGACATCTGCCGTGACAAAACCACGACAGTTGGCACCCACCGTGGGGCTATCGCACAATGGTTTCAAGTTCTTGGGGGGCCGCTTTGAAGGACTCGAGGGCTATGTTGTGGGCCGGATGACTAAGAGTCATCGCGGCAAGCTCTACATCGATGATGCAGGCTGGGGCCCCGAGGCCGGCTCAGTTGAGTATGGATATCGGGTCCCCTTTGGTGGCATACACGTTTTCATCGGCAAGATCAGTGAACCGGGCCCTGAGCCGGACATCTGCACCGACCTCGTCGAAACGGCTCAGCGTGCGCGATCCGCCCGGGTTAAACCGGCTGTGAAGCGTGCCTTCGTGGGAGTCATCCATGGAGGAAGTTATGAGGATGGATCGGAATCTCGCGGCGAGACCGTCATTTATTCCAGCGACGAGTCATCAACCGGAGAAACTAAATCTCTATATCAGCTACAAGATGGCCGGATTGGGGGCTGTTCCGATGGCGACAGTATTCCAGACCCCTCTGATCTACCCAACCGAGTTGGAATATTCATGGCCGGCACACAAGCAGCGCTTCATTCTTCGACCGCTGCGCCAATAACCTCCGGTTCAGTAGTGGCGACAGTTGCCGGGGCAGGAAGCTCTGCACGCCCGCCGGCTCAAGTTCTATCAGATCTATTTGATGCATTGGCTGTGCTTATGGCAGAAGCTAACCCGGCGGATCAGGAAGTCCACAACATGGAGATTGCAAAGGTGAAGGAACAGATCACCCAGGCCAAGGCGGACCTGGCAGCTGAGAATGCCAGGATGACCACAGAGCGGGCCGCTTTAGACGCACAAGCCTACAGGCTCATGTTGGACCAGAACGCGTCGCATGAAGTCATGAAGAGGAAGTACCGATCCCGTTTGCCTTTGGTTTTCGAGGCCAGAGACCTTTTCAACACCCCAGGAGCAGGAACCAGTAATCCGTTGGAGGGAAACCGGGCGGAAGCTCCGGGGACCGTCGCACCGGCTCAGCCCCGTCCGATGAATCCGCCTCGTCAGAACACTGTTATACCTCAGGCTATTTCAACACCTCTGGGTCACTACTCCAACCCAATGGACAATCTCGTTGCCGCTGCTGCACGGCTGGAGGCCATTCCAATTGAAGGTGACTCGCCACAGGCGGTAGAGACGCGACGGGTCAAGGAGCTTCTTAGGGTGATCCGGCTTGGACGACGGGTCAAGACGCGGCTCGTACAGCCGCGACTGGATCCACTCGACCCCTCGTCCAAGCCGGAGCTATAGCAGGCGTATGGATGAACCGGAAGTATCAAGTAATGAACGACGTGGAGCACCCCGCGGCAACAACCCGGCGGGTGGTGCTGATAACGCTCAGGAAGTGGTGGACCGGGCCCGAGCGCGCAGGGAGGCCGAGTTAGCCGCACAGTATCAGGCTCGGCAGCTTACGCCAGTTCGTCCAACTATCTCGGTCGAACCCGGTGCTACTTCTAGTTCTTTGGGGTGCCTTGCCTTGTCCCTGCTTTACACAATGTGCGCCTGCCCAAGGATTTCAAGGGCCCGCGCAAGGTACCAAATTACACGGCGGATCAACCCCCAGAGACATGGGTGGAGAGCTATGAGATGGCCATGGAGATGCTTGATGTGGATGATGCGGCGTGTGCGAAGTACTTCACCATGATGCTTGAAGGAACGGCCCGCACTTGGTTAAAAAGCTTACCGGCCAATTCTATCAGTTCATGGGCCCAATTACGAGCCCGGTTTATCAGTAACTTCAAGGATACATCTAAGCAGCCTATGTCGATAGTGGACTTAGCTGCCTGTGTCCAGGAGGAAGGAGAATCAATGACACATTGGGTGCGCTGGGTCTCGCAGGCTCTGCATTCATCAGACCACATCAACGCTGACACCGCGGTTATAACCCTAGAAGGCAATTGCTGGTTTGGGCCCCTAAAGCTGAAGTTAGGACGGATGAAGCGCCATTGCACTGACATGGGGACCCTCATGGCTACCTTGGTAAAGTATGCTGATTCTGATAGTACCAAGGATCCCAAGTCTGATGATGACAAGACAGGGAAGGGAAAGAAGAACAGCAACTCCAAAGGTCAGCAGCATCACTCGGCAGGTAACGGTAGCAGAGGCAAGCGTAAAGCGGATGGCAACATGGACTTCGTGGCTAATAACAACGCGCAGGACAAGGGTCAGCGATGCAAGGGTAAACCACCGAATCGCAGTGGAGCACCTAACCCTAACCCGGACCGCTTAAATTATCTATTGAACCAGCCCTGTCCAAAGCATGGGACGAAGGAGGTGCCAGCAAACCACCTTTGGAAGGAATTCTAATGCTTTCCGGTATGATCACGGCTCCGGCGGTGGCTCAGGATCCGGGCCGGGTTACGGTGGAGGAAATTCCGGTTCAGGATTTAATGGTAATCCAGGCGGACATAACAATCAAAATAATCAGAACAACCAGGGTGGTTACAACCAGCAGCAGCAACAGTCAGGTTACTAGAGCAACCCAAAGCAGTTGAATAGTGGGCAGTACCATGTCTTCACCACTAGCTTGGACAAGCGAGACCAGAAGGTTCAGAGGCGGGCAGTCAACTCTATTGAACCGGCCGTGCCCCGTTATCTACGCTGGTCTGAACAGCCAATCGTATGGAGCAGAGAGGATCACCCTCCCCAGGTTGATAATCTGGGTCAGTTGGCTCTGGTGGTGGCGCCTCAGGTGGGAGGTTACAAGTTCACCAAGGTGCTCATGGATGGAGGGAGCAGCATTAATATCTTGTACTATGAGACCTTCCGTCGTATGGGACTAACAGATAAAAATCTCAAACCGTCCAATACGGTGTTCCACGGTGTGGTACCTGGCAAGTCAGCATATCCTGTTGGTAAGATAGCTCTAGAAGTGGCCTTTGGAGATGATCATGATTCCAGGTCGGAAACATTGACGTTTGAAGTGGTGAAAATCCAATGTCCATATCACGCCCTGTTTGGGCGACCGGCCTACGCCAAGTTTATGGCACGGCCCTGTTATGTGTATTTGCAGCTCAAGATGCCGGGTCACAAGGGGACAATAACGGTTCATGGAAGCCGTAAAATCGCTTTGGAGTGCGAGGAAGGAGATGCGGCCTACGCAGAGTTGGTTTGTGCCACCAAGGAGCTGAAGTATTATAAGGACAATGTTGATCCGGCGGACATGACTCCATTAAAGAAGCCAACTATGGAGCATGATCCAGCCCTAAAGTTCAAATCGGCAGCAGAAACTAAGCTTGTTGACTTCGTACCTGGCGATTCGTCCAAGCAGTTCAGCATCAGTGCCAACTTGGATCCGAAATAGGAAAGCGCGCTCATCGAGTTCATCCGTGAGAATCGGGACATTTTTGCATGAAAGCCCTCTGACATGCCAGGTGTACCGAGGCAACTCGCTGAGCACACCCTTAATGTGGATCCTAAATACAAACCGGTGAAACAGTTCCTCCGCCAGTTTAACAAAGAAAGATGCAAGGCGATTGGAGAAGAAGTAGCCAGGCTCTTAGCAGCTGGCTTTATTGTTGAAGTTTTTCATCCTGAGTGGCTTGCCAATCCGGTGCTGGTCCTTAAGAAAAACGGCACCTGGCGCATGTGTGTGGATTACACAGATCTTAATAAGGCCTGTCCAGCAGATCCTTTTGCCCTCCCCCGTATTGATCAAATTATTGATGCTACGGCGGGTTGTGAGCGTTTGAGTTTTTTGGATGCATATTCTGGCTATCATCAGATCAAAATGGCGGTTAAGGACCAGGAGAAGACGGCATTCATAACTCCCTTTGGAGCCTTCTGCTATGTGTCTATGCCCTTTGGGCTCAAGAGTACCCAGGCCACTTATCAACAGTGTGTACAAAATTGTCTTCACAAGCAGATTGGCCGTAATGTACATGCTTACGTGGATGATATTGTGGTTAAGTCAAGGGAGAAGGAGACTCTGGTTGACGACTTGAAGGAAACCTTTGATAACCTGAGGATGTACAAGATGATGCTTAATCCGGCCAAGTGTGTCTTTGGTGTACCGGCTGGCAAGTTATTGGGTTTTCTGGTGTCCAACAGGGGAATCGAGGCTAATCCGGAGAAGATCACAGCCATCACCTCCCTGGCTAAACCGAATTGTATCAATGATGTTCAACGCCTGGCAGGCCGGATTGCTGCATTAAGCCGGTTTATCAGCCGCCTTGGTGAGAAGGCAATCCCTTTGTATCAGATGTTGAAGAAGACAGATCAATTCGTCTGGAGTTCTGCTGCTGATGAAGCATTTGAGGACTTAAAGCGGCAATTGGCCAATCCGCCTGTGCTCGCCGCTCCCACTGACAAGGAGCCGTTACTGTTATATGTTGCTGCTAATGCTCGTGCAGTGAGTGTGGCTATTGTGGTGGAGCGAAAAGAGGCAGGCGAGGATCATCCGGTTCAATGTCCGGTTTATTATATCAGCGAGGTACTCATTGAGTCCAAGCAAAGGTATCCGCATTGGCAGAAGCTGGTATATGGAATTTTTATGGCAAGCCGGAAGCTTAAGCAATACTTCCAAGGGCACCCCATTACGGTGGTCGGTTCTGCTCCCTTGGGGGATATCATCCAGAACCGGGAAGCGACTGGCCGGATTGCCAAGTGGGCTATAGAGCTTGGGCCGCATGGGTTGAAGTATGTGCCTCGGACGGCGGTTAAGTCTCAAGCACTTGTTGATTTCATCAATGATTGGACGGAACTGCAAGCACCTGAAGAAAAGCCGGATCACACATATTGGACCATCCATTTTGACGGATCCAGGCAATTGGAAGGCTCGGGGGCTGGAGTCGTATTAACTTCCCCATGAGGTGATAAGTTTTGTTACATTCTCCGCTTAATGTTCCCTTGTACTAACAATGCAGCTGAGTATGAAGCCTTGCTCCATGGTCTCCGGATGGCTAAGGAGATGAATCTAAGTCGAGTTAAGTGCTTCGGTGACTCGGACCTCGTGGCTCAACAAGTGTCTGGCACTTGGGATTCCAAGGACCCACTCATGGCAGCATATCGTCGTGAGGTGGATATTGTTGCAGGTCACTTTAAAGGCTATCAGGTGGACCACGTGGACCGACGGAAGAATGAAGCGGCGGACGCTTTAAGCCGGCCGGGCTCTCAGCGCAAACCGGTCACGCCCAATGTTTTCTGGATGTGCTGCACAACCCGTCGGTCAAGCTCCCTGGTGAAGCGGATTTGGCTATTCCTGATCCAGAGGTTCAATTGGTGGCAGCTCTTCATGTCATTCCGGATTGGACGCTTCCTTACCTAGCGTACATGAACCGGGGCGAGTTACCAGAGGATGAGACTCTGGCCCGACAAATAATCCGGCGGTCCAAGTCCATGACTATTTTCAATGGCGAGTAGCATCATTGCAGTGTATCAGGGGCGTTTCAACGCTGTGTGTCTCCTGAAGAAGGCTGTGAAATTTTGCGTGAGATCCATGAAGGAGATTGTGGTCACCACGCCTGTTCAAAATCTTTGGTGGCTAAAGCGTTTCACCATGGCTTCTATTGGTTAACTGCTCATGCTGATGCGGAGGATCTGGTCAGACGATGTGATGGTTGCCAAAAGTTTTCAAGACGTGCTCATGTGTCGGCTCAAGAATTGAGAATAATTCCAATTACATGGCCATTTGCGACTTGGGGGCTGGATATGGTTGGGCCTTTCAAAAGGTCCAAAGATAAGAAGACCCACCTCCTGGTGGCGGTTGACAAGTTTACAAAGTGGGTGGAGGCAGAACCTGTTAGCAAGTGTGATGCGGCCTCGACGGTTCAGTTCATCAAAAAAGTGATTTTCCGGTTTGGATTTCCACACAGTATCATCACAGATAATGGTACCAATTTGTCCAAGGGTGCCATGAAGGAGTTCTACGAACGGGAGCACATCCGGCTTGACGTTTCATCAGTGGCACACCCACAGTCCAATGGTCAAGCAGAAAGGGCTAATCAAGAGATCTTGAGAGGCATCAAGCCCCGGCTTATGGTTCCTTTGCAGAGAACACCGGGTTGTTGGGTAGAAGAGTTACCATCTGTGTTATGGAGCATCAATACTACACCCAACAGATCAACAGGATACATGGCGTTCTTCATGGCCTACGGGGCGGAGGCGGTTCTCCCAAGTGATATCCGTCATGACTCACCTCGTGTGGCGGCTTATGTTGAAGCGGACAACGAGACAGCAGGGCAAGACGCTTTGGACCTGTTGGATGAAGAACGTGACATAGCAGTCGCCCGCTCGGCGATTTACCAACAGGATCTTTGTCGTTATCACAGTCGTCGAGTCAGAACAAGAACCTTTTAGGAAGGAGATTTGGTGCTTCGGCTCATCCAAGATCAGACTGATATGCATAAGCTATCCCCACCTTGGGAGGGACCTTTTGTGGTCAGCAAGAATCTGCACAACGGGTCATACTATCTGATCGATATTCGAGAGCATAAAGACTCACGTACATCAGAGGAGGAGACCAACAGGTCGTGGAACATAGCTCATCTTCGGCCTTACTATACCTGAGCCATTGGCTCTACTTATGTACATATTACGACGATGTATATATTATGATTAATATAATAAACCGGAACCTCAGCTAAAGCGAGGTATCTGTTCTTTTACATCATGTGTGGTTACACGGAGTTGTTCTAAAGCGGCCTCCGGTTTACCCCTTGAGTTAGCTTTTCAAAGCATCATGTAATATCACTTGGGGGCTTGGTCGTATCCGAACCAATGCAACACCTTTTGATAGGCGAAAGCCACCAGATCACTTGGGACATGGTCAAGTCTGAACCAGTCACGCCTCTTGATCGGCCTAAGGCCACAGAATCACTTGGGGGCTTGGTCAAACACGAACCATTGCCACGCCTCTTGATCGGCATAAATGCCACGGTTTCATTTGGGGACCTAGCTTACTTGAACCATAGCTACATATATCGGGAGCTTGGTCGTGTCCGACCATGGTAACGCCATCTGATCGGCTCAAATAAGCCTCTTTTTTCAAACGGTTTTATCATTGCCTTTGCTTCACAATTTTCTTTGATAGATATTTCTTTCTTTTTGTTGGGTTTTTTAAACCGACAAAGTTTTAAACCGGTTCAAACTGTCAATTGACGGAACACGGTCCATTTTTAATCCGGAGACTATTTGCCTGGTTTGATTTTTTAACATCCTATTACGGAGTAAAACGGTGTTTTATTATAACCCGGCACGGTTTACATGGTAAACCGGCATTATATATATACAGGAGCTGCTATCTCCTCCAACAGTGTGGGTTTATAAACCTCCGCTTCAAGATTGGCCAAGCCATCGTCTTTGGCAGGTATTATGTATCCCAAAGATTTGATCATATTTTAGATATTTGGATTTCACATATGCAGACATCATGCTCCGCCGGACGGTACAACCACGGTGGCGCTTTAAGATTTTCTGTATTACAGAAAATACTTTGGGAAGTTTATCACCCAAAGGAAGAACAAGTTGCAGTAATTACAAGGCAACACGGTGCCCAAAATAAGATCATTGTTTTTTCGCAAAGGAGAAGTAGTTTAAACCGGCTTCCGGTTCAAGCTTGGTCACCAGCCTGGCCTGATGGTTGTGGGTCATCCCGCGCCGCTTCAACTTCAGCTTCTCTACCCAGCGGCTGGAAATCAATAGTTGTCCAGTCGATTCCCATTAATGCTTGAAAGACAGCTTCATCATGGATCAGCAACGACGGTTCAATATCGGGAGCGTAAGTATGCTTACGGATTGGAGGGATAAGATTTTCCGCTTCAGGAATTGGTGCAACTACTCGCTTGTTTTGATTGTCATATTGGGCTTGATAATGAGACAAGTCTGCTTCTTCAACCAATTGACAAGCTAGCGGACGCACCTCCCGGTTTATTAGTCGCAGATCCGCTTCACTAAACTCTGACCCGTCTTCCATCAAGCTGGGATAGCCCTGAGCCGCTTCAACAGGATCAAAATCCGGCACCCAAGCTTTTGCCTGGATTAAGGCATTGATCGCACCGGTTCGAGCAGCAGATTTCTTCAGCTCTTCAACCCGGGCAGGAAGCATCGACAGTCTCTTCAGAGTGTCCTGAATCAAAGTGGGTGTCGGATTGTTGTGGGATGCAGCAGAGATGATCCGCTGGGCACCAGTGTACAGTTGTTCAGTTAATGTGTAGGCGGCTTTCAATTTCTTCCGCACATCTGACCCCAAGTGACCAATGCGTGTCCCTGAAATATTGCAAAGGGTTAACAAATCGGCAGCTCTATAAGACGGCCGAGTCAATCCAGGAATCAAACCATCTTACCAAAGATAGCAGTGGTCATGGCATGCACTTGCCGCTTTATGCTGGTCAGTTCGTCTACCACCGGTTTAAGTGCAGTCTCGGCATCTTCTGCTCGTTTGGTTAAAGCGGATTTTTCAGTGGCCCAATCTGCCCACTTCTTCTTGAAGCCCTCCTTAAGCTGTTCCATGGCGCTTAAAGCGCTGGTTAATTCCTCTTTTGCTTTGGAGGTTTCAGCTTGTTGGGATTTCAGATTTTCTTGGAGATCGGCGACTTGGCTTTCTTTTGTCTTCAGTTCAGCCTGCATACAGACAGATATATGATTCCGCAAGCAGTACAATAATTGAAGTACCAACCGCATAACAAGTTATGCACTTGTCCCTTGGGGGCTAATGTATATTTGATCTTAAATCTTTCAATAGATTCTAAAGTCCCAAGATCAATACAAGTATTCAACTTGGCACTTGGGGGCTAATGTCTATTTGCTCAAATAAAGATGACAATTACTTAAAGTCCCGGTTTAACTATGCTAAGTTGAACCAGCCCTTGGGGGCTACATCAGCAAATTCCGAAGTATGGAGATTTATATTAGCAAGTCCCGGTTTGAATGAAGTTTCTAAACCGGCCCTTGGGGGCTAGGAGAATTAACAAGATTGAAATGTCCAAGCAGGGAAAAGCACAGGGAAGTTACCTTAAATTTCTCTTTCATCATATTCACCAGACCAGCTTCATAATCACGGCTGTTATACAGCTGGTTCAGATAGCCAGAATGAAGATCTTGGGCATTCAGAGCAGCATAGGTCGCCAAGTCAACATTCCACTTGCCTTTGCCCATGGCAGCAAATTCTTCTTTGGCGGTATGCTTGGATAAAGCAACAGGATTGCTGGGCTCTGTACGGCCAATACCAGTAATTTCAACTTCATCATCCTTAGCATCACCGGTTTGCACCGGCGCAGTCGGTTTGTCAGCAGGCTGGGATGGACTGGTGGATCTCCCAAACCGGATGGGGCTTGTGGGCTGGTTGACAGGGCCTGAGGCATCAATAGGCCTTTCTTTAGCAATAAAATCATCATACTGCTGTGGTGGATCATTAGGTATATCTTCATGAATAGCCACTTCAAGATCTGGTGTTTTACCCGGTTCAGGGACGATGTCCTCCTCGGCCGCTTTATCCAGGCGAGCCTTCTTGCTCGTCCTAGGCTTGGCCCTGAAAGGAATAACAAAGTCAAATACAGCATATGTTACAAGGTGATGTACCAGAAATATTATGACAAGTATAGCTTACCCAAGCACCGTTTTGAGCGGTGGAAGCTGAGTAGCCGATGACTCGCCAGAGGATGAGTGGGAAGTAACCTGATAATCGGAGTCAGATGGATTAACAGGTTGACGAAAACAGCCCGCTTTAGGACAAGCACTAACAAGAAAATTAGAAATCTCTGAACGGCGTTTCCGAACCGGACTGTTCGGTAAACCGGCGGAGGTAACTACCTGGCCACTGTGCCGGGTTGTGCGGCGAGCTTCGTGCTGTTGGGCCTTCACAAGATATTTGGGATCCAAGTAAGCAAGAGGATGAGAAAATTTAACCTTCCGGTTTGCCCGACAGATTTTTAGTGAAGGCAAAGGGTCTGAATTGGAAGAGAGAGTAATTACCTCTGCGGCATCGGCATGGCTGGCTTCGGCATCATCCTGAGAAATATCATCATCAATAAGGCGCATGAAAAATAAGCCAAGTGAGTCAAGCTCTACCTCAAGGTCCGAATTACCCACATCATCATCAGGGGCCGGATCAGAAGATGCAGTGGTTTTCTTCTTATGAGCAGGCCATTTCACGACTTTAGTCTTTTGCCGGGTTGGTCGTTCCGGTTTGTCTGTTTTTTCTGGCTTCTCCTGTGAAAGTTTCTTGCTCCAAAACGGATCATCGCCCTGTTTAAACAGACATTGATATTAAACAATGACCAGATATATCAATAACAGGTTCAGTAAAAAAAACAAGCTCTTACAGCTGGCGGTTTGTTGGTGGCACAGAAGGGAAGCAGGCCGGTTTGAGCACAGACGTATTCCGGTTCATTCAGCATTTTATTCACAGCCTCTGTGATTTCTTCGTCGGTGAGCTGGATGTTAGCATGTCGCAGTGGGTCATCAACACTGCCAGTATACTCGCACATCAAATCGGAGCGCTGACTAAGGGGCAGTATGCTCCATGATACCCAACAGCGAGCAAGATCAACCCCTGTTAAACCGTTGTCCATGAAGGCTCTGAGCTTGGATAGTTGAGGAGCGTATTTGCTTCTCTCCTTGGCAGTCAACCTTTGCGGAAAGGGGTGTGTATTGCTAAGCCGCTCCAGACGAAAGCCAGGCAAAGGATTTTCACCAGCAGGGGAGGTGTCTTTGCAATAGAACCATGTTTGATTCCACTCTTTGGGATGGCTGCGCAGTTTGGCGTGAGGGTATGTGACCTCTTTCCTTTTCTGAATCGCCACACCACCCAATTCCGTATTGGAACCATTAGTAAACTCAGTACGGTGGTTTAGATGGAAGCACTCTCTGAACAACTCAACTGTGGGCTCCTCTTGAAAGAACACCTCACAGAGCACTTGGAAGTGACACATGTTTGTAATAGAGTTGGGGCCAGTGTCTTGTGGGCGGATTTGAAAATCGGCCAAAACATCCCGGTAAAATTTAGAACCGGGCGGCTTAAAGCCCCGGGCTAAGTGATCTACGAAAACGACAACCTCTCCTTCTTGAGGTGTGGGAGGGCATTCTTTGCCAGGGACCCTCCGATGGATGGTGTTTTTGCTGCCTAAAGCGCCGATCAGGACTAAATTGTTCAGTTGAGTCTCTATGACGCGAGAAGGAACCCAGTTGCACTCATATACTTGCTTGGCCATGATGAAATCTACAAGATAGGTGATTCTGGTTCAAGAATGCATTGATTAAAGTACACTGGTATGGACAATGTTAAACCGGAGACAACTCTATCTAAACCGGAGTTTTATGAAGCAACAACATCTGGAGGTTCAACAAGGGGACTAATGGTATATACCGGTTTGTTAATTTTTTCTACACCAAGTTAAACCGCCGGATCTAAGCATTGAAACAGTTGAGATTGCGGATGGGTAAGTGTATAGAAACAGATTTCACAAGATTTCTCTACAGCGACGGATCTGAAGCAAGTTCAGAAAAGAAGGAAAATATTCAAGGTTCAAAAAAGAACAGTACCGAATCAATGGGCAGAGATACAGATAGATCTATGGTCTTGAGGCATGTAAGTGAAGGCGGATGCTAAAAACTACCGCTACACAGAGCAAAGGTTCACAGGTTCATCTAAGATCTATCATATGAGTACGAAGCAGACGATGAACACTGAAGAACTTGGAAACCCTAGAACGGATCTACGGAGGAAAAGGTGAAGAACTCACCGGAGCCGAGGAAGAAGCAGAAGGTCGCCGTGATGCTCTGGTACAATCAGGGCGATGCAGCGGCCAAGGTTGGAGCAGAGGTCATCGACGGCGGCGGAGCTCTGAAGCTGGACGACGCAGGGAAGACGAAGCAGAAGGGCACGAAGGGGAAAAAGAAATGACCCTTCATTTCTATTTATAAGGCAAGGGACATGTGTCAGGCACGAAAATCAAGGGACCATGGGTGGAAACGAAGCTGTCGCCTCGATTGTCGCAGACCTATTAAACAAAAAGGGTATCATGGATAAGTTTCTTTATAAAAGGTGACGTCACACCGGTTTACAACGACCGGAGAAGATGACATCACGGTGGTTCAACAAACTACAAGAAGATGTTGAAGATGAAGATTTTGCTAAGGATTGACATGAACCTGTTCAAATCAATCTGGGGCCTAATCTTGGGGATATCACTACTGGGCGTAAACCGGCCTATCTGGGCCGGGTTAACTTCGTCAGTAGTTAACTATGTTAAAGCCCAAGAAGGCAGATGAGGGCTCAAGGCCCATAGTCGGTTCAAGGCCTGTAGCTGTAAACCGGCGTTGGTATGTAACTGGTATTATAAGTTAGGAATAAGTAGAGACCAAACCGGACACATCTATGAGCCGGTATTGGGACTCTGTGAACCGACGGGCGTCACCCGTGTATATAAGGGGACGACCCGGCGGCGGTTCAGGACAACAGACAACAACTCGAGAGTTAGGTGAAGCTTGTTTGCTCCCTAGTCATCAAAACCCCATCAATTCCATCACAACTAGACGTAGGCTTTTACCTTCATCGAAGGGGCCGAACTAGTATAAACTCTCTTGCGTCCCTGTGTCCGCTTTAACCCCTTCAAGCTAACCCGTTGCGGTGGCTCCATGACTAAGTCCTTTCATGAGGACATCTGCCGTGACAAAACCACGACAATAGCCTTACTCCTTTGCGTTGCTTACCCATCGAGACTAACCTTTGAGTATTGCAGACAACGAGACTTGCGCACATTAGTGATCATACTTCCCATAGCATACATACATCATTGTTGCATATCTTGGTATCATCTCTTGTGTCACAAGGTTGTCATCGCATACACAATTGCTACCTTGTTTCGTAAAGCATTGCATGAGAAAAGAGCTCAAACATCAAAGAGCCAACCAAGCTTTTAAGCAAAGAGGAAAGATAAGCAAAGAGCTTTTAAGCAAGAACCATAGCATCCTACAACATTAAGATTGCCATACTTGATCATCTTGGATCATGTCATAGAAACACCTTGCATAGAACATATTTGGGATAGAAGTCGTTGCATTTTTGCTAAGTAGGTTGTGCACAAGTTCTTTGTATCCGCCTTTTGTGCAATCGTGCTAGCGTCTCTCTAGTGTTGTGCAACAAGAGCATTTTTGTGGATTCCACATTTTGGCTCATCCTTGGTTGCCAACCCCACTTATCTCTTTGTGTGTGTGTTTCCGTGTACCTTATATGCTTGGTCTACTTGTTGCATTGCATCTTGCGAATCTTTTCCAACATTATTGAAGATCGTTTACAATTGCATCAAATTTTGTGCCACCATCCTAACCAAGCTCCACCATAAGCTTTTACTTGTGTAGGTGTGAGAAACCGACAAGAGCTAGTACCAATTGTGCTATTTCCTTGTCCTACATTGGAGTGATCATCGATCCACTTTCAATTTCGGTCAAGGTACATTTGGTATTCATTCTTCTCTTTCTACCACTCACATTGTGTATCTTGGAATGATGGATAGCCAAGTACTTCTACCAACCCACTCTTCATTGAGCACGACGATGGCATGAACTCCTACATCACCAAGAGCCACCTCTTTGGTGCACAACGTGCTTTGCATCAAGAGCAACAAGCTATGAGTGAACGCATCGACAACCTCGCCGCTGACTTGCTACTTTTCAAGCAACAAACAAGGGACTACTTCGACCACAAGCTCGACGATCACAATAAAGAGAATGACGCAAGGATGGAAGAAATTCACGCTTTGTTGCTCAACCGCTCTTCTTCCACTTCATCTTCATCAAGAAGGACTCGCTCAAGTCTACACTCCGACTTCACCCTCTCCATCTCAAGTAAACCGACATCGAACACTCTACGCCGTACCGCGTGCAACGATCGTCAAGCAAGCCTCAATCCTCTACGTGAGACCGACTCTCAAGAGCACCGACGACGTCAAACCCAAGAGGCTTTTGCGCTAGCCCGAGAACGGCAACGTCAACGCCAACATGAAGAGGAAGAGCGCACACGTCTACACCAAGTTGCACAAGATGCCGTGGCACAACGCCAAGAACAAAACTCTGTGAAGCACAAGCACTTGCGGTGCAACAAGTCCTCCAAGATTCAAGTCGAGCCGTAGCCAACCGAGGCCGACAAGATCAAGAACAAGAAGAAGCACTTTGCGAAGAAATTCAAGAACGAAGATTTCAAGCTCGCGTGCATCGTCAAGTTCCTCAGGTTCCTCCTCGAGCTCGACAAGCTCCTCCACAAGCTCGCCAAGGACATCAAGTTCATCAAGAGCATAACGACAATGGAAATCCTCCATGACAAGAGAAACATGAGGTTGAAAACCCTCCTACCAAGAGCGACATGAGTTTGACAATCATCAACAACATGGGCGTCATCATCCCCGACCCCAACACAATGAAGAGCAATGCTACGGAAAGCTCAAGTTCACCATGCCCAAGTTCAATGAAATCAACGATCCCGAAGAGTACCTTTCATGGGCATTGAAGGTCGACAAAATCTTCCGTTTGCACAACTATGAAGAAGAGAAGAAGATGTCAATGGCATCCCTTGAGTTCCAAGACTATGTCATCATTTGGTGGGAACAAGTTATCGAGCGCCGAGAGGAAAGAGGTGAACCACCCATCACTACTTGGGCGCAAATGAAGGATGTCATGAGAGCATGCTTTGTGCCTACCTACTACAACCGTGACCTCTTCAAGAAACTCCAACTACTCAAGCAAGGAACCAAGAGCGTTGAAGAGTACTACAAGGATATGGAGATTGCCATGCTACGAGCCAATGTCATGGAAGACGATGAGCAAACTATGGCACGTTTCTTGAATGGACTCAACCATCCTATCAAGAAGATCGCCAACTTCCAACCATACTCGAACCTCATTGAGCTAGTGCATCAAGCTACAAAGGCGGAACGTTAAGTGCAAGACGATTTCAAGTATGCCAAGTTCTCATCCAAGTCCTACGGCTTCTCCAACAACCAAGCTTCAACGACTCCAACACCGTCTACCAAGCCTTCTACAAGCAATGTTGACAAGTTGAGTTCCAAGAAAGCTTCGTCTACTCCAAGTCATCCTCCTACTACGAGCAACTTCAAGCCGAGAGCTTCATCATCATCCACTCCAACCGATGAGACTGTCAGGACGAGTTCCTTCAAATGTTTCACATGCAAAGGCTGAGGCCACAAGTCCTACGAGTGCACCAACAAGTGGACCATGATCCTCAACGACGACGGCACCTATGACTCGATGGGTGAAGGAGAAATGGACGCTCTTGAGCAAGTCGCCATGCACCGATAAGGGAACGATGAAGAGGAACAAGTCTTTTGCGATGAAGATTCAAGTCCCGCTCTTGTTGTCTCCAAGGTCTTGACTCTCCAACATCACCAAGAAGAAGACCAAAGATGCCACATATTCCACACCAAGGCGGGCATCAATGGAAGATCCGTCAAGGTCATCATCGATGGAGGGAGTTGTCATAACCTCGCAAGTGAAGAACTTTGCTCCAAGCTCCAATTGCCCAAGACGAAGCACCCACATCCATACAAAGTGCAATGGCTTAGCGACTCCGGCACTATCCAAGTCAAGCACCGAGTACAAGTCCCCTTCAAAATTGGCGCTTACGAAGACATCTTGGAGTGCGATATTGTTCCAATGACCGTTTGCCACCTTCTCCTTGGACGCCCATGGCAATTTGATAGAGGAGTCATCCACAACGGACGAACGAACCACTACATCTTCAAGATGAAGGGCAAGGAGTACGTACTTCGTCCCATGTCTCCAAGCCAAGTTGTCGCCGACAAGCAAGCCACCCATCGTGGAGATACTAGTGAGAGAGCGAGCCACCAAAAAGAGAGTGAACGCGACAAGCCCAAATCAAGCGCCTCCACGATGAGCGAAAAGAAGAACTTAGTCCTATTTGCCACCAAAAGTGAGATAAGAGGAGTGTGTGAGAACCCATCTAGTGTCCTACACTATGTCCTTTTGTGCAAGGACAATGCACCACATGCTAACACCTCTCACACTCTTCCTCTAGTGGTGTCTTCTCTTTTGCAGGAATTTCATGATGTTTTCCCTGACGAGCTACCTCTGAGACTACCTCCACTACGAGGCATTGAGCACCGCATCGACCTCATCCCCGGAGCACCAATTCCAAACAAAGCTCCCTACCGCGTCAACCCCGAAGAAACCAAATAAATACAAAGGCAAGTAAAGCATCTCATAGACCATGGACATGTGCGTGAAAGTTTGAGCCCTTGTGCCATACCAGTCATTCTTGTGCCAAAACGAGACGGTAGCTTTCGCATGTGCTCCGATTGTAGACCTATCAATGCTATCACCATTCGTTATAGGTACCCCATTCCATTCTTTTATGATATGCTTGATGAACTTAGTGGTGCACTATATGTTCCAAAATTGATCTTAAGAGTGCTTACTATCAAATCCGCATACAAGAGGGTGATGAATGGAAAACCGCCTTCAAAACCAAGTTTGGCTTGTATGAGTGGTTAGTCATGCCTATGGGTCTATCGGAAACACCTGGTACTTTTATGCGTCTTATGAATCATGTCTTTCACCCTTATATTGGTGTGTTTGTTGTGGTCTACTTCGATGATATCCTTGTTTTTAGCAAGTCTCTCAAAGAGCATGTCACCCATGTTAGAACCGTTTTGCAAACTCTTCAAAAAGAGCATCTCTATGCTAATATGGAGAAATGCCTTTTTGGCGTTGACAAGCTCATTTTCTTGGGTTTTGTTGTATCTTCTAAGGGTGTTCATGTAGATGAGTCCAAGATCAATGCTATTAAGACTTGGCCACAACCAACCAACTTGCAACAAGTGCATAGCTTTCTTGGCCTTGCGGGTTTCTATCATCTCTTTGTGAAAGATTTTAGCACCATTGCTTCGCCTTTGCATGCTTTGAGCAAGAAGAATGCGCCTTTTGTTTGGGGACCATACCAAGATACCGCTTTCAATGAGCTAAAGAATTTTGCTTACTCATGCTCCCGTGTTTGCATTACCCAACTTTGACAAACCCTTTGAGATTCATTGCGATGCTAGTGGTAATGGCATAGGGGGTGTGTTAACGCAAGAGAAGCGCCCCATAGCTTATTTTAGTGAGAAACTCTCCGGCGCGCAACTCAACTACCCCATCTATGACAAAGAGCTATATGCTTTAGTCCGTGTTTTGCATGAATGGGAACACTATCTTCACCCCCATGAGTTTATCATTCACACCGATCATGAAACGCTCAAGTATCTTAAGGGCCAAACCAAGTTGAACAAGCATCATGCTAAACAGAGTGAATTTATTGAGTCTTTTCCTTATGTCATCAAGTACACTAAATGTAAGGAAAACATTGTGGCGGATGCCCTTTCTCGCATATGCATGCTTGTTACTCAACTTGAATTGGATGTCATTGGCTTTGAGCATATAAAAGACTTGTATGAGCATGATCCTACCTTTCCTACTCCTTATGCCAAGTGTTTGACGCATACCTCTTGGGAACGCTATTACATCAAAGATGGATATCTTATGAGAGCTAACAAACTTTGCATCCCCGAGTCTTCTCTTCGTTTGTTGCTTTTGCAGGAATCTCATGGACGCGGCTTAATGGGACATTTTGGACGAGACAAGACGTTCGCCACGCTTTTGAAGAACTACTTTTGGCCAAGTATGTTTCGCGACGTCAATCGCTTCACCAACCGATGCTCTACATGTCGCAAACCTAAGTCCAAAGCTCAATCCCATGGCCTTTATATGCCTCTACCAATTCCATATCAACCATGGGAAGACATTAGCATGTACTTTGTACTTGGTTTGCCTAGGACTCGAAATGGGAAGGATTCCGTATTTGTCGTTGTGGAACATTTCTCAAAAATGGAGCATTTCATTCCTTGCAACAAGATAGACGATGCTTCACATGTTGCTAATCTCTTTTGTAGGGAAATATTGTGTCTACATGGAGTGCCAAAGACTATCGTCTCGGACCGCGACGTCAAGTTCCTTAGCTACTTTTGGAAGACCCTATGCGCCAAGCTCGGAGTCAAGCTACTCTTCTCCAAGGCATATCATCCACAAACCGACGACCAAACGGAAGTTACCAACCGCACACTCTCCGCTCTACTTGAGTACTCATCAAGAAGAACATCAAGTAGTGGGAGGAGTGTCTACCTATCGCCGAGTTCGCCTACAACCGCGCAAGACATTCAACAACCAGCAAGTCCCCCTTCGAGGTCGTCTACGGATTCAACCCGTTGTCCCCATTGGAAATTCTTCCTCTACCACTCCAAGAGTGCATCAATTTGGACGCAAGTGCATGTGTGACTCATCTCAAGAAGGTGCATGAAGATACAAGACATACTATCGAGCGCCAAGTACAACAACTCGCGACCAAGCTCAACATCCACAAGCACCCCATGGTCTTCAACATTGGTGATCTCATGTGGCTACACCTTCGCAAGGACCGCTTCCCCCAAGAACGCAAGTCCAAACTTTGACCATGAGCGGACGGACCCTTCAAGGTGCTTGCACGATACAACGACAATGCTTACAAGATCGACATCCCACGTGACAAGTACTCCGTGAGCGACATCTTCAACATCAAAGATCTCTCGCCCTATCATGGTGATGAGGATTTCGATCCGAGGACGGATCTTCCCCAAGGGAGGGGAGATGATGCGGAGCATCCCATGATCATCCCCATAGACGCACCTACAACTCCAACGACACCACTTGGACCAATGACAAGAGCCCGAGCCAAGGCTATAGAAGATAAGGTGAACTCACTCCTCTCCAAACTTCCACTTTCTATGCATGAGACATGGCTACTACCTAAGTCCGAGACGTTGTGCATGATCAGGTACCAAGAGGACCCTCCCGAAGATGCACGTGAAGATGTACAAGCCCCCAAGTCCATGGATGAAGAGACTCAATGGAAGGAGACAAGAACACCTCCCAGGCCCCGGACATCCGGCCGTGACCCCGGACATCCGGCCCCTGGAGCGTCGTCCCTACAGCAGCAGCCAGCCGCCAAGCATCTACAGGCCCCGGACATCCGGCCCTGCCCGGAAATCTGAAGGAAATATGCCCTAGAGGCAATAATAAAGTTATTATTTATTTCCTTATATCATGATAAATGTTTATTATTCATTCTAGAATTGTATTAACTGGAAACACAATACTTGTGTGAATACATAGACAAACAGAGTGTCACTAGTATGCCTCTACTTGACTAGCTCGTTGATCAAAGATGGTTATGTTTCCTAGCCATAGACATGAGTTGTCATTTGATTAACGGGATCACATCATTAGGAGAATGATGTGATTGACTTGACCCATTCTGTTAGCTTAGCACTCGATCGTTTAGTATGTTGCTATTGCTTTCTTCATGACTTATACATGTTCCTATGACTATGACATTATGCAACTCCCGTTTACTGGAGGAACACTTTGTGTGCTACCAAATGTCACAAAGGTAACTAGGTGATTATAAAGGTGCTCTACAGGTGTCTTCGAAGGTATTTGTTGGGTTGGCGTATTTCGAGATTAGGATTTGTCACTCCGATTGTCGGAGAGGTATCTCTGGGCCCACTCGGTAATGCACATCACTTAAGCCTTGCAAGCATTGCAACTAATGAGTTAGTTGTGGGATGATGTATTACGGAACGAGTAAAGAGACTTTCCGATAACGAGATTGAACTAGGTATTGAGATACCGATGATCGAATCTCGGGCAAGTAACATATTGATGACAAAGGGAACAACGTATGTTGTTATGCTGTCCGACCGATAAAGATCTTCGTAGAATATGTGGGAGTCAATATGAGCATCCAGGTTCCGCTATTGGTTATTGACCGGAGATGTGTCTCGGTCATGTCTACATAGTTATCAAACCCATAGGGTCCGCACGCTTAAAGTTTTGATGACGGTTATATTATGAGTTTATGAGTTTTGATGTATCGAAGGTTGTTCAGAGTCCTGGTTGTGATCACGGACATGACGAGAAGTCTCGAAATGGTCGAGATATATTGGAAGCCTATATTTGGAAATCGGAAATGTTCCGGGTGAAATCGGGATTTTACCGGAGTATCGAGGTGTTACCGGAACCCCCGGGGGGCTTAATGGGCCATAGTGGGCCTTAGTGGAGAAGAGGAGAGGTGGCTAGGAAAGGGCCGCGCGCCCCTCCCCCTCTAGTCCGAATAGGACAAGGAGAGGGGGCGGCGCCCCCCCCCTTTCCTTCCTCTCTCCCTCCTCTTTCCCCCCTTCTCCTAATCCAACAAGGAAGGGAGGGAGTCCTACTCCCGGTGGGAGTAGGACTCCTCCTGGCGTGCCTCCTCCTGGCCGGCCGCACCTCCCCTCTTGCTCCTTTATATACGGGGGCAGGGGGCACCCCAAAGACACAACAATTGATTTGATCTTTTAGCCATGTGCGGTGCCCCCTCCACCATATTCCACCTCGATAATACTGTAGCGGTGCTTAGGCGAAGCCCTACGTCGGTAGAACATCATCATCGTCACCACGCCGTCGTGCTGACGAAACTCTCCCTCAACACTCGGCTGGATCGGAGTTCGAGGGACGTCATCGGGTTGAACGTGTGCTGAACTCGGAGGTACCATGCGTTCGCTACTTGATCAGTCGGATCGTGAAGACGTACGACTACATCAACCGCATTGTGCTAATGCTTCCGCTTTCGGTCTATGAGGGTACGTGGACAACACTCTCCCCTCTTGTTGCTATGCATCACCATGATCTTGCGTGTGCGTAGGATTTTTTTTGAAATTACTATGTTCCCCAACAGTGGCATCCGAGCCAGGTTTTATGCGTAGATGTCATCTGCACGAGTAGAACACAAGTGAGTTGTGGGTGATATAAGTCATACTGCTTACCAGCATGTCATACTTTGGTTCGGCAGTATTGTTGGATGAAGCGACCCAGCCGACATTACGCGTATGCTTACGCAAGACTGGTTCTACTGACGTGCTTTGCCCACAGGTGGCTGGCAGGTGTTAGTTTCTCCAACTTTAGTTGAACCGAGTGTGGCTACTCCCGGTCCTTGCGAAGGTTAAAACAGCACCAACTTGACAAACTATCGTTGTGGTTTTGATGCGTAGGTAAGAACGGTTCTTGCTCAGCTCGTAGCAGCCACGTAAAACTTGCAACAACAAAGTACAGGACGTCTAACTTGTTTTTGCAGGGCATGTTGTGATGTGATATGGTCAAAGCATGATGCTAAATTTTATTGTATGAGATGATCATGTTTTGTAACCGAGTTATCGGCAACTGCAGGAGCCATATGGTTGTCGCTTTATTGTATGCAATGCAATCGCCCTGTAATGCTTTACTTTATCACTAAGCGGTAGCGATAGTCGTAGAAGCATAAGATTGGCGAGACGACAACGATGCTACGATGGAGATCAAGGTGTTGCGCCAGTGACGATGGTGATCATGACAGTGCTTCGGAGATGGAGATGACAAGCACAAGATGATGATGGCTATATCATATCACTTATATTGATTGCATGTGATGTTTATCTTTTATGCATCTTATCTTTCTTTGATTGACAGTAGCATTATAAGATGATCTCTCACTAAATTTTAAGATAAAAGTGTTCTCCCTGAGTATGCACCATTGCCAAAGTTCATCGTGCCCAGACACCACGTGATGATCGGGTGTGATAAGCTCTACGTCCATCTACAACAGGTGCAAGCCAGTTTTGCACACGCAGAATACTCAGGTTAAACTTGACGAGCCTAGCATATGCAGATATGGCCTCGGAACACTGAGACCGAAAGGTCGAGCGTGAATCATATAGTAGATATGATCAACATAGTGATGTTCACCGTTGAAAGCTACTCCATTTCACGTGGTGATCGATTATGGTTTAGTTGATATGGATCACGTGATCACTTAGAGGATTAGAGAGATGTCTATATAAGTGGGAGTTCTTAAGTAATATGATTAATTGAACTTAAATTTATCATGAACTTAGTACCTGATAGTATCTTGCTTATGTATGTTGATTGTAGATAGATGGCCCGTGCTGTTGTTCCGTTGAATTTTAATGTGTTCCTTGAGAAAGCAAAGTTGAAAGATGATGGTAGCAATTACACGGACTGGGTCCGTAACTTGAGGATTATCCTCATTGCTGCACAGAAGAGTTATGTCATGGAAGCACCGCTAGGTGTACCACCTGCGCCAGCAACTGCAGACATTGTGAATGTCTGGTAGTCACGTGTTGATGACTACTCGATAGTTCAGTGTGCCATGCTTTACGGCTTAGAACCGGGACTTCAACGACGTTTTGAACGTCATGGAGCATATGAGATGTTCCAGGAGTTTAAGTTAATATTTCAAAAGAATGCCCGGATTGAGAGATATGAAGTCTCCAATAAGTTCTACAGCTGCAAGATGGAGGAGAATAGTTCTGTCAGTGCGCATATACTCAAGATGTCTCGGTACTGCAATCACTTGATTCAACTGGGAATTAATCTTCTGGATGATAACGTCATTGACAGAATTCTTCAATCACTGCCACCAAGCTACAAAAGCTTCGTGATGAACTATAACATGCAAGGGATGGATAAGACGATTCCCGAGCTCTTCGCAATGCTAAAGGCTGCGGAGGTAGAAATCAAGAAGGAGCATCAAGTGTTGATGGTCAATAAGACCACCAGTTTCAAGAAAAAGGGCAAAGGGAAGAAGAAGGGGAACTTCAAGAAGAACAGAAAACAAGTTGCAGCTCAAGAGAAGAAACCCAAGTCTGGACCTAAGCCTGAGACTGAGTGCTTCTACTGCAAGCAGACTAGTCACTGGAAGCAGAATTGCCCCAAGTATTTGGCGGATAAGAAGCATGGCAAGGTGAACAAAGGTATATATGATATAGATGTTATTGATGTGTACCTTACCAGAGCTCGCAGTAGCACCTGGGTATTTGATACTGGTTCTGTTGCTATTATTTGCAACTCAAAATAGGGACTACGGATTAAGTGAACACTGGCCAAGGACGAGGTGACGATGCGCGTGGGAAACGGTTCCAAAGTCGATGTGATCGCCGTCGGCACGCTACCTCTACATCTACCTTCAGGATTAGTATTAGACATAAATAATTGTTATTTGGTGCCAGCGTTGTGCATGAACATTATATCTGGATCTTGTTTGATGCGAGACGGTTATTCATTTAAATCAGAGAATAATGGTTGTTCTATTTATATGAGTAATATCTTTTACGGTCATGCACCCTTGAAGAGTGGTCTATTTTTGATGGATCTCGATAGTAGTGATACACATATTCATAATGTTGAAGCCAAAAGATGCAGAGTTGATAATGATAGTGCAACTTATTTGTGGCACTGCCGTTTAGGTCATATCGGTGTAAAGCGCATGAAGAAACTCCATATTGATGGACTTTTGGAATCAGTTGATGATGAATCACTTGGTACTTGCGAACCGTGCCTTATGGGCAAGATGACTAAAACACTATCCTCCACAACTATGGAGCGAGCAACTGATTTATTGGAGATCATACATATTGATGTATGTGGACCGATGAATATTGAGGCTCGTGGCGGGTATCGTTATTTTCTCACCTTCACAAATGATTTAAGCAGATATGGGTATATCTACTTAATGAAACATAAGTCTGAAACATTTGAAAAGTTCAAAGAATTTCGGAGTGAAGTTGAAAATCATTGTAACAAGAAAATAAAGTTTCCATGATCTGATCGTGGAGGAGAATATTTGTTTTACGAGTTTGGTCTACATTTGAAATAATGCGGAATAGTTTCGCAACTCATGCCACCCGGAACACCACAGCGTAATAGTGTGTTTGAACGTCGTAATCATACTTTACTAGATATGGTGCGATCTATGATGTCTCTTACTGATTTACCGCTATCATTTTGGGGTTATGCTTTAGAGACGGCCGCATTCATGTTAAATAGGGCACCATCGAAATCCGTTGAGACAACGCCTTATGAACTGTTGTTTGGCAAGAAACCAAAGTTGTCATTTCTTAAAATTTGGGGCTGCGATGCTTATGTGAAAAAGCTTCAACCTGATAAGGTCGAACCCAAATCAGAGAAATGTGTCTTCATAGGATACCCAAAGGAGACTGTTGGGTACACCTTCTATCACAGATCCGAAAGCAAGACTTTCGTTGCTAAGAATGGATCCTTTCTAGAGAAGGAGTTTCTCTTGAAAGAAGTGAGTGGGAGGAAAGTAGAACTTGATGAGGTAACCATACCTGCTCCCTTATTGGAAAGTAGTTCATCACAGAAACCGGTTCCTGTGACGTCTATACCAATTAGTGAGGAAGTTAATGATGATGATCATGGAACTTCATATCAAGTTGTTACTGAACCTCGTAGGTCAACCAGAGTAAGATCCGCACCAGAGTGGTACTGTAATCCTGTCCTCGAGGTTATGTTACTAGACCATGACGAACCTACGAACTATGAAGAAGCGATCGTGAGCCCAGATTCCGAAAAATGGCTTGAGGCCATGAAATCTGAGATGAGATCCATGTATGAGAACAAAGTGTGGACTTTGGTTGACTTGCCCATTGATCGGCAAGCCATTGAGAATAAATGGATCTTCAATAAGAAGACTGACGCTGACGGTAATATTACTGTCTATAAAGCTCGACTTGTTGCGAAAGGTTTTCGACAAGTTCAAGGGATTGACTACGATGAGACCTTCTCACCCATAGCGATGCTTAAGTCTGTCCGAATCATGTTAGCAATTGCCGCATTTTATGATTATGAAATTTGGCAAATGGATGTAAAAACTACATTCCTGAATGGATTTCTGGAAGAAGAGTTGTATATGATGCAACCGGAATGTTTTGTCGATCCAAAGGGAGCTAACAAAGTGTGCAAGCTCCAGCGATCCATTTATGGACTGGTGCAAGCCTCTCGGAATTGGAATAAACTCTTCGATAGTGTGGTCAAAGCATTTGGTTTTGTACATACTTTTGGAGAAGCCCGTATTTACAAGAAAGTGAGTGGGAGCTCTATAGCATTTCTGTTATTATATGTGGATGACATATTGCTGATTGGAAATGATATAGAATTTCTAGATAGCATAAAGGGATACTTGAATAAGAGTTTTTCAATGAAAGACCTCGGTGAAGCTGCTTATATATTGGGCATCAAGATCTATAGAGATAGATCAAGACGCTTAATTGGACTTTCACAAAGCACATACCTTGACAAAGTTTTGAAGAAGTTCAAAATGGATCAAGCAAATAAAGGGTTCTTACCTGTGTTACAAGGTGTGAAGTTGAGTAAGACTCAATGCCCGACCACTGCAGAAGATAGAGAGAAGATGAAAGTTGTTCCCTATGCTTCAGCCATAGGCTCTATCATGTATGCAATGATGTGTACCAGACCTGATGTGTGCCTTGCTATAAGTCTAACAGGGAGGTACCAAAGTAATCCAGGAGTGGATCACTGGATAGCGGTCAAGAACATCCTGAAATACTTGAAAAGGACTAAGGATATGTTTCTCGTTTATGGAGGTGACAAAGAGGTCATTGTAAATGGTTACATTGATGCAAGCTTTGACACTGATCCGGATGATTCTAAATCACAAACCGGATACGTGTTTACATTGAACGGTGGAGCTGTCAGTTGGTGTAGTTCTAAACAAAGCGTCGTGGCGGGATCTACGTGTGAAGCGGAGTACCTAGCTGCTTCGGAAGCAGCAAATGAAGGAGTCTGGATGAAGTTGTTCATATCCGATCTAGGTGTCATACCTAGTGCATCGGGTCCAATGAAAATCTTTTGTGACAATACTGGAGCAATTGCCTTGGCGAAGGAATCCAGATTTCACAAGAGAACCAAGCACATCAAGAGACGCTTCAATTCCATCCGGGATCTAGTCGAGGTGGGAGACATAGAAATTTGCAAGATACATACGGATCTGAATGTTGCAGACCTGTTGACTAAGCGTCTTCCACGAGCAAAACATGACCAGCACCAAGACTCCATGGGTGTTAGAATCATTACTTTGTAATCTAGATTACTGAGTCTAGTGCAAGTGGGAGACTGAAGGAAATATGCCCTAGAGGCAATAATAAAGTTATTATTTATTTCCTTATATCATGATAAATGTTTATTATTCATGCTAGAATTGTATTAATAGGAAACATAATACTTGTGTGAATACATAGACAAACAGAGTGTCACTAGTATGCCTCTACTTGACTAGCTCGTTTATCAAAGATGGTTATGTTTCCTAGCCATAGACATGAGTTGTCATTTGAATAACGGGGTCACATCATTACGAGAATGATGTGATTGACTTGACCCATTTCATTAGCTTAGCACTCGATTGTTTAGTATGTTGCTATTGCTTTCTTCATGACTTATACATGTTCCTATGACTGAGATTATGCAACTCCCGTTTACCAGAGGATCACTTTGTGTGCTACCAAACGTCACAACGTAACTGGGTGATTAGAAAGGTGCTCTACAGGTGTCTCCGAAGGTATTTGTTGGGTTGGCGTATTTCGAGATTAGGATTTGTCACTCCGATTGTCGAAGAGGTATCTCTGGGCCCACTCGGTAATGCACATCACTTAAGCCTTGCAAGCATTGCAACTAATGAGTTAGTTGCAGGATGATGTATTACAGAACTAGTAAAGAGACTTGCCGGTAATGAGATTGAACTAGGTATTGAGATACCGATGATCGAATCTCGGGCAAGTAACATACCGATGATAAAGGGAACAACGTATGTTGTTATGCGGTCTGACCAATAAAGATCTTCGTAGAATATGTGGGAGCCAATATGAGCATCTAGGTTCCGCTATTGGTTATTGACCGGAGATGTGTCTCGGTCATGTCTACATAGTTCTCGAACCCGTAGCACTACAAAAAAAGACACATCCGTGACATTTTGGGCCGAACAAAAAAAAATTTGTCATACGTATGACACTTCTATGACAATAATTGTGAGAAAACCTGGTATCATCATAGATGTGGTGGGCTCCTACTTCTATGACAAAAAATCATGACAGAAAATGGGCTTTTCGTCCTGGGCGGGCCGGAGATGCAACTGCATGACATTCTTTGGGCCGTCCATGACGGAAAAAACCATGGTAGAAGCGAGGGGGAGGAAAATTTCGGGGAGTTCCCGGTTACGGTGGGAGGTCGGGGGCCGAGCGATGCACGTTTCTCTCGTACACGTACGCGCATATGTGCGAGGCATTGGCTCTAACTGAACCCGAGCAAGGCGTTGGGCTCTAACTGAACCCGAGCGATTGCACTGCAGGCTACGCGTTATTGAACCCGAGCGATCGATCGATGGATGTTAACTAAACCCGATCGAGCGATTCCTTCGCTACTGCTGCTAACTGAAGCCGATCGATTGGATGAACAGTGAGCATTGCGGGGGGGTGGGGGTGGATGAACAGTGAGCGGTGATGTTGCCTCTGGATGAATAGGACCCCGTGGTGTGGAGGGTTGGATGAACAGTAGACGGTGGAGGGGTGGTTGAACAGTAGCCGGTGGAGTACCGCGCGGTGGAGGCTGGATGAACAGGAGCCCGTGGAGGCTGGAGGAGGTCGACGATGGAGATGAACAGTATCCCGTGGAGTCCCGTTTGCGGTACGCCACACCCCTCCCGATCAACAGGACCCCCGTTTCGACCGTAGGAGGTCCATTTCGTCCGTTTTGCGGTACGCCACACCCCTCTCGATCAACAGGACCCCCGTTTCGACCGTAGGAGGTCCGTTTCATCCGTTTTGCGTTACGCCACACCCCTCCCGATCAATAGGACCCCCGTTTCGACCGTAGGAGGTCCGTTTCCTCCATTTTGCGGTACGCCACACTCCTCCCGATCAACAGGACCCTCGTTTCGACCGTAGGAGGTCCATTTCCTCTGTTTTGCGGTACGCCACACCCCTCCCGATGAACACGACGCATTCTGTTGCCTCCCCATCAACACGGCGCATTCCGTTTCCTCCCCATGAACACGACGACGACGTTGTTTCTCCCTTCTGACCCAGCCATGTACACGAGCCCTGGCTGTACGTATGCGCAAGTAGGCGTTCGAGACCCTGCACATATGTACGTACATGGCCATATTTTCTTTCTTGCACCCTGGTCGTTGTACGTACGTGTACATGCTACGTGCGCGCCTCTACTACGACACGTACGCGCCTCTACTATGACACATGCGCGCCTCTACATCGACCAGTATATATGTACGTACACGTTCGCGACCAGAATGACAACGCTATGTACGCTTCGACCAGGTGGGTCCCGACTGTCAGGCACTTCCTTGCCTGCGAAGATGTAGCTGGTGGGTCCCAGCAGTCAGGGGGTCGAATCGTTTTGGTATTTTTTTGCCCGGACGCACTTCCTTGCGTGCGAAGATGTAGCTGGTGGGTCCCAGCAGTCAGGGGGGCGAATCGTTTTTTTTTGCCCGGACGCACTTCCTTGCGTGTGAAGGTGTAGCTGGTGGGTCCTAGCAGTCAGGGGGAATTTTTTTTTCGCAAAATACGGTGGCCCGTCCGGTGGGTCCCTGCTGTCAGGTGGAGGAATCATAATTTTCCACGTAATAAGGAGGCACTTCCTTGCTGCCGCCGTGGACCCAGCTGTCAGCCTCTCCACGTATAGTCCACATCCGATGGAAGTCGTTGCTTGACCACGTTGACCACGCCGCGCCGAGAGCACCGGGGTGGTGGACGACGGCGAGGCCTAGGAAGGGGACGACGCGGAGTCAGTGAAGACGCGGCAGTGGATGCCCACGCGGAGAGGAGTATGAGGGTTCACTCGTTCGGCTGCGGTGTGACGCTGCCGTCGCCGCAAGGCCTAGCCAGCGGTGGGAATAGTAGGGGGCGGTGAGGCCTCCGCGGCAGCACAGCCGGCCACGGGAGGCAGGAGCAGGTGGCACGACCGGCGCTGCTTTGGGCGACTGGAGCAAGAAGACCAGAGGTTAAAGAAGCACTACGGCCGTTGGAAGGACATCGTACGGTCACTGGAGCTAGAATCGTTCATATTGACTAAGTTGACAAAGCCCTCCGTCCCCGTCAACTTAGTAGGCCCACAAGTCAGCCTCCCACCAAGGTGGGTCCCAGCTAGCAGGGGGAGTATTCATTTTTTGTGCGTAATAAGGAGGCACTTCCGGTGGGTCCGAGCTGACAGCGGGGGGAACGTTTTTTCGCGAAATACGATGGCCCGTCCGGTGGGTCCCAACAGTCAGGGGGGAAACGTTTTTTTCGCGAAATAAGGTGGCTCGTCTGGTGGGTCCCTGCTGTCAGGTGGAGGAATAATTATTTTGCGCGTAATAAGGAGGCACTTCCTTGCGGCCGCCGTGGACCCAGCTGTCAGCCTCTCCACGTACAGTACTCTTCCGATGGAAGTCGGTCGTTGACCACGTTGACCACGCCGCGCCGAGAGCACCAGGGCGGTGGATGACGACGAGGCCTAGGAAGGGGACGACGCGGAGCCGGGGAAGACGCAGCAGTGGAAGCCCGCGCAGAGAGGAGTACGAGGGTTCACTGGTTCGGCTGCGGTGTGAGGTTGTCGTCGCCGCAGAATAACTGGGGGTGTGGGTGAGTGGAGGGATGGCCTGGCCAGCGGTGGGAGTAGTATGGGGGCGGTGAGGTCTCTGCGGTAGCACAGCCGGCCACGGGAGGCAGGAGCAGGTGGCACGACCGGCGCTGCTTTGGGCGGCTGGACCAAGAAGACCAGAGGTTGAAGAAGCACTACGGCCGTTGGATGGACATCGTACGGTCACTGAAGCTAGAATCATTTATATTGACTAAGTTGACAAAGCCCTTGGTACGCTCCAAGTTAGTAGGCCCACAAGTCAGCCTCCGAAATGGTGCGCCCCAGATGTCAGGGGGAGGAATCATATTTTGGGCGGCCGAAGCTAATAATATCCGAGATTGAAGAAGAAGCACGACATCCGTTGGATAGACATCCAACGGCCACTGCTGCTAGAACCGTGTGTTGAGTATAATAAGTTGACAGAGCCTTGCATGCGTGTCAACTTATTTTTTTAGGGACGCGTCACTTAGTAGGCCCACAAGTGTGTGGCAGAGAACTTTAGCCCATTTGCGTTCTGTAAGAATGTACAGCCCATTTTTGAATTCTAATGGAATTTACAATAGCCCATTTATAGTTTGTTAAAAGTATAGCCCATTTTCTAGCTAGGACAACGATTAATAATTTCAACCAACCGTTGAAGACAGAATTCAATAAAATTTCCCACATTTTGATGGGATCCGAAATATTTTTATCCCGAAATTTCTAGTCAGATTAAATATAAATTTGTATTATGTAAAAATCCAACGAAATATTGCGCGCGCAACAATGAAAATTTAAGATTCTTAAAATCCATAAATAAAATTTTATAAACTAATTTCGTGTTTGGTGCATTTCTTATAGTTACTGCCCAGTTTTTATAATTACATCCCATTTATTATTTTTTAAAGCCCATTTTCCTGTTAAGTCTAATGCATCCCTCCTAGGAAAGATTTGCAGCCCAGCGGGGCGGAGAATAACAAGTTGACCTTGCCTGGGTATTCCTCAAAAAGACATATAGCTGGGCTAGCCATTTTCATTTTGAAAAAATAGTATCTGGGCTAGATATCTGGCCTGGGCTAGATGGGCCACAGCTCACCCAGTTAATACCCTGCTCTCCTCTGAACAACAATGAAATCATCGCCAAGAAAAACTCTGCAGTGCTCATGCCTCAAAAACACAAATACTGCTCGAGCTGCTTGGTCCCAGCTGTCGGCCGCACCTTGTGCAATTCTCTCGTTTATATTGACTACATAGGTTGACAATGGTGTGGGACCGTGATGTCAGGAAACCAGGAGAAAGCAAACAAAATAGTTGTACATAATAAGGAGGCACTTGCGTACGTACGGCTATGGCCCTAGTGTGTCCCTAGTGTCATCCAGTCAAAATAAAGTCATCTCCTGAATCCTCATGTTCGTTGACGATGTTAACAATGCTCGGCGCCACGGCGAGCGCAACAACTCGAAGGACAATGGAGAGGGCCTCACGGGCCCTACAGATGGTCTGATACAGCGCCCGCTGCTCATTCACGAAGCCAGGATCATCGGACACCTATGAGCACCTTCGAGAAACTGAGACGGCATGAAATGGTAAGGCCGCACTTGGGAGCTCTGTTTATTTCAAACCTGTATTAACATACAAGTGTAATTTACTCGTCATCGGAAACAACGCGTAAAATACAGGCGTAATGAAACCGAGGGCCCGAGGTCTGTAAGTAAAATCGGCGGGTTACGCGTGTAATTTGAGAGACCGGTGTATATTTTACGAGCACTGCTATATGGATGACATTACCAGACGATACATGCACGACGTGCGTATCATGCCATCCATGGGCAAGGCTGAAACAGTAGCTAACGGCTGGATTAGCAATCGTCCGAGTGTCGTTCAGCGTTTTTATCGTGTGTGAAGTACTTCTGATATTTTACTAGTCGAAATCGACCAACCAAGCGCCTTCGCCCGAGACCATCTGCTTTAATTTACAAGCGTCAGTTTTACAAGCGGTTTTGGTTGGAAAACGATGATCCAATCACGGCCTAATATCATGAGTTGGTCGGAAGATCATATGGTTTCACGTCTAACCTACTCGACTTGTCGTATAGGCTATGAATGAAACATCAGACGATGAACTTCTTAAGCACGGAAACAACAGAAGAGATAATCTTCTTAACAAGCTAATCACTGGCATTAGATCGACATGCAAAACAATACGAAGCATTATTCTCAGGAGGCACGGTGAACAGCTCGTGATGCCGCATGCCACAACATTCCAAGCTCAACTTTGCAATCAAACACAAGGCCTGGCATTACATAGACAATATTCAGAACAAACTCTTAACACAGGAATCAAAAATATCAAATGCATGTCTTCTAGCTAACATCAATGAGCAAATTTTGACAAGGTTTTCCAATTCCAATATATTAAACTAAATTCTTCTTGCTAACATCAATGATTAAACTTTGACAAGCTTTTCCCATTCAAAATATGTAATGCCTATGATCGTGGAGTCCTGTCGTAGCTTCTTGTACTTGTTTGGGCACTTTTTGCCCAAGGCACTCCACGTGTTGTTAAATTGCCAATGGTCTCTGCAGACTAATCATGTCACCGGTGTCTAATAATACTCTATAAAGCTTCTCGGTCATTGCTTCTATAATGTAGCGCAAACAGTGACTGCTTCTTTCTGCAAAGTGGAACGACCAACTGGACCCAGTAATGCAGTAGTTTGCCTTGGACACATTGGCTCCTTTTGTGCAGTTCAACTAAAATCGAAGTTGGAATAAAACCGAGCTTTAATTTTGATATCCCTGTAAGCAACAATAGGTATAAGGGAAACAATTACTGAGAAATAATGGTTGATGACTTGTACTCCCAGAAGAAAAGCATCTACTGATCTACTTTATCTTAATGGGAAACAAAGCAGGAGAGTAGCAATTCTCCATCAGTGTGATTCATTCATATTGACTGAGACATTATCTTAACAATGCCTTGTTTCAACATGTATAAAGAACGACAAAGCAGAAAAGTACCATTCCTAAAACAATGCAACTGATTCATTTTAACAAAGACATTATCTTAACAATACCTTGGTTAAACATGTAGAAAGAACCACAAAGCAGGATAGTACCATTCCTAACAAGTGTTGCAGTTTTGAACTAAGATTCAGTAGTTAATTAATTCTGAGAGTGGCATTGCTTAATTCTACCAGCGGCATTAGATTAACGAAAAGCATAAACAGTTCCAGGGGAGAGTGGGCACAACAACAGTATGTGCTTCCATCTACTTATAAAGGGGGTGATGCAGAGTTTGTTGTAACGAAGCAACAAGCATCATGTCTGGGTTGGTCCCATTTTTGTTCACTACTTAATGGGAAAAGACAGCAATACAATAGCTTCAATTCAACATTTATTTAAAACAGTACCAATACAAGTAGCACAACATCTCAAAGCACACTGCACAAATCATGTGGATGAAGGCATGTACTGACCTTTCATGAGACGGATAAGATAAAATACGAATCTGCCAACACGAATAGGAAATCCAATCTCGTTTTGTGCAGTTGCATTGAAATCAAGCAAAGTGTTTCGCATAGCGAAGCAAAATGTCGCAATAGCAACAAGTTGAATAGATATCCCTATTTAAACAGAGGCAAAAAAGGAACCAATTACTGGCTAATAAAGGAGGATGAAACATGCGGCCACAAAAATGGTAATCCCGCCAATCCCTAACAAGTGTTGCAGTTTTGAAATAAGATTCAGTAGTTAATTCTGAGAGTGGCATCAATTACTGGCTTATAAAGGGGGTGATGCTGAATTTGTTGTAATAAAGCAACAAGCATCATGTCTGGGTTGGTCCCATTTTTGTTCACTACTTAATGGGAAAAGACAACAATACAATAGCTTCAATTCAACATTTATTTAAAATAGTACCAAAACAAGTAGCACAACATCTCAAAGCACACTACACATCATGTGGTTGAGACCAAGATTTGAAACAACTCGCGACGAAGACTGGAAACGAATCTTGATCTCCTTTTGTGCAGTTCCACCAAAATTAAGCAAAGTCACCGGTGTGACATTCAAGTTGAACTGCACAAAACACTCTTAAAACATAAGTGTTTCGAGTAGCGAAGCAAAATGTCGCAATAGCAGCAAGTTGAATCGATACCCCTGTTTTAACAGAGGCAAAAAAGGAAACAATTACTTGCCGATAAAGGAGGATGAAACAAACGGTGACAGAAAGAAGCATCTAACTTATCTTGGATGGAAAACAAAGTAGGACAGTAGCATTTCTAAAACAGTTGCATTGATTCATATTAACATAGACATTCTCTTAAAACAACATTCGTTAAAAAATGTAATTTACTTTTAACAGTGGCATTGCTTCAATTTTCCGGCGGCATTCTTAGATTAACAACAGCAAAAAAAACTGTATGGGACATGCCAGCACCATCTGCGTCCACACGTATAAATGGGTGATGCAGAGTATGTAGCCAAGCAGCATATATGCGCTGGTCCCATATTTGTTCTCCTTGAACCTTCTTCCTATGTGAGGGCAGTAAATCTAGTCTTGCACAAACTACCCGACCCCTCAGTTTCTTTCCCTTTTCAACAAAGAGATCGGTTCCTTACAGATGTGTGTACTGGGTTACCCCCTTTTCCCTTTTTCGACCTACAAAGCGGCTGGATAGCCAGTCTATACTACTTTCCGCCCCTCCTTTCCTCATTGAACCACGTCCTAGATTCTTGCTCCATCCCACCGCACCCTTATTTCCTCTTTGAACCAAGACCTAGATTCGACTACAGATAGAAAAAGATCCACATGCAGCTAGAGCAACGACGATTTCAAAGAAACTTATACCTTAGGGTCGTCGGGATGTGGCAAGGCGTGCGGCGGGAGGCCGGATCTGCCCACACTACATACGGCAGCGAGGAAGAAGGAGTCGGTGGCCCTCCCGCACAGGCGCTGGGTGAAAGAGAACAGCGCAGCCGGCAGTGGATTACCTCCCTCACCGAAGGCGATAGAGTGAACGCTGCACCTCCTCCCCTTCCCGGTGCGACGGGATACGGACGCCTCCTTCACCAGCTGTGAGGGGGGAGAGAGAGACAAGAGGCCAACGAGGTCTTGTTTAGATCTGGTGAAGAGAGGGTGAGAGACTGTGAATATAGCAAACCCTAGCAAAAGAACGCTGAGCCTCCAGCGTGTAACATATATGTAGTGCGGCGAGCGTGTGGAGAGTGCAAACCCTAGCGAACAAGCGCTGAGGCTCCCGCTTATATATATACTACTGTAATACGGACTGAGCTCCAGTGCCTTCACTGCACCTGCTTTTGGCTGTATGACAGGTGAGCCAGCCACATTTTGGGCCCACCTGTCATAAATCCAAAGGCAGGTGCACTAAGTCAATGAAGCTGCGTCCATATAGACTCTCGTGTATACGACTAATATATAGTGGAGTGGTTTTCTTATTCTCTCCATAACAATCGTTTTAAATTGTGTAATTACGAAACGAAACTCTTTATTTAATGTACAGTGAAGAAAACTAGTACTACTTCCGATGAACTAACGATCCACGCCCACGCGTCCTGGTCGCACTTCCTGTCCTTCACGTGTGGTACACTACCCTCCCTTAAGTGAACAACCACACATGCGCCAAATTATCAGAAACGTGTGAGAGTGTGTACAAATAAAGAATTTTAATTTCAATTATCAGAAAGGTTTGAGAATATTACAAAGTTTGACTTCAGTCAAATCTAACATGCGGAGTAAATAAAAATGGAGGGCTACTACGTCCATCCGGGTTTTTAGTCCACACCATTTTTTAAATCAAAGTTAATAGCTGGACAAATAAAATTACAGGGGAGCTGGAGACAAAGTTGTGAGAAGGCTTAGAAATCAATACAAAACTTATGCTCTTAGTACCAACGTCGATCCTTCTTCGAGGAAACATTTGGTTCATAGCCAATTGTGTGATAAAATTGCACCAACGTGAAAGACGACTGCGTCTCCAATGCAACCAAGGTGAACTGACGAAGGATATCATCTTTGTGCGTAACAAGCAAAGAGCACTGATGGAAGACAGCTTGTTTTTCATTGAAAATCGATCAGCTTCACCAGCCGACGCAACCATGAGCATCGATAGGTCATCGTGGTGATGCATCATCCATTTGGCATCAAGTTTGGGTGAGGCGCCTATGAAGTTCGACAAATCCTCACTGTGATCTATTTCTTCTCAGTAATCAAGCTCGAGGAAGGAAAAACCACGTGGCAGAGGACAGTGAGGCGGAACAACAGTGGTCATCCAATTTTGTGCAGTTCCACTAAAATTGAGGAAGAGATGCCCGGGTATGGAGACACGCATCGCTGTTTCCAAAAATATAAAAAAGGGTTAGCAATGATATCTCAATTGTCAATAAGAATTAATGAAAAGTACACCAACAAACAGAAGCATCATAATTATCTTGATGGGAACTAAACCAGGATACCCGAGAAAAAAAAGCATTTCTTCATTTAACCAGTGATAGTACTACCACCATGTACAATGACCGCACAACCACCATGTACTTTTTGTCAAAACAACATGTATACCTCCATCGAGGCATAAATCAGGACAACTTTTCGAGTGGCATTTCCTCTATAATAGTACTAGTAGGTGATGTTGGACCAGCCGACGAACCCTAGCTACTATGCATGGGGAGCCGGGGAGTAGTCGCATAGAAGAAAACCCACACGCAGCAACCTGTGGAGCTGGACCAGTACAAGAAGTTATACCGCAGGTGGGCGAGATGTTGTTTAGGCGAGCGGGCGGGATCTGCCCACACGACGGCAGCGAACAAGGGCGCGGAGGATCTTCGTCCGCGCCAGCGCCGGCTCCGAGAGGACGGTGCGCATCGGCTTCCTCCGTCACCAACGGCGACAACGTCAATGTTGCACCTCCTCACCTCCCGCGGCCGACCGGATTCGGCCGGATCTGTGACCACCGGTGAGGAGAGAGATAGAGTGGACACTGTCATATTGTTTTGATATGGAGAGGGTGAGAGAGCGAGACACGAGAAACTCTATCAAACAAGAGGCTATAATGGAGTAAAAAAATCTCTCCATAGCAGTGGTTTTAAATAGAATACGCGCGTTCCCCGAAAAAAGAAACAAAAACTGGCAGACAATTTTTTAAGGGTCTGTCTAGGACACATCTACATGTGACATAGTTATGTCACATCTAAGTTGATGTCCACTCTGTTTGTGTTCTATTTTTTTCCTAGTTTTTTTGTTTCTTGTTGCTACATTATATACTTGTGGGAGCTTAGATGTGATATCCTTAAATAACATCTAGATGTGAATTAGACAAACTGATTTTCTAACATACCAAGAAAGAAAACTCGATCAAAAACACGCCCCCGCTTCCAGGTCGCGACAGTCGTCGCGCACACACACATAGACATAGACATGAATATCCGTGTTTACGTAAAATTCCATTTCCATCTCCATTTCCATCTCCATCTCCAATCATATTTGTCCAACTGGCACATTATTTACGTTGTTAATTATATACGCAGCAATATTAACGTACAGCATCTCTTGTTTGCGCATGTCCGGACCGCTGCCACGGTCGGTCCTGACCAACCCGAACCCTCTTCATCACCCGCGCGTGCTTCTCGCCCGAAACGGTCAGTGCCGCATTCATGCCCAGCCAGAGCGGACGTGACCTCTCACTGGCGCCGGCATTGAAGCGGCGCGCCAGCCGAGAGATCATCGCCCGTGCCGCTTCCGGGTGCACGCGGCTGCTCCGCGTTCAAAGGTCGCAATAGCCGGCTACAACATGCATGTAAAAAGTTCTTGGGAGTCCGTGCTACAGCTAGCTGTCCTCCCCCAACTCGTCAATCTCTTCCAGTAGTGCTAGTACAACATGGCGCGATACATCGACAAGCAGGCGGGAAAGTTATTATATACTCGGTTTGCGGTGAGTGGCATGCCGAGCGACCGTGTGGGGTCGAGCCGTGGAGGAGGGTGAGACACGAACACGACAGACGTGATTTAAGCGTTAGTTTTGCTCGATGGCGTGATCCAAGAAAATGAAACGTTGGTTTGTCTCCATTTCCATTTTTTCTCCAAAAAACGGAAACTTTCCACTCCATTTTCATTCCTATTCCAAGGTTGCCCCGTTACAACATTCCATCAAATACAAAGGAAAACTAACACGCATGCCGCTGCATCTCAATGATTCACAGATCATAGCCAATATTTACATCACAACTAAAGAAAAAAGTTGTGAGAGCGTGTATGAAAGAAAAACTACTGATGGGGTCACTACGACTTAAACCCTAAACCCTAAACATGATTTAATTTCCTGGCCAGGTAGAACCTGTCAAAGGAAAGACGGCTGGCACCCTCGGATCATATGATGCTTTTGTGCAGTTCCACTAAAATCGACCTGAGCATCCCTGATGGCAAAGATATTGAAGTGTGATTAGAATAATAGTACTGGCACTAGTTCATGAGACATAAAATCATCACAAGTAGAAGCCGGTAGTAGTAGAGAAAGATCGACATGGAGATGGAGCTACGGCAGTGGAGCAAGCCGGCTCCAAAATGAAGATGGACTACCTGGGACGTCGGGCTGTAGCTAGAAGGGTGGTTGGGACGCGGCATGGGCCCATACCGCGGTGACCCCCGATTGGGATGCACCGACTGTGGGTTTTCTCCCTCGCCGATGTCGACCGCGTCTACGCAGAACATTGTTCCCTTCCCCCAGATGTGGGATCAGGCCTGTCGTTCTATGCTTGTGAAGAGAGAAACCTAAGCAAGCAGGCTTGTAGCTTAGGCTCCTGCTAGTGTATATATAGTGGTTTTCTTTTTCTCTCCATATCAACCATTTTATATTGCGTACGTGTCATTCAAGATTGAAATGATGGTTGCTTCTTCCGACTAACTTACTGTGTGATTTGACTGCTCCTTAGTGGCCCCTACACATACTCCCCCTATGTGTATGCAACAGTCACACGTACACATGGACGCAAAAACGCGTGCGACGCCCTAATGCATGCATGTCCGAGCACACGACGGAACACACACGGTCACTCTCAAGTGCTCACCCTACACGTGCATGCACACACATACTCAGTCAGGGTGAGCTAGTGACCATATAAACACCGGAAAATATATATATTGAGCGTAATGAGCATATTATGAAGTCCACTGACCGTATTTTTATAAATATACAGTGACAGACAGTGTATTTATTGTTGGGGAACGTAGTAATTTCAAAAAAAATCCTACGCACACGCAAGATCATGGTGATGCATAGCAACGAGAGGAGAGAGTGTTATCCACGTACCCTCGTAGACCGAAAGCGGAAGCATTAGCACAACGCGGTTGATGTATTCGTACGTCTTCATGATCCGACCGATCAAGTACTGAACGCACGTCACCTCCGAGTTCAGCACATGTTCAGCCCGATGATGTCCCTCAAACTCCGATCCAGCCGAGTGTTGAGGGAGAGTTTCGTCAGCACGACGGCGTGGTGACGATGATGATGTTCTACTGACGCAGGGCTTCGCCTAAGCACCGCTACAGTATTATCGAGGTGGACTATGGTGGGGGGGGTCACCGCACACGGCTAAAAGATCAAATCAATGGTTGTGTCTCTGGGGTGCCCCCTTGCCTCCGTATATAAAGGAGCAAGGGGGGTGCAGCCGGCCAGGGAGAAGGCGCGCCAGGAGGAGTCCTACTCCCACCGGGAGTAGGACTCCCCCCCCCCTTCCTAGTTGGAATAGGATTCAGGAGAAGGAAAGAGAGAGGAGAAGAAGGAAAGAGGGGGACGGCCCCCCTTGCCCTAAACCAATTCGGTTTGGGCCTTGGGGGGTGTGCCCCACACTCCCCTTGCTTCCCTCTATTTCCACTAAGGCCCATATAGGCCCATTAAGCTCCTGGGGGGTTCTGGTAACCTCCCGGTACTCCGGTAAAATCCCGATTTCACCCCGAACACTTCCGACATCCAAACATAGGCTTCCAATATATCAATCTTCATGTCTCGACCATTTCGAGACTCCTCGTCATGTCCTCGATCACATCCGGGAATCTGAACAACCTTTGGTACATCAAAACATATAAACTCATAATATAACTGTCATCGTAACGTTAAGCGTGCGGACACTACGGGTTCGAGAACTATGTAGAGATGACCGAGACATGTCTCCAGTCAATAACCAATAGCGACACCTGGATGCTCATATTGGCTCTCACATATTCTACGAAGATCTTTATCGGTCAAACCGCATAACTACATACGTTGTTCCCTTTGTCATCGGTATGTTACTTGCCTGAGATTCGATCGTCGGTATCTCAATACCTAGTTCAATCTCGTTACCGGCAAGTCTCTTTACTCGTTCTGTAATACATCATCCCGCAACTAACTCATTAGTTGCAATGCTTGCAAGGTTTAAGTGATGTGCATTACCGAGAGGGCCCAGAGATACCTCTCCGACAATCGGAGTGACAAATCCTAATCTTGAAATACACCAACCCAACAAGTACCTTTGGAGACACTTGTAGAGCACCTTTATAATCACCCAGTTACGTTGTGATGTTTGGTAGCACACAAAGTGTTCCTCCGGTAAACGGGAGTTGCATAATCTCATAGTCATATGAACATGTATAAGTCATGAAGAAAGCAATAGCAGGATACTAAACGATCATGTGCTAAGCTAACGGAATGGGTCATGTCAATCACATAATTCTCCTAATGATGTGACCCCGTTAATCAAATGACAACTCATGTCTATGGTTAGGAAACATAACCATCTTTGATCAACGAGCTAGTCAAGTAGAGGCATACTAGTGACAATCTGTTTGTCTATGTATTCACACATGTATTATGTTTCCGGTTAATACAATTCTAGCATGAATGATAAACATTTATCATGATATAAGGAAATAAATAATAACTTTATTATTGCCTCTAGGGAATATTTCCTTCAGTCTCCCACTTGCACTAGAGTCAATAATCTAGATTACACAGTAATGATTCTAACACCCATGGAGCCTTGGTGTTGATCATGTTTTGCTTGTGGAAGAGATCTGCAACATTCAGATCCGTATGTATCTTGCAAATTTCTATGTCTCCCACCTGGACTAAATCTCGAATGGAATTGAAGCGTCTCTTGATGTGTTTGGTTCTCTTGTGAAATCTGGATTCCTTTGCCAAGGCAATTGCACCAGTATTGTCACAAAAGATTTTTATTGGACCCGATGCACTAGGTAAGACACCTAGATCGGATATGAACTCCTTCATCCAGACTCCTTCATTTGCTGCTTCCGAAGCAGCTATGTACTCCGCTTCACATGTAGATCCCGCCATAATGCTTTGTTTAGAACTGCAACAACTAACAGCGCCATCATTTAATGTAAACACGTATCCGGTTTGCGATTTAGAATCATCTGGATCAGTGTCAAAGCTTGCATCAACGTAACCGTTTATGATGAGCTCTTTGTCACCTCCATAAACGAGAAACATATCCTTAGTCCTTTACAGGTATTTCAGGATGTTCTTGACCGTTGTCCAGTGATCCACTCCTGGATTACTTTGGTACCTCCCTGCTAGACTTATAGCAAGGCACACATCAGGTCTGGTACACAGCATTGCATACATGATAGAGCCTATGGCTGAAGCATAGGGAACATCTTTCATTTTCTCTCTATCTTCTGCAGTGGTCGGGCATTGAGTCTTACTCAACTTCACACCTTGTAACACAGGCAAGAACCCTTTCTTTGCTTGATCCACTTTGAACTTCTTCAAAACTTTGTCAAGGTATGTGCTTTGTGAAAGTCCAATTAAGCATCTTGATCTATCTCTATAGATCTTGATGCCCAATATGTAAGCAGCTTCACCGAGGTCTTTCATTGAAAAACTCTTATTCAAGTATCCCTTTATGCTATCCGGAAATTCTATATCATTTCCAATTAGCAATATGTCATCCACATATAATATCAGAAATGCTACAGAGCTCCCACTCACTTTCTTGTAAATACAAGCTTCTCCAAATTACATCCATTTGCCAAATTACATCCATTTGCCAAATTTCATAATCATAAAATGCGGCAATTGCTAACATGATTCGGACAGACTTAAGCATTGCTACGGGTGAGAAGGTCTCATCGTAGTCAATCCCTTGAACTTGTCGAAAACCTTTTGCAACAAGTCGAGCTTTATAGACAGTAACATTACCGTCAGCGTCAGCCTTCTTGTTGAAGATCCATTTATTCTCAATTGCTTGCCTATCATCGGGCAAGTCAACCAAAGTCCATACTTTGTTCTCATACATGGATCCCATCTCAGATTTCATGGCCTCAAGCCATTTTGTGGAATCTGGGCTCACCATCGCTTCTTCATAGTTCGTAGGTTCATCATGATCTAGTAGCATGACTTCCAGAACAGGATTACCGTACCACTCTGGCACGGATCTTACTCTGGTTGCTCTACGAGGTTCAGTAGTAACTTGATCTGAAGTTCCATGATCATCATCATTAAATTCCTCACTAATTGGTGTAGGCGTCACAGAAACCAGTTTCTGTGATGAACTACTTTCCAACAGTGGAGCAGGTATAGTTACCTCATCAAGTTCCAGTTTCCTCCCACTCACTTCTTTCGAGAGAAACTCCTTCTCCAGAAAGGATCCATTCTTAGCAATGAATGTTTTGCCTTCGGATCCGTGATAGAAGGTATACCCAACAGTCTCCTTTGGGTATCCTATGAAGACACATTTCTCCGATTTGGGTTCGAGCTTATCAGGTTGAAGCTTTTTCACATAAGCATCGCAGCCCCAAACTTTCAGAAACGACAACTTTGGTTTCTTGCCAAACCACAATTCATAAGGCGTCGTCTCAACGGATTTCGATGGTGCCCTATTTAACGTGAATGTGGCCGTCTCTAAAGCATAACCCCAAAATGATAGCGGTAAATCTGTAAGATACATCATAGATCGCACCATATCTAGTAAAGTACGATTACGATGTTCGGACACACCATTACGCTGTGGTGTTCCGGGTGGCGTGAGTTGCGAAACTATTCTGCATTGTTTCAAATGTAGACCAAACTCGTAACTCAAATATTCTCCTCCACGATCAGATCGTAGAAACTTTATTTTCTTATTAAGATAATTTTCAACTTCACTCTGAAATTCTTTGAACTTTTCAAATGTTTTAGACTTATGCTTCATTAAGTAGATATACCCATATCTGCTTAAATCATCTGTGAAGGTGAGAAAATAACGATATCCACCACGAGCCTCAACATTCATCGGACCACATACATCTGTATGTATGATTTCCAACAAATCTGTTGCTCTCTCCATAGTACCGGAGAACGGTGTTTTAGTCATCTTGCCCATGAGGCACGGTTTTGCAAGTACCAAGTTATTCATAATCAAGTGGTTCCAAAAGTCCATCAGTATGGAGTTTCTTCATGCGCTTTATACCGATATGACCTAAACGGCAGTGCCACAAATAAGTTGCACTATCATTATCAACTCTACATCTTTTGGCTTCAACATTATGAATATGTGTATCACTACTATCGAGATTCATCAAAAATAGACCACTCTTCAAGGGTGCATGACCATAAAAGATATTACTCATATAAATAGAACAACCATTATTCTCTGATTTAAATGAATAACCGTCTCGCATCAAAAAAGATCCAGATATAATGTTCATGCTCAACGCTGGCACCAAATAACAATTATTTAGGTCTAATACTAATCCCGAAGATAGATGTAGAGGTAGCGTGCCGACTGCGATCACATCGACTTTGGAACCATTTCCCACGCGCATTGTCACCTCGTCCTTTGCCAGTGTTCGCTTAATCCGTAGTCCCTGTTTTGAGTTGCAAATATTAGCAACAGAACCAGTATCAAATACCCAGGTGCTACTACGAGCTCTAGTAAGGTACACATCAATAACATGTATATCACATATACCTTTGTTCACCTTGCCATCCTTCTTATCCGCCAAATACTTGGGGCAGTTCCGCTTCCAGTGACCAGTCTGCTTGCAGTAGAAGCACTCAGTCTCAGGCTTAGGTCCAGACTTGGGTTTCTTCTCCTAAGCAGCAACTTGCTTGCTGTTCTTCTTGAAGTTCGCCTTCTTCTTCCCTTTACCCTTTTTCTTGAAACTGGTGGTCTTATTGACCATCAACACTTGATGCTCCTTCTTGATTTCTACCTCCGCAGCTTTTAGCATTGCGAAGAGCTCGGGAATTGTCTTATTCATCCCTTGCATATTATAGTTCATCACGAAGCTTTTGTAGCTTGGTGGCAGTGATTGAAGAACTCTGTCAATGACACTATCAACCGGAAGATTAACTCCCAGCTGAGTCAAGTGATTATGGTACCCAGACATTCTGAGTATATGCTCACTGACAGAACTATTCTCCTCCATCTTGCAGTTGTAGAACTTATTGGAGACTTCATATCTCTCAATCCGGGTATTTGCTTGAAATATTAACTTCAACTCCTGGAACATCTCATATGCTCCATGACGTTCAAAACGTCATTGAAGTCCCGGTTCTAAGCCGTAAAGCATGGCACACTGAACAATCGAGTAGTCATCAGCTTTGCTCTGCCAGGCGTTCTTAACGTCTGCAGTTGCATCAGCAGCAGGCCTGGCACTCAGAGGTGCTTCCAGGACGTAATTCTTCCGAGCAGCAATGAGGATAATCCTCAAGTTTCGGACCCAGTCCATGTAATTGTTACCATCATCTTTCAACTATGCTTTCTCAAGGAACGCATTAAAATTCAACGGAACAATAGCACAAGCCATCTATCTACAATCAAACATAGACAAGCAAGATACTATCAGGTACTAAGTTTATGATAAATTTAAGTTCAATTAATCATATTACTTAAGAACTCCCACTTAGAAAGACATCCCTCTAATCTTCTAAGTGATCACGTGATCCAAATCAACTAAACCATAACCGATCATCACGTGAAATGGAGTAGGTTTAAATGGTAAACATCACTATGTTGATCATATCTACTATATGATTCACGCTCGACCTTTCGGTCTCAGTGTTTCGAGGCCATATCTGCATATGCTAGGCTCGTCAAGTTTAACCTGAGTATTCTGCGTGCGCAAAACTGGCTTGCACCTGTTGTAGATGGACGTAGAGCTTATCACACCCGATCACCACGTGGTGTCTGGGCACGACGAACTTTGGCAACGGTGCATACTCAGGGAGAACACTTTTATCTTGAAATTTAGTGAGAGATCATCTTATAATGCTAGCGTTAATCAAAGCAAGATAAGATGCATAAAAGAGAAACATCACATGCAATCAATATAAGTGATATGATATGGCCATCATCATCTTGTGCTTGTGATCTCCATCTCCGAAGCACCGTCATGATCACCATCGTCACCGGCGCGACACCATGATCTCCATCATAGCATCGTTGTCGTCTCGCCAATCTTATGCTTCCACGACTATCGCTACCGCTTAGTGATAAAGTAAAGCATTACAGGGCGATTGCATTGCATACAATAAAGCGACAACCATATGGTTCCTGCCAGTTGCCGATAACTCGGTTACAAAACATGATCATCTCATAAAATAAAATTTAGCATCATGTCTTGACCATATCAAATCACAACATGCCCTGCAAAAACAAGTTAGACGTCCTCTACTTTGTTGTTGCAAGTTTTACGTGGCTGCTACGGGTTAGCAAGAACCGTTCTTACCTACGCATCAAAACCACAACGATAGTTTGTCAAGTTGGTGCTGTTTTAACCTTCGCAAGGACCGGGCGTAGCCACACTCGGTTCAACTAAAGTTGGAGAAACTGACACCTGCCAGCCACCTGTGTGCAAAGCACATCGGTAGAACCAGTCTTGCGTAAGCGTACGTGTAATGTCGGTCCGGGCCGCTTCATCCAACAATACCGCCGAACCAAAGTATCACATGCTGGTAAGCAGTATGACTTATATCGCCCACAACTCACTTGTGTTCTACTCGTGCATATGACATCTACGCATAAAACCTGGCTCGGATGCCACTGTTGGGGAATGTAGTAATTTCAAAAAAATTCCTACGCACACGCAAGATCATGGTGATGCATAGCAACGAGAGGGGAGAGTGTTGTCCACGTACCCTCGTAGACCGAAAGCGGAAGCGTTAGCACAACGCGGTTGATGTAGTTGTACTGTTGAGGGAGAGTTTCGTCAGCACGACGGCGCGGTGACGATGATGATGTTCTACCGATGCAGGGCTTCGCCTAAACACTGCTACAGTATTATCGAGGTGGACTATGGTGGAGGGGGCCACCGCACATGGCTAATAGATCAAATCAATTGTTGTGTCTCTGGGAAGCCCCCTGCCTCCGTATATAAAGGAGAAAGGGGGGTGCGGCCGGCCAGGGAGAGGGCGTGCCAGGACGAGTCCTACTCCCACCGGGAGTAGGACTCCCCCCTTTCCTAGTTGGAATAGGATTCGGGAGAAGGAAAGAGAGAGGAGAAGAAGGAAAGAGGGGGCCAGCCCCCCTTGCCCTAAAACAATTCGGTTTGGGACTTGGGGGGTGCCCCACACTCCCCTTGCTTCCCTCTATTTCCACTAAGGCCCATATAGGCCCATTAAGCTCCCGGGGGGTTCCGGTAACCTCCCGGTACTCCCGTAAAATCCCGATTTCACCCGGAACACTTCCGACATCCAAACATAGGCTTCCAATATATCAATCTTCATGTCTCAACCATTTCGAGACTCCTCGTCATGTCCTTGATCACATCCGAGACTCTGAACAACCTTCAGTACATCAAAACATATAAACTCATAATATAATCGTCATCGTAACATTAAGCGTGCGGACCCTACGGGTTCGAGAACTATGTAGACATGACCGAGACATGTCTCCGGTCAATAACCAATAGCGGAACCTAGATGCTCATATTGGCTCCCACATATTCTACGAAGATCTTTATCGGTCAAACCACATAACAACATATGTTGTTCCCTTTGTCATCGGTATGTTACTTTCCCGAGATTCGATCGTCGGTATCTCAATACCTAATTCAATCTCGTTACCGGCAAGTCTCTTTACTTGTTCCGTAATACATCATCCTGCAACTAACTCATTAGTTGCAATGCTTGCAAGGCTTAAGTGATGTGCATTACCGAGAGGGCCTAGAGATACCTCTCCGACAATCGGAGTGACAAATCCTAATCTTGAAATACGCCAACCCAACAAGTACCTTTGGAGACACCTGTAGAGCACCTTTATAATCACCCAGTTATGTTGTGACATTTGGTAGCACACAAAGTGTTCCTCCGGTAAACGGGAGTTGCATAATATCATAGTCATAGGAACATGTATAAGTCATGAAGGAAGCAATAGCAGAATACTAAACGATCGTGTGCTAAGCAAACGGAATGGGTCATGTCAATCACATCATTCTCCTAATGACGTGACCCCGTTAATCAAATGACAACTCATGTGTATGGTTAGGAAACATAACCATCTTTGATCAACGAGCTAGTGAAGTAGAGGCATACTAGTGACAATCTGTTTGTCTATGTATTCACACATGTATTATGTTTACGGTTAATACAATTCTAGCATGAATAATAATTATTTATCATGATATAAGGAAATGAATAATAACTTTATTATTGCGTCTAGGGCATATTTCTTTCATTTATCTCGTTTGAAATTAAGCCATAGTAACCGGAGAGGAGGCAGTATGGACTAGCATTACTTTGTTGTGTCCCGTCAACTTGCCGAACGAGGAGAAGGTTGCAGGACGGGAGAAGCTTGCGTGCGGTGGCTCACAGGACAAGGAGAAACTTTTGAGTAATGCAAGCTCTCCCTCGCTCAGGCGGTGGACGTGCAACAGTTAATTCGGTGTCAGATTGCCAGAAGCATACACTATACTACTAGTGCTATTATTGTTCGACTTCCCGAATAGGCGAACAGCCAAGCGCAAAGTTTACTAGTACTACTACTATAGTCTATAACGTTATGTACTATACTAGTACTAGGAACCGGATGGAGGAGCGTCTGCACTCTTATTATAATTTTAAAATGTGATAAAGCATTCTTCAACACATTTGGTTCTCTTCGAGGGTTCTCGCATGTGATAATGGAAGTTGATTGCATGGAACACTCGCCACAATTCTCGCTTAATTCTGGCTCATATCCTATTACAAATAGTAGGCTCGGTAATATTTCCTCTTTTTTTGTTATTCAGCATGTAAACAGGTCAGCAAACCTTGCGGCGCATCTTCGTGCGAACCGTGCTTGCTCCACTTTGAATGTGGCCGAGAGCTGGCTTGATGAAACACCTCGCTTCCTACTTATTTTTTGCGGGGTACCTCGCTTCCTAGTGACCAGTGTCTTGGTTGATCATCCTAAGAATGCTTATATATATGAATAAAGCTCTCTCATTTACCTGCAAAAAAGATTAAGCCATATTAACCGGAAAGGAGGGAGTATGGACTAGCACTACTTTTTGGTGTGTCCCGTCAACTCACAGAACGAGGAGAAGCTTGCAGGACAAGGTGATGCTCGCTTACGCCTTTTGACTAATGCAACCTACCCTCGGTGGACATGCATCAGTCCATTCGGTGTCAGATTGTCAGAGGCATACACTGTAGTACCCAACATGCGGAGTACCATCATTGTTCGACTTCACGAAGAGGCGAAGAGCCAAGCGCAGTAGTACGGGTAGTACTACTACTAGAACCGCATGGTGGAGCGTCTGTACTCTTATTTTTTATCTCTGATAAAGTACACGTTTATTTCAGAGAAGGGCGGAAAACGGCAGCCCAACATGTAATGAATGATATCGATCAACCAACCATGCTCGACTATATCTTGGCCTCCGTGCGAGCCCGTCTGTGTGTTCTCGCTCCTCGTCTCTCTCAAGGAACGGCGGGTTGGCTCTTTGCCGTCAATTGAGACCGGTTTGCTCACACTCTTGTCCCACATGTCAGTGATATGCCAAGAGGAGGTGCGTTGACCGACTGGCCATACGCGTACTTGGTTTTGCACCTTCATACTACTCCTCTCTCGTCACAGTTTACAGGGCGTGCTTCATTATGATGCATTTCTCTCAATGCATTTCCACCACCAGAGAGACTTTAGACGCGTTTGGTTTAATGCTCAATTAATTAGGGCGTGGTAACCACAATCAAGTCCACAATTTTCTCTCCATGTACTGTACTACTACGGAGTGGAGTAAGTGCATGCATGTGTGTACCCGGGGTGGAAGCACTGCATGCATGTGTGTACGCATTATTCCCTCTAGTAATAGACACCGTGCTATAACTACCAATGCTATTTTTCAGGCCGATCGCTAGTCGCCTTGGTCCCACAGATTTTTTTCTTTTTTCTGAAGCGCGCTGTATAAACAGTGACGGATGGAGTAGTATGAGTGGATTCAAAGAAGAGCGTATTGATGGTTGCTTCTTCAGAGCAACTTACAGTCGGAAAGGTGGGGCTTATGATTTGACTGCTCATTACTCACTATTAATGCGGCGCAACGACCGGGCTGAGTCTCCCATGCGGTTGTGCACTACCCCCTCAGTTCTTAAATATACTCCGGAGTATTTGTATTTCTAGAGATTTCAACGAGTGACTACTCAAATATTTGTCTTTTTAGAGATTTCAAATGGACTGGCACATACGGATGTATATAGACATATTTTAAAGTGTGGATTCACTCATTTTGCTTCGTATGTAGTCACTTGCTGAAATCTCTAGAAAGACGAATAGAATATTTAGGAACGGAGGGAGTACACATACGACGCAAAATGAGTGAATCTACACTTTAAAATATGCCCGTTTGAAATTTGTAAAAAGACAAATATTTAGGAACGAAGGAGTATAATTTTGTGCATGGCACATGGACCCGGATGATGAAGAGGCTTCTGGCAATGCTATCAAGCTTCCATCATTTGTTTACATAATTGACGTACTATACAAATAATTTTCTAGCGACATGAAATTGTACAATGGTGTGAGCTTTCAGCTTTTGTTTCGCATGTCTTGCCATTGATGCTCTTTCGGAAACAATAAAAAACTAACTTCCTTGCTAATGCATGTCAATTATTAGCAGATCAGAGCTAATAATTACATCACAACTGAAGACAGAGTTGTGAGAAGGTGTTAAATTAAAATTGATCCGTGCTTTCATTGGCAGCAACGTCCCCCCCAGCTCTGTCTAAATCAACAAGGCATGTTGGGGAAAAAGTAGTTGTCTGGAGCATGCAACATTCCGATCATTTTGTGCAGTTCCACTAAAATAGAGCTGAGCGTCCCTGTTCCAAAGATATTAGGTGTGATTACGATAATAGAGGACTGCTGATGAAACAATAAACACACAAATAGAAGCCGGTCACCTTTGCAGTCTCTCTTAAGACTAACTAGTTGGAGAAGATTAGGCTCGGAGTTGGATGAGGAGGATAGAGCAAAACCAATCTCCCTTTGTGCAGTCGCACTGAAATGTAGAGACGTTGCCCATGTGACATTTTAGTACAACTGCACAAAACACTCTTAAGAAAAAAGTGATTTGTGTAGTTCACCAAAAGGTCGCAATAGCAACGAGGTGAAATGGATAGCCCTGTTTGCAAAAAAGAGGTAGAAAGGAAACAATTACTGGCCAATAACATTTGATGACACATGCGATGACAAAAAAGAAGCATATTCCTTTTCCTAAGGGAAGATAACAACACGGTTGTGTTTGTTTAAAACGGTGTGAGGACGAGAATGCAATATGGAAAGTACGCCGGACGAGCTACGTTTTGGGCAAAGAACTATGGAAGATCCACATGCAGCGACGTGGGAAGACGGGCAGTGGAGCAAGGCCGGAGGGGATACCTGGAGGTCGTCGGGATGTAACTAGGTGAGCGGCGGCGGGCGGAATCTGCGAGCAGGTGGCGTAGGCCCTGCCGCGCCGGAGCTTGGTCAGAGAGAACGGCGTGTACCGCAGATCGAGACATGCTGCATCGGCGCCGTTGAACGGAGAAATGATGCACTTCCTCCCTTTCCCCCGGCGGATGGGATAAGGCCGGATCAGTGACCAACTGTGTGTGAGAGAGAGGCCACCGCACTCCCTTTCCCCCGGCGGACGGGATGCGGCCGGATCAGTGACCAATGGTAAGAGAAAGAGAGAGAGGCCATCGCAGCCTTGTGTGAGATACTCTGAAGAGCGACAAACCAGGCTGGCAGGCTCCATTGTATATAGTGAGCGGACTACCTTTTTCTCCATAAAAATTGTTTTATATTCTGTGTACGTGCCATTGAGCACTATAACTTTATTTAAAAATAACGCGGCAACGCTTCAAGTCGAACTTTGTTTCGTGCATGCGTGGTACACGACCTCCCTAGGTAAACAACTGCTACAGGCGTTCAAATTAGCACGTGGGCTGCCATTTCGTAAAGAAATGAGCTCCACCGTGTGCCCACGCGGGTGTCGCTGGGCACGAAGCGTGAGTACGTGCACGGTGCACCTATTCTCTTCTTGTATACGTACACCACCTACGTGGGGTTGTGTGAGAGAGATACAAACCTAGAGAGATATAGTGTGTGGGTTCTTGAGAGTTTTTTGGGGGGGGGGGTCAATCAAAAAATGTAACATATGCAATGTGTGTGAAATTGAGTCCTGCATATAACATATATATAGAGGGGGCGATCCACGAGAAGATAGTGGAGGTATCATCGGCTTGAGCTGTCCATAGAATCGAAGAGAGGGATGATGTGTGTGTGTGTGTGCGTGCGTGATCGATAAAGAGTGCCATCGAATTTGTGTGTGCCCACGTCAAATATATAGAGTGCCTGGCCTACTGGAACGTGAGATGGGACATGTGCAGTTTGTCTCTGTGGCATGGATACCTACCTGCAGCGCTCGACTATTGGTGTGTGGTGGGGGAAGAGGAAGGCCCAATTAACTATAGAGGTACAATGCCTGGTATATGTGTGGAGGAGGAGAGAGGCCTACCTCATGTATTAAGGAAATCGATCTGCCTCATGTATTAAGGGAGATCGATCGGCATCCATGCATATGTGCAGGAGAGGAATAAGGTTGGGAGAGAGACAGAGCTAGAGTGTTGGAGGGGGTGGTAGTGGAGTTGCTTCTAACAAATGGTGGGATAGGCTTGCTAGACAAACGGAGGGCACGCCCGCAATATCAATAAGAGAGGAGATGGCTGCTTGTTGTCTGTGCACGTGCGTGTGAGAGACGGGTCAGGAGGCATGCACGAATGATGAGGGGGGGGGCGATGTGGCTGTGGTAAGCAGACATAACTACATAGGAAGATCAATCGCCCTTTGTTAGAGAAAGGAGAGACATAACTTGTGAGGTACGTCGATCGATGGGGGGTAGTTAAAGTCGATCTAGGTATATGTTGGGAGATCGATCGGTATACATGCATGTGTGTGTTAGAAGCAAATGAGGCACGAGGAGAAGGATAGAGAGAGAGGGATGCATGTAGGAGGTGGTACGAGAGGCATACTATATCGAGGGGGAGGAGTGTGCGAGTACGAGAACGATGAAAAGAGTGGTGGGAGTGAGGCATGGACGGTGACAAGAGAAGAGGGGAAGCTTGTGTTTGTGCTAGGCACACCTGGCTAGAGAGGCATATCGATCGATGTGTGCCGTAAAGAAGGAGCTGGGGGGCCTACACACACCATGGGTGAACGACCTAAAGTGAAAATACGAATTTGCGCGATGGAGCTAGAGAATGATGAGGGAGGGTGAGAGGGATGCGGGCATGTGCATGCACAAGAGAAAGTTAGCGGTAGCTACAAAGATAAGAGGGCTGTGTGGGTGTAAAAGACGAATAGAGATCATATATACTTCATTATAAAAAGCGAATTCCGATATTTGAAGAATTTATCATAGTGTTTCAAACCGACGCATGTGTGAATATATATAACGGTGATACACATGGTGTGGTTATGAACATGTTATACTACATTTAATATATTTTATCTCTACTCTTATAAAAAACGGAGTTGTTGATGATGGTGTGTCTGCCATCCTGCATTATAGGCCGTCCGATTTATATCTGGCGGATAGCAAGGAAACTATGATGGTTGAAGTTGGCAACAATCATGATTGTAGATTCTTATTGAAATAGAGAAACTAATTCAAATTTAGTTTGAATTGCAGTGGTAGTATAGACATTTCGAATGCACTAAAATGTTGGTATGAGTAGGTTACATGCATTATACAGCAAGCGAAAAAAGTTAATCGGACATAACATGGATTCATACTCCCTCCTTCCATCTATATAGGGCGTAATGAGATTTTTAAGACCGCCTTTGACTGTTGACAAGATTAATAGTACATGACATGCACAATGTGAAAATTATATCATTGAAAGAACCTTTCACAGACAAATTTAACGGTGTGCTTTGTGTAAGTTGCATGTCATATATCATTGCTCTAATATTTGGTCAAAGTTAGCATCGAAAAACGCATTAGGCCCAATATAGATGGAAGGAGGGAGTAGCTTTGAATAGCATTTGTATAGTAAAACGGGGCAAGACTCTCTCTTTGTGTGGTGTGAATAGTTTTATTTATTTTTCTTTTTGGTTGAGGGAAGTGCGAATTGATTTGGTACGTACAAGTACAATATTACTAAACGTTAGGCTTGTCCCTAAAATTCAACCCGCATCTTGTTATATCCCAAAAATTCAGATATCGTGCTCCCAAAACTGGTGCCTTCAAAACCCGCGCCTTGCTATCCCGAAATTACAACGCGCGCGAAAACTCCCTCCAGCTGCCAAATCCCGACACGCAAAATCCCCCTTCTAACCCTGAGCCGAAAGGGCCGCTAGTTCAAATCGGTGGGGTTACTTTTGTAACACACCCTATATTTTGGACAAGCGCATCCCTAAGTCATGCTTCGCCCCCTCCCATCGCCCCCTATCGTGGATCTAAGACTGACAGTAGAATGGGGGTAAGTATGAGGAGGCAAGATCCTAGCTATGGAGTAGTTGTACACACGAGTTTTACGAGTTCAGGCCCTTCTCGGAGGAAGTAACAGCCCTACGTCTCGGTGCCCTGAGGCGGTCGACTGGATTATATGTGTGTGTGAGTTTACAAAAGTGCCCACCCCTGTCCCAGAGGAGGGGGGTGGCTTATATAGAGTGCGCCAGGACCCCAGCTCCCCTCCGTTACACAGGGTTCAATGTTCATAAATGTGGGGCGTTACTGGTAATGTCTACAATAAAGTGTTATAAATGCCCACAAAGCTATGGTTTAAGTCACAACCGTTGCAGAGTGGAGGGCTTCTCATCTTCTGGTGGTCGAGTGTCTTCAAGGTGGTTGAGTGTCTTCAAGGAAGTTGAGTGAGCACATCTTCATGGTCGAGTGGATGATGTTCTCTCTCCGACTGCTTCTGATTATTTGTAGAGATGTCCTTGGGGAGGGTATGTTGGATAGATCCATGACCCTACCCTAGGTACATAGCTTCATCATTAGCCCCCAAATGGATCAGGGTTTGAGTGGGGAAAGAGTTGGGAACACTTCCGACCCATTCTTTGTGCTACGAGTATATCTCATTCTAGAACAATGAGTTGAGGTGAGCACGTCGACTCCTTTCTCAGTCGCCTTGGTCCATTCTTGGTTTTTGTCGAGTGAATTTTCACGGTAGGATTCCGAACGATGATGTAGAGGATGTTTGTCTTCAGTCTGACAGGTTGTTCTGCTCTCCGCGGATCTCGCGGGATTCAAATTTTGGGAAGTGCGCCAGACGGACGGAACCGAGGTTATCGGGACAGATTAGGAAAGCCTCCTCGATGCCCGTGCCACCTTTTTCACCACGTATTGCGCGCGCGA